>NW_006399898.1:2137982-2352705 GCF_000299155.1 Elephantulus edwardii
TCACCATGAAGCTAAAGCAACGAGTTGTACTGTTAGCAATTCTCCTTGTCATCTTTATTTTCACCAAAGTTTTCCTGATTGACAACTTGGATACATCAGCTGCCAACAGGGAGGACCAGAGAGCTTTTCACCGAATGATGGCTGGCTTGCGGGTAGAACTGGAGCCCAAGCTGGACCACAGCTTGCAGTCTCCCTGGGAAATCGCAGCCCAGTGGGTAGTTCCCCGGGAAGCGTACCCTGAAGAGACACCAGAGCTGGGGGCAATCATGCACGCCATGGCGACCAAGAAAATCATTAAAACTGATGTGGGTTATAAAGGGACACAGCTGAAAGCCTTACTGATACTTGAAGGAGGACAGAAAGTTGTCTTCAAACCTAAGCGGTACAGCCGAGATTACGTGGTAGAAGGGGAGCCATATGCTGGCTGTGACAGACACAATGCAGAGGTAGCTGCCTTTCATTTGGACAGGATCCTGGGTTTCCGCCGAGCCCCTTTGGTGGTTGGCAGATTTGTCAATCTGCGGACAGAGATCAAGCCTGTTGCCACCGAGCAGCTGCTCAGCACCTTCCTAACTGTAGGAAACAGTACTTGTTTCTATGGGAAGTGTTATTACTGCCGAGAAACGGAGCCAGCTTGTGCCGATGGAGACACAATGGAGGGATCAGTCACGCTTTGGCTCCCAGATGTGTGGCCTCTGCAGAAACACAGACACCCTTGGGGCAGGACTTACCGAGAGGGCAAATTGGCCAGGTGGGAGAATGATGAGAGCTACTGTGATGCTGTGAAGAAAACGTCCCCCTATGACTCGGGCCCACGGCTCCTGGACATCATTGACACAGCGGTCTTCGACTACCTGATCATCAATGCTGACCGGCATCACCATGAGAGCTTTCAAGATGATGAAGGCGCCAGCATGCTCATCCTTCTTGATAATGCCAAAAGCTTTGGGAACCCTTCGCTGGATGAGAGAAGCATCTTCGCCCCTCTCTATCAGTGCTACATCTTTCGGGTTTCTACCTGGAACAGACTGAACTACCTGAAGAATGGTGTGCTGAAGTCTGCCTTAAAATCAGCCATGGCCCGTGACCCCATTGCACCCGTGCTCACTGACCTTCACCTGGACGCCGTGGACCAGCGACTGCTCAGGGTCCTGGCCACCGTGAAGCAGTGCACAGACCAGTTTGGAGCGGACACCGTGCTGGTGGAAGACAGGATGCCTCTCTCCCACTTGTAACGCTCAACACAAAATACAGGAAACTTCTTTTTACAAAGATAGAGAAACAGCACAATCAAATCCCAAACGGTGTCTGATGGATTGGAATGGCCAGCAACAAGTTCTGGTGTTGGGGGACAGGGTGGCCGTAGTTGTCTTTGAAGTTTTCTGTAGCAGAAACTAAAGCAAAGATAGTGTCGGACCTCAGAGCTGCTCCTGCTGAACCATCCCTGACATCCTGGATGTGCCACGCTTGTCCAGCACTGGAAGTCGTGGGTGGTCGATGAATTTTTATGCCAAAGGACTAATAGAGGTGTGACATGTGGGTCAGTCATTGCTGAGAAGTGGTCTGGAGGATGTATTTTGGGGTGAACCTTACAGTCCTTTCTCCACACCTGTGGATTTGCAATCTCTTGTGTCCTTTTTTTACCAGGACTAAACAAATTGGAAAGCTTACTGCCTCCTAAGGAGTGCCAGCAAATAAAACCTTATATTCTATTGAAAAAAAAAATTTAAAAAAAAAAGAAGATGGTGCTTCAGGGTTTTATTCTCTCTCCATACCTATTCAATCTTTCTTGCTTAAAGTGAGGAGGACTTGAAGCAATAATTGCAGATCAAAGCCTTCAACAGCCTTCAAAGAGCTCTTACCACTGGACCTACCGGCAACATCATGATAGTTGAAGAAAAGACTGAAATTATCAACAACTTTACCTTACTTGGATCCACAACACCCTTGGGTGCTGGCAGTCAGGAAATCAGGAGACATCATGCACTGGAAAAGTCTACAGTTAGGATCCTCTCCAAATTATTAAGGAGTAATAATGTCAGTTTGAGAACTAAACTGCATCTGCTTCAGGCCATGGTCTTTCTAATCACTTGCTATACATTTGAGAGCTAGACAATGAATACAATTGACAGTAGAATTGATGTCTTTGAACTGTGGTGCTGGAGAAGAGCACTGAACACATCTTATCCCATGCACTGCCCAAGAACAACTGTCTTGGAGAGGGTGCAGCAAGAATGCTCTTTGGAGGCAAAGATGATGAGGCTTTGCCTCACACACCTCAGGCATGCTGCTAGGAGAGGCTATTCCTTGAAGAGAGACATGATGCTCGGAAAGGTTGGCGAAGGAGAGGAACACCCTCGACCAGGTGGACTGACACAGTGACAACTGCAATGGGCTCTAATGTGTCAGCAAGTATAAAGATGGCACAAGATACGACAGGGTCCAGATCTGTTGTTCATAGGGTTGCTATGGGTCTGTTATGGGTCATACTCGACTTGACAGCACCTAACACCACCTCCACCACTCTTCACCTAGTACTCTAACAGGGCATTGGCATACATTGGGTATATTCTGAGCAATACTAGCAACAGCCTATCCAAGAAACCCCACCCCAGCCCAACACTGTACCCTGAAATCAGCCCTTCTGTGGCCCCCCTATGCTGTTACTAAAGTCCATTCTCCCAAGGGCACTGAGATTGCTGCACACTGCTCTATTTTGGTAGCTTGGGGACCATCTTTTCTACCTGGTACAATTCTTTAACCAGGTGAGGAGAGCAGACCTGGGCACTGGCCCCAGGGTGACAAGACTTTTCTGTGAAGCACAATGAAATGAGCACAAGGACGAGTGCAAATGCAGGGATGAGAAACTGACAGGGAACACACAGCCCACATACATGAGATGTGAGCCTGGAGATGGATGGCATTTGGGCGACTGTGGGTCATCTGGCCTTTATCTGACACACTCATCACCTACTGTTTTTCTCACCCATAACCAGCAACTCAAAACACAGAGGCATGAGAATGTGCACAGACCTTTGTAAGAAGACCTCTTGTCAAGGAAACAAGTGTCTGTGGTAGAACCTGCAGTATTGTCTTTGAAAACATCAGAAACTTGAGATGCACTTGATTTGATGCCAATTCTTTGCTGGCTCCTGACACCACATCGTTTCTAAAGTGCACAACCAAATGGTTCTGATGCCTTCTAGATGTGGCTCTTACTTGAGATAAATAGTTCACTAGCCCAGTGGACTCCGAGTCCTCCAGTCTGGGGAATATGATTCATGTTAGGGCCAGGTGTTCCAGACCCCTGCAATAGCCATGTACCAGTGAGATGGAAGGTGGAGTCAGGAGGCTTTGACAAAATCTTCACCAACTAAAAGGGCAAATCAACTCATCTCCAAAAGAAACTGACCACTAACTGAAGCCCCTACTGCTGTCCAGGCAATTGCAGCTCATAGCAGCCCTGTTGAACAGAGCAGGACTGTCCTGTACAGTGTCCAGGCTGCACGCTGTACAAGAGCAGACTTCACCTCTTTCTGCACAGCGTAGCTGGTGGGTCCACACTGCAGACCTTCCAGTTAGCAACCCAGTGCTTCACCCAAAGCACCACCAGGGCTCCTTACACGGCTATAAAAAATTATATTGTTTTATTTCATCTTCCTAAAGAGTGGGTAAACATATGGTTATAATTTACATCATTTAAATGTCAACCTTATGTAAAGTGGGGGTTTTGCGTGTTTGTTTTGTTCTAGGTTGATTTTAGGGGTTTTTAAAAAGAGCTTTATAATCAAAATCTGTTGACACATGAGTACTGGTGCATTTTCTCATGTCTTCAGTTTAGTCATCATGGGGAAATTTTTTTTAAAAAAGGAAATGTAAAAACATTTACCAGAAGTCTAATGAACAAAAACAGGAACTTAAATTTTTACTAGAAAATAGTTAAATATATAAGAAAGGAAGTTATGGATAAGAAGGATTGGTAATCTCCTCTGAATAATGATGAAAGAAGAAGAATTGATACCTTTGAGCTGTAGTGCTGGAGAAAAGCACTGAACATTCTATGGATGGCCAAAAGAACAAGCATGTCTTAGAGAGGATGCATCTAGAGTGCTCTTTGGAGGCAAGAATGATGAGGCTTTGCTAACATACTTTGGGCATGTTTCCAGGAGGGGCTACTCCTTGGAGAAGAACATGATGCTAGGTAGGGTGGAGGGTCGGTGAAGGAGAGGAAGAGCCTCGACCAGGTGGACTGACAAGGTGACTGCTGCAATGCGCAGGACGTGCAAGGATGGCACAGGACAGAACAGGGTGCAGATCTTTTGTTCACAGGGTCTCTATGAGTTATACTTGACTCCACAGCACCTAACAACAGCAATCTTTTCTCATGCGTCTTACTGCCTCTGAAAACCCACTGGAGGGTCAGCTATGAATTGATTTCAACTCAACAGCATACAATTACATTGTTAGGTGCCATCAAGTCAGCAGACTCACAATGCCCAGTGTACAACCAAAAGAAGTCCTGTCTGCTCCTGTCCCCGCTCACAATCACTGCTGTGCTGGAGCCAACGGGCAGCCACCGCGTCAACATCGCGATGAGGGTCCTCCTCTTCTTTCCGGGACCCTGTACACAACCAGCTGGGTGTCCTCTTCTGGGACTGTTGCATCCTGACAACGGAGGGTGGACCAGGCAGGCTGGAGTTAGAGGCTTTGGCAAAATAGCTACCAATTTAGAAACAGAACCACCTCT
Source organism: Elephantulus edwardii (assembly GCF_000299155.1). NCBI lineage: Eukaryota > Metazoa > Chordata > Mammalia > Macroscelidea > Macroscelididae > Elephantulus > Elephantulus edwardii. The sequence goes on from NW_006399898.1 coordinate 2,142,730, forward strand.
CGTGGAAAGAACTAAAACTCGTTAGAACTGTAAACATGGTTGGTATGGAAACCATACATCCTGACAAATGATGGTATCATGGGCTTGTTTATTTTCTTCTTCCACTATTTGAATTACCAAAATTATTTCACTAAAAAATGAAGGTGGAGGCAGATGCAGGGAGTTAACAAAACATGAGACAACTTGCTAATACGAAATGAACACAAAGCGGTTATGAGAGCTGCTATTTTCTACTGAATGTTTGTTTTTCCTTTTCTCATAGATTTCTCCTCTGGAGATGATACTGATGCAGCTATGTCAGAGTGTCCATGGCAACAAGCTGGAGTTTGCAGAGGTTGTTATGGCAACAAAGGAGCAGAAAGGGGAGCTCTGCCTCCATCTACCTGCAGCTCTGCCACATCTGTGGGCCTCATTTCCCTGTCTGGACACCACAGTCTGCCCATGTCCTCCACGGGTTTATATTCTCAAGGAGATGTTGTGCACAGAAGCCACATCCCCTCCAGGACACCATCCCACCACCATCATCACCACCTGTCTTAGGCATCCAGGGCTCCTGTCACAGAAATTCCATGAGGTGATGGCTTCAACAAGTAGAGATGTGTTCCCTCACAGTTTATGCAGTCTGCAGTCCGAATTTACCACGCCAGCTCTGGGAGAGGCCTTTCTTCCTTAGCCAGCTCTGGGAGAGATCCTGATCTCCTCTCAGGATATCTGTATCTGGTTCATTCCTCAGAAAATCTCCCTGTGCCTTGGCACCAATCACCCCCTGGGGCTAGGAATTCCCAGGACAGGTAATAAGGTTCAAAGAACACATTCCACTCCTGACTCCTTTTCCTTGTCCTCTCTCCTGTTCCTTTCTCCTTTTAGCTCTTTTAAGAGAAAAGGTAATGAGACCACGGCCCCAGGAAGCCCTGCCTTATCAGATCAGGGCTCTGACCTGAGAAAGGGTGCTGGATTCCACCATTAATCATCTGACAACCATATGGCTAATGAAAATATGGGAGATCATTACATAACTGTTGTGTTACATCATCTGCTAACTGCCACACTATTGAGAATCCCAGCCCAGGCACATTACATTGATGTGGGGGGTGGAGTGGGGGGGGAAGAGTTCACTCTGTAAACTCATCACCAACCCCGAGTCTCTCTGTTAACTTTCTCCATAGATTCCTGTCCAAAAGCAGCCTCCAGGAGCAGGCTGTGCTAACTCTGCCTCTTCTGGGAAGTGGGCAGCCACACTGCTCTTACTAACCACTGCTTTTCCTGACCACTTGCTCCAGGCTGGCCTTCAGGGTCAGGGGCATGGCTACTAACTGCATGAAGGCAGGCGTGCTCCTTCTTGACCTCTACTTCCTCAAGCCCGCCTTCCTTCTATCTCAAAACACCCGAACTCCCAGCTTTCACTTAGGCAGTGTTTCTAGACAGCCAAGTGGGCAAGTGAGTTTAAAGAGAGAGTTCTGCCTTTTTCATCTTGAACATAAGGGGATAAATATGCATAGTTTACGCCACTACATAAAAAACTGAAACTGAGTAAAATGAAACAAATACACACAGACATGTCTAGGTTGTTTTTGTTGTTTAAATGCAATTGTGCATTCATTCATTTACAGTCTCCATAAATATTTCTTGAGTATGTCAGAAAAGTTCTATTACATGAAAAACAAACAAAACGATGCCCAATTGGTTATAGATAAACTTCTTTATTTGCCTGCAATCATATAAAGGAGAATTTGGTCTGACCTCTTGGCTAAGGACTCACATGTGTATTTTCAGGCACTGCAGGCCAAGAACTTCCCAGCAGGTCTGCCACAGGATGCTGATGCCTTGCAGAAGGCTAGGCACTTACCAATCAACTGGCCTGCTCTGGCTAGGTTCAGCACTGCTCAGTCATAGGATTCCTGAGAGAGGTAGAAAGGGCAAGATCCAAAGAGCAAGTGTGCTTTAATCCTTTAAGTATTGCACTGCGGGAAACGCTGCCATCAAGGACCTTTTTAAAGTACTAAAGAGCAAGGATATCAATTAAAAGAGTAAGGTGCACTTGATCTAACCAAGGCACTTTCAATTACATCTGAAGTATCTGAAAGTTGGACAATGAATAAGGAAGACTGAACAAGAATAAATGCCTTTGACTTACGGTGTTGGGAAAGAATATTGAATATTCTATGGACTACCAACAGAACAAACAGGTGTATCTTAGAGGAGGTGCAACCAGGGTGCTCCTTAAAAGCAAAGGTTGTTGAGACCTACTCTTACTTCTTTGGGGGATGTTTTCAGGAGAGGCTAGTTTGTAGAAAAGGGCATTATACGTAGAAAGGTGGAGGGTCAGCAAAAGAGAGGAAAACTCTCAATGAGCTGGATTAACACAGTAGCTGCAAGAACAACACATTTGACCATGGCCGAGACCATGAGGATGATGCAGGTTCAGCAAGGTTTCGCTCTGTTGTGCATGGGGTCACAGCCAATCGCAGTCCTGAAAAGCATCTTCATTCGGCTGATATATTTAAACACCAAGAAAGGACAGATTCTGAGAACAGCTCATTAACACAATCACAAAGCAGTTCCTGGTTCACCCGGGGCATATCCAGAGTGAAGGCTGGGGCTGCTTCTTAAGATGCTGGGAATCCCTGGGTAGCCGCACTGGCTGGCTGGCTGGCAGGCACTGGTGTCCCAGCCACTGGCATTCTCATGCATGATCACGGCTCCATGCCATCAGCAATGACATCAGCCCGGGTTCTGCAGGGGCCAATACCACAGACTGTATGCACAAATATTTTTTGTATAAACTGTATGGTTCTTTGTACGTGTTGATGTTACTTGTGCTGAGTCACTATGTACTCACGGTGACCCCACGTGTGCAGAGGTAAAGCGTGGCCACAGGGTTTCCTAGTTGGTGACCTTTGAGAAGATTAGCAGCACTTTCTTGCATCGTGCCTCTGAGAAAGTTCAGATCACTAACCGAGCACTTAATGGTCTGTGTCAGACAGAAATTGGACACTCTGGAGAACAGTATAGGTTCATCAGATTCGGGTTCTGGAGGTATCACTCATAGAGCATCACACGTGTAATTCAAAAGTCTCCCATCTCTGGAGGTGTGACCCACCAGTGGCTCCCCAATCTCCTCTGCAATTTACAGCCTCAGAAACCCATGGAGTGCCAGCATTGGTTCCAACTGAAGGGCGAAGTGTGAGAGTAAGATTTTGGAGTGTTTGGGGAGTGGACGGACTGCACTATCTAGTCCACTTTTTCTCATTCTTCACGTAGCTGGAAAGGCGGGCAGTGGCCTGGGGAACGTGCAGTGCAGGGGTGGGCAGTCCTGCGGCCAGTTGTCTGAGGGCACGTTTCACATGCTTGAAGGCGAGTGGGAACGTGTCTAAAAGTATTTGCCTGTCAAAGGCAAGCATTCGTTTACGCCTCAGAGGCTGTAACAAGCACTTCATTTAGAAACGATTTGACACTAAAATGAATGGTCCACTCTCCAAGGCGAACGAACGCTGACGGACAACGTTTTGTTTACAGAAGACCCGCTGCTGCTGGGGAATTGAGAGTGAGAAAGCTTAGGAGGAAAGCTTTCCGACTCATCTACAGATCAAACAGCTTTTCATGTTCAGAAACTGTCGCTCACGCTGGCCACTTATCTCTTTAGGCCTGAGAAAGGTTGGAATCTGAAGATACACAGAGTGGCATTGCCACTCCACAGCCGATTTCTGGACCTTCTGTGAAAACTCTGAGGCCTCACCTCTCCACGTGCCAGCAAGGACTGTGGGGTGGGGGACAGAGACTAGTGCACTGCATGAGTGAGGGTCACCTTTACAGGAGACTAATGCCTGCTCTCCATGCAGTCCTGCAATCCTCACCTGTGGGCAGACGGAGGGCATGTGAAGAGGGCAGAGAAGACACAGGAGAGATGAATGGCGGCCAAAGGGTTGAGGGTTGGTGAAGAGCAGATGACGGAGAGGTGAAGAGCAATGAAAGCTGGTGAAGGGTGGGTGAAGGTGCAGCTGTCCCACTCAGGGGCCTCTCCAGGACAGTGCGCATGGCCACTTGCTGGAGTCCTAGCCACACAGTGCCTGCCCTGTTCTTCATGGAAGGAGGCTGCCCATCCTCCCCCTGCCTCAGAGCAGCTGGGTGGAGTCAAACATGCTGCCTTTGTGTTGGCAGAGCAACTCCTTATCCACTCACTAGGCCACCAGAGCTCCCTGCTGCTTTTAATACAGGGTAATATTTTTAGGCAATGGTGCTGGTGGCAGGAAATGGCACTATTTAACATACTGATCACAGCACACAGCCTGCACTGAACTCCAATGCAAGTGGTTCAATGTCCTCGGGGAGGCTGGAAAAATGGTTTCCAGTCCTCAGCCTCCTCTCCAGGTGACACGGCAGGTCCCCTTCTGAGGGTTTCACAGAATGACAATCCCTGCCCCAAATGTCCCCCTGGCCCTGACACCAAGCTCACCACGAGGAGTTGGCTGTCAGCATTCCTTCTGCCTTGGTGAGGAGCACAGCTTCGAAAGCTTGTGTGCTGTTGCTGTTGTTGGTCGCGTGGACCTGTCTATGACTCACAGAGACCTTAGGAACAAACAGCAACGGGGATGTCTGTCTGCTCCTGCACCATCCTCACCATTTTGCCATGTCTGAGCCAATCCACCTCACTGGGGCTCTTTCTCTCTTTCGACAACCCGCTTTTCCCAGCACCACGTCTTTTTCTACAGCCTCGTCATCTCCTGACAACATGCCCAGCACACGAGTAGGTACAGAGCAGCCCTAAACGTCTATCTACTGATAGATGAGAATTTCGGCCAAGCATCCAGACAGCTTTGCCACACTCAGTACCCGAGCATCGCAAACCCACCACGAGGGAGACTGCTACCCCTGCCCCCGCCCTATTCCACACAGTGATGACAACGGCAACCACTGCTCTCCGTGCAGATCTCCGGGCTCAGTCAGCTCCTTCAGCTTCGTGCCTGGGAGACTAAGACAGCGAGCACGGCAACACAGTTAACGTCTGAGCTCCTAAGGACGTGCAGAAGGCAGCTCTCAAAAACAAAAGGTACAGCTCAAGAGAAAGGGGAAAGTCAGCAGAATGGCTAGTTCATGGCTCGTGGGGGGAGTGAATCGCCATATCTAGAAGTGCTTTCTTCTCATGCATAAGTGCATGTGCGTTCTCTCTCTCTTCTTCTTCTTCTTCTGAACTAAAACACTGAAGGAGGAGAGAGAAATATGGAAGGGAAGAAGGAAGACGTTAAGGAGGGAGGAAAGGCAGCAGGAAGGAGGGAGGAAGGCTTCTGAAAGAGGAATTCTGCCACTTTCCCCTCGAGTTTTTCTTCCCAAAGTTCCGATTTCCATACTGAAAAAGTGAGAGACCCTCCATAAGATTTTGAAACGTGGTAATTTCGTCAAACTTCTCAGTTGTTTACAATCCAAACACTCTCTAACTGTGACTTTACCACCTGTCCCTCACAGACATCAAAATCATGATCCTCGTTCTCAAATAACTCACAAGCTAGTGGGGGACAGATGTCAGGTGAACATTCAACAACCAAGTGATTTGGCATAATCCAGAGATGCCGATATTCCCACTTTGTCCACGTGTACTATCACAGACACTGGAAAGCACGGTACACTTGACCGTCTATTCGTTGTACTTGACAGTGTGTGTTCTTCATGCAGTGTCCAGATGGACCCTATTCATAGCTGACCCTCCAGTGAATGAGGGTTTTGGAGCAGCACTGTATGTTACGGTTAGGCACTTTTGGTCTAAATCAAGCCTGGTAATTACATGATGATTTTAAACTCTTATTTCTTTTGTTCACTTCTGATCCATACTCTCAAACTTCTGGTAGGAGACAGGAGAGTCCTAGAACACTCACCAGAGGAAGCAGGTCTGGAATTGGAGTGCCAGGCCATGTCAATTCTGACCCATAATTTAAGTTTGCCCATGAAGAGCCCGCCAGGCTGCTGGCTCAGTTTCAGTGGTCTTCATCTGTCCTCGACTACCTGTCTTGGTGGTCTGTCCCTGTTGGAGCACCCAGCCAGTGTCCTTCCCATAGATAAGGCCTTTCCTTTGCACACTGTGTCCTGTCCCCTCGACTTAGCTCCTCAAACCCTGGCAGGCTGCCCCCGACTCTCCACGCTGGGACGAATCCCTTTGAAAACGTGCCCAGGCCATTAACTGTCCATTGCAGTACAGCTTTCGGTTAATAACAAGGTAGAAAATGAATGCATTATTGCTTAATAACGGAATATAAAATTAATGCATTACTGCTTAATAACGAGATATAAAATTAATGCATTACTGCTTAATAGGAAGATATAAAATTAATGTATTAGTGCCTAATATAATGATGCCCAACTGAAGTACAAATGGGGAAACTTGGAAAACACCCTACAGTTCCAGACATGAGAAAACACTCCCTCACGATGGACACTGCTGTGGATCCCACACGCCGGGCCCTGAGGACGGCAGAACACGGATCGCTGCTCGGGTCATGAAAGGAAAGACAGTTCCTCAGGGGAAAGGATGTCACTGCCTCACACTAGTCAGGGAGCCACCTGGGCTTTCTGGCTTTTCTCTTTGTGAAGAACCTTCTCTCATGGTTTCCACTATTGATTTGAAGTCATGAATTTCAGTGTTTGTGGCAAAGACAGTGTGTAAGCCGAGCCCTTTACGGAGCCATCTGTGAAGCTGGCACGCCCTGGAGATGCTGCCTCGGCTCGCCTGCTTCAGGGAGATGAGCCCCAAGACAGAGCTCCTGCTCTGCCCAGTGCCCAGTCCAGAGAGAGGCAGAAACAGAGGTGGGGAAGTATGGCAAAGGTGACAGGAAATGAGAGGAAGACCTGAACCAGAGATTAAGCCCTACAGAGTCTCCAGTCTAGAAGGAATCACAAAGTACTGATTAAACTGCATCTGTCTTGGAGGACGTGTGACCAGGGTGGCTCCTTAGAAGCAAGACTGGTGAAACTTCCTCTCACATCCTTTGGGCATGCTGTCCTTGTAAAGAGGAGGGACCTTGTGGAAAGGTATCACGCTGGGAAAGGGGAGGGTCAGAGAAGGAAAGGGGGACTGTGAATGAGATGGTGCCTGTGACAACGGCTCGAGCATGTGGAGGGCATGAGGGTGGTCAGGGCAGGACAGGGCTCTGACCTCTTACAAGTGCAAGTAACTCACTCGGTGGAACCTGACAACGACAAACACAGGCAGATACACTGCTCTGCGCATTTTTAAATTCTCAACAAAGTTTTACGTGTGTGAGATTAACGCTACTGTTCAATAATTTCCATTTTTTTTCCAAATGTACACAAATATTCACCTCCTCCAGGTGGCTGGACAGGTAGCTGTCTTCCAAATTTTGTGATATAGTTGAGTATTCATGTTTCAAGGCACTGTGCAAATTTGCTGCCAAGGCCCTCTTTAAAGTGCTAAAGAGCTGTAGTTGTTGCTCTTGTTGTTAGGAGCCCTGAAGCCTAGTATGACTCACAGCAACTCAACAAACATTTAAGTCCATTACTGCAGTTACCGTGTCAGTCCATCTGGATGAGAGTCTCCCACTCTCTCATGAACTAAGCATGAGGTCCCTCTCCAAGGAGCAGACTCTCCTAGCAACATGCCCAGAGTATGTGAGAGGAAGCTTTTTGATCCTTGTCTCCAAGAAGCACTCTGGCTGCACCTTCTCCAAGACACATCTTTTTGTTCTTTTGGCAGCCCATGGAATTTCATCTCTAACACTACAATTCACCAATTCTTCCTCTGTCATCCTTATTCACTGCCCAGCTCTCAGATATATAGCAAACTGAAAAGACCATAGCCTGAATTAGGCACAAATCTGAGTTACCTTCGTCCTCAAATTGGCATCGTTACTCTGGGAGAGGTCCCAGACTACAGACTTTCCCAGGGTAACACATCGCCTGATCTCCTGACTGCTGGCAGCAAGAGTTGTAGATCCAAGTAAGATGACATTGACAGTCTCCATCTTTTCTCCGTCTATCATGATGTGGCCTACTGGTCCAGTGGTGAGAGCTTCTGTTTCCTTGACACTGAGATGTAATCCATATTTAAGGCTGTATTATTTGATCATCTGCAGCAAGTGCTTCGAGTTCTCCTCACTTTTAGCAAGGAAGGTTATATCATCAAGGAAAGATGTCACTTTAAAGACAAAGAGGCACTTGACTCAAACCTTAGTGTTTTCAATTATACTGTATGCATGTGACATTTGGTCAGTAAACAGGAAAACCTTAAGAAGAATCAAAGCACTTGCATTGTGGTGTTGGTGAAGAATAATGAATACACTGCGACTGCCAAAAGAACAAATCTACTTTGAAAGATGTGCAGCCAGAATTATTCTTAGAAGCAAGAATGGTGACATTTCATCTCATATACTTAGGGCCTATTATCAGGAGGAGCTGGTCCCTGGAGAACATCAGCACGTCTGGAAAAGCAGAGGGTCAGTCAAAGAGAGGAAGGCTTCCAATGGAATGGACTGACACAGTGGCTACAACACTGGGCTTTAACAGGACAGATACTGAGAGATGATGCAGGACGGGCAGGAGGCCGTTTCCTTGTACACAGGGTCACTAGGAGCTGGAGCCAACCCAGAGGTCCTAACAATCACAGGCAGAGGTTAGAGACCAGGAGCACAGTGACTGAAGCACCTGACGCTTAACTCAAAGTCCAGTGGTTTGGACCACCATCTACTCGATGGTGGAAAGATGAGGCAGTCTGCTCCAGAAAGGGGAAGTCAAGTCTGCAAAACGGCACTCTCATAAGCAGCAATGATACCACAGTAGGGGAGTTTTTGGTTTTCACATAGTTATAAGGATCCCAATGATACAGTAGTTAAAGCGCTCAGATTATAACCCAAAGTTCTGTGGTTCTAACCCACCATCTTCTGCACAGGAGAAAGATGAAGCTGGCTGCTTTCATAAAGATTACAGACCTGGAAACTGCATGGAGCAATGTAACTCTGCCCTACTCAATCACTAAGAGGCAGAATCTCCGCCACAGAAACCCAGGTATGCCCAGGTATGGCCCTGCCCAGCTCTTCCGTTTCTACCCTCGTGTGTTATGTTGATCTTGGAAGCTACATCACTCTTATTTCAAATACCAAATGTGTCACTCCTGGCAGATAGGAGTCACCAAGAACTTCCAGACTAAGAAGATTTGGTGACCTACTTTCAAAAATGTGCCACTGGAAACTCCAGTGTTTCCAGCAGAGATTTCAAATATGCCCTTGATCTTGAAGGTGGTAAGGATCGAGTACCATTTCAGTCAACATTTCAACAGCAACTAACATCAAAACAGAGGTAAGGATTAGGAAATAATAATTAGAAAATTCAGCCTTACACATAATGGGGCCAAACTTAACCACAGAAAGAAGAGGAACAAGAGAGCATCGACTAGAAATACTAAATTCCCAAACTATTGCTGCAAAAGAAAAAAATCAGGAAGACCACGCAAACTCACTGTCCTTGGGTTGATTCTGCCTCCCAGTTACCTCGTGGAAGACAGGAGCACAATCTGCAGCGTTCCCAAGGCTGCTTCTCTTCCTCTGGTAGAGCAGCCGGTGGGTCTGAGCTGTTGACTGTCTGTGTCTAATGCCCAACCCCTCCTGTGGTGATGGGGCTCTACAAGGATGTCCTAAGTACAGGTTAAGTAACAGGGATGTCTCGTGCTCCATTTCAAATGGTCTCTTCTATCCACCTTCAACGGAAAACTACAACTCTCAAATGGATTGTGTCACTAAGAGTGTGTGAAACTGAAGAAAGGGGCTGAGTTCCAAATGGGTTTACAAGTACACAGGACATAGGCTGGGGGAGAAGAACCCCAGGGAGAAGCTATCACAAGATCCTAGGCACCTAGAGAAGGTGCGTCAACCCACTTTATTCAGAAACCAAAGTTCAAGAAAATCCCTGCAACCATCAGGGTGCGCTGTGCAATGGATGCTCAAGTTCACTGCCGTAGATTCAATTCAGACTCACAGATGAGGGAGAAATGTCCCAGGAGGTCCCAAGGTTGTTATCTTTATGGAAGCAGGCTTTCTTCTTAGTGGATTCAAACCAATGACCCTTCCACTGAGCGATTTAACCCGTTACAATAGAGCTATAAGAAAAACAACTCAGAGCACTCTCAGGACCTGGGTGTCTAAACTGCCCTCATCTGTCAAAACAAAACACAGGATACACAGTGCACAGCTTCTGCTCCATAAATGTAGAATTAGAGTATGCTCACAGTAGCGCCAACACGGAACCAACCCACTTGTAATCATGTCTTGCCTGGGTCACCTTTACTGAAAGGAAGGTAAGGATCAGACACTGCAGACAAGGAGATTTGGAGGGGATTCATGTTGAGTACCCTACTCGTCCAGTGGCCATAGATTTGCCTGGGGTAGAATCTTTCATACTGTGTGAATTGACGTAGATGGGGGCCTTGGCCTCGGAAAGGTGCGAAGGACCCCTGGTCGTCGGCTGAGGCCATGGGAGACTGATAAACTGTGATGAACTTGGGGAGCCTCAGAATTACCAGTCGAGGTGTTAACATCCACTAATGAAAACACATTTCTGCAAAGTGCATTATCTTCAACAGTCAGAGTGACAGGGTCGGAGCATGAGATCCTTGCTGCTTACATCTCTCCACCAAGAGAAAATGACTCAACTGCTCAGCTGGGTCACAGGCATCCATGTCTTCCTAAGACCAGACAAGCTGGGTCAGCCCATGTGGATTTCAAACATGGTGGTGAGTGACCTAGGTCTAGAGGCCAAGGCCGTATGAATATGCACCCACCAACTAGTACACACGGGCGTGCACGCTCCCATTCAGAGACCTGCACACCTATGCACATTCTCACACAGACCTCTTCTCACTCTCGCATCTTACGGCTTTACGATTACTTTGGCAGCTTCCATCCCAACACCCCAAACACTTATAAAGATGTCAACGCAACGTAATTCCCCAAAGAGGCTTCTCAATGTTTCAGAATAGAACATCACGCCTGCACGCCGGCCACCGTTCCTGTAAAACCTTCATCTACACGATGCACCACTCATTTTACCACCTGCTCTATTAGGTATCAAAATGTTTGCATATTTGAAGCCTTTCATGGTACAGAACATCGTTCCTTTTTCTTTATGGGTCATTTAGTTTTCAGTGCATTAAGTTAACAAGAGAAAAAGCCCTGACATTTACTCTGCTACTTGACATAAATATGTATGAGTCTCAAAAGGATGCCTCCTATGAAGGCGGGAGGGCTGAACTCCAAGCGTCCCTCCCCTGGAAAGCTGGTGTAATATATCAACTCGCCCTTCAGAGGACCAGATTCCTAGGTCAGCTCCTCTCTCCAGTATCTAATCTACCACGTTTCTAGGAGCCCTGGTGACACACCGCAGTTAGCCGTGGGGCTGTTAACAGAAAGGTTGGTAGTTCAAACTCATCAACTGCTCCACAAGAGATGAATATGGCAATTTGGTTCCATAAAGAGCTACTGTTGTTGCTGTTGTTGTTATGTACCATCAAGTAGAAACTAACTCAGGCTGACCCTTTAGCAGGTTTTCTGAGGCAGAAAATTCCATGGGGGAAGAATGTCCAGCTTTGTCCCTCAGAGAAGCTGATGGACTGAAACTAAGGCCTCCGTGTTGGCAGGACAAATCCTTACCATTAACTAGACCACCAGGTCTCCAGCCTGGGAGGCCCAGGAGGCAGTTCTCATCTATCTGACAGGCTTGCAGGCTGGCTGAGAGCTGGAATCAACTCAGACACAGGGGGGTTTGATTGGATACTCCATTTCTGAACCCAAATAAATGATCTTAAATATGGGGAGGGGGATTAAGATGTTACACATAGATAGGACATCTGTAAGACATAGACCTTCCCAATGCAATACATCTCCTGATTGCTGATACCAAGGGTGCTGATGGTAGATTCCAGTAAGTTCAAATCATGGACAATGTCAATCTTTTCTCCATCGATGATGATGATGCTCACTGATCCAATGGTGAAGATTTTTGTCTACTTGATGTTGAAATGTAATCCATTTTGAAGACTGTAGTCCTTGATCTTTTTTAATTGATAATTTAATTAAAGATTATAGAGAACTTGGATTTTATTCATTGTTGCACATTTTCCTCCCTGCCCAGCCTCCCCTCCCCCCGTTCTTTTCTCTTTGAAAAGAAAAAAAAAAGAAATTCTTTCATTGTTACACAAATCCACCCCACCACTGCAGTCCACTTTACTATGCAGCTCTTATTCTGGACTCCTGTCATGTAAATAATATCTAATCATATATCCTCTTTAAACAGTTACCTCCCTCATCTGTTTTCAAGGCTGCGTACATTAGTTATCCCCACTTTTCTTAGTTTTCCCCAAAACCCAATGTCAGTACTCTTTTATAACAGTGGTATTATGCAGTATTTGTCCTTTTGTGACCAAGATATTTCACTCAGCATAAAGTCCTCCAGGGTCACCCATTCTGTATATTATTTCATGGAGTCCTTAATCTACTGCAGCAAGCACTTCTGGTCTTCCTCACATTCAGAAGTAAGGTTGTGTCATCTGCATAATGCAGGCTGTTGATGAGTCATTCTCTAATCCGGACGCCACATTCTTCTGCATCGAGTCCAGCTTCTGGAATTATTTGTTCAGCATATAAACAGACTAGGTATGAAGAAAGGATAAATCCCTGAAACACACCTTCCCCCCCCTTTTAAACCATGTAATGTTCCCCTTCTGTGTTCAGATTACAACTTTTTGGTCTAGATATAGGTTTTGCATGAACACAACCAAGAGTTCTGAGATTTCTGTTCTTCTCAATGTTAGCTTTAGCTTGTTGCAATCTACACAAATGCCTTTGTATAGTTACTAAAACATAAATAGACATTCTGGTATTCTCTGCTTTCAGCCAAAATCCATCTGACATCTACAATGATATCCACAGCTTTTTTTATATCCAGCTTGACCTTTGGGCAGTCCTCTTTCAATGTACTGTCCTAGTCATTTTTGGACAACCTTTGGCAATATTTTGCTTGCATATTAAACCAATGATATTGTTTGACCATTTCTATATTCTGTTGTATCTACTTTCTTGGGAATGGGAACAAATACAGATCTCTTCCAGTCAGTTCACCAGCTAGTTTTCTTCCAAATTTCCTGGCACAAATTAATGAGTCCACCTAGGGCTGCATCTGTCACTTGAAAACATCTCAACTGGTATCCCATTAATCTTCTGGCGACGTCTTTAATGCAGCTTGAACTTGTTCCTTCAACACTATTGGCTCTTTGTCATCTGCTATCTTTTGAAATATTTCAATATTGGTCAATTCTTTTTGAAACAGCGACTCCTTATACTCCCTCAACCTTTTGATGCTTTTTGGATCATTCAAGACTTCACTCATAGCATCTCTCAGTATTGTAACTCAAGGCTTGAATACGTTTCCCCTTAAGTTTGAGAAATTAGCAAGCTCTTCCCTTTTTATTCACCATCTCCAGTTTTCTGTATATTCTAATAATTCCCACTGTCTTCTTGAGATGAGTTTTGAAATCTTCTGTTCATCTCTCTTACTTCAGCATCTCACCAGTTTTTGGCTTCTTGATGCTCTAGTGGAATTTTTTAAAGTTTCTTCAGACATCTCTTTTTCTTTCTTTCTTCTCTACCTTGGAAAGACTGTTTTGCTTTTTTCTTGGATGATATCTTCGATGTGATTTTACAATTCTGCTCTTTGATCATTAGTATACAACGCCTCAAATCTCTTCTTTGATTTTTTTTTTTAATGTGTACTGTCTAATCTGATCTGACTGGTACAGGAGGAGATTGCCCCTCCTTCTCCAGCAGAGAATCTGGTGGATTCAAACCACACACCTCTGGGATTGCAGTGCACCTTCTTGCCACTAGGCCATCAGAGCTCTCTTCTTTGAATAATTTTTTAATTCAGGTGCGATGGATTCAAGGTTATATTTTGGGTCTTGTGAACTTGTTTTCATTTTCTTCAACTTAAATTTGAACTTGTATATGGATAATGATGGTTTGTCCCACATTTAGCACCTGTCCTAGTTTTGAAGTCTGATAGAGTTTTATAAACAATTCTTTCCATAGATGTAATGAGTTTGATTCAGGTGAGGTCCATGTGTACAGTCGCCATCTGTATTTTTTTAGTTATTATTGCTGAGTCTTGACTGCATGGAGAAAACAGCGAATGTTGACTAACCCGGGATCATGAGTAGCCTAACCACGCTGTTTTCTCCAGAGGCAGTTCTGCCACCTGTCACTGCTATTGTAAGCCTTAGTACTATGTGTCTCGTGGTGTGAACACAGGGGAATAGACAGACAGCTCTGGCTTGAGTTCATGGGATGGACCAACAAAATGCACAAAGACTGCCAAATGTAGCACAAATCCTGACTCTGTGGAACTGAACTGGCTGATTTCTCTCACCCCATGTGAGGGGAGAGGAGAAAAGATACATGAAACTTAACAGTCTGGTCAATGGTCCTGGAGAAGGATCCATGTTCTCTTAGCCAACTGTCAATACTAATCACCATTTTCCAGGTCAGACATAGCTGCCTTTCCCAAACCGAGGTCAACATCCAGCTCCCAGACATTGTCTCAGCCAGAACTCCTCCCCCACCTGAGTGTGCAGGGGCACACACAGCTGATCCATTCATCAGAACGCCCCCAAGCCAGGTATCACCCTTTTATAACAAGCAGTGATCTATCTCATCAGGCAGCAGCTCCATTTCCAGCCCGAGAGGATATCATTTAGTGAGATTCAATGAGCCGGACTGGAGATGCCCACAGTGCTTCCAGCAATGGGTAGTGTCAGAACGGACGCAAGTGATGCTGGGTGATGCCTGCTCACTGCTCATCTGAGAGGCTGACAGTCACCCACAAGGTTCCAAGTGTGTGTGCTTCCTCCAACAAGACTCCCTCCCTCTTCCAGTGCTGCCAGGGAGGCCCCTGCCGCCAGACAAGGCACAGGAGGGCGGCCCCTTGCTTCTCCTGGAGCAGCTCGACACTAGCAGCTCCATAGCAGGTGCCCAGTAGTCAAATGACACTTTAATTAATTCAGAACTCATTCCCAGACTCCCCACGACAGCTCATGATCATGCGCTCTGAGCACTCCCCTCCACCTTGTCATGTCCTGTTGAGGGATGCCTCTAAAACATTGATGGGTGCAGTTTCCATAGATGGTCTAATTTAGGGGTCCCAAGTCCTTCTGCTGATATATGAGAAAGACTGAAGAAGAACCGTGGTACTTACTGATGAAGCATATAGAATACACCATGGACTACTAGAACAACAATAAAAAATCCATCTTGGCAGAAATACAGCTAGATTTCTCCTTAAGAGTAAAGTTCATGAGATTTTGTCATAGGTACTTTGGTCAGGCCACCAGGAGGGGCCTGCCCTGGAAGAGGGCAGCATTTCTGCTAGAGTAGAATCAGCAAAAGGAAAAATAAAAGGAAGACCTTCAATGAGACAGATGGGCTCAGCGCTGCACCGCTGTACAATGGGCTCAATCGAAGCATTAACTGTGAGCCTGGTGCCGAACAAGGGGTTCTTTGCTCTGTGGCACACAGGGCCGCTGGGAGTCAGAACCAGCACCTAACAGCAACAAAACCATCCCGCTCCAATGCCTCTTCTTGCTACCTTCTTTGGGGTGAAGTCCGTGGTATTCGCATAAGGTTCTGGAACTGCAGAGAAGAGTCTCCAGTCATGAGGACTAGCTTTGGGGTTTTCATTCCTGACAGTGGGGAACTGTGGGTGGAATGAAGCTTTCCTGAAGATGGGGCTGAAGGTTTGTGTGGAGATGGGCTGAACACTAGGCAGAAGGCCAGTCTCTAACCACTGGCCAGTGTGCACTTTGCTTTAGGGATGTCACTCGTCCTTTGAGCTGCGCTAAGACACCAGAACGTCTCGGCGTCTCACTAACCTGTTTGCATCTCAGCTACTGATGTCGCTATGTGACCCTGAACTAGTGAAGTCACCTTTCTGAACCTCAACATCCTTAAGTCCTAGAAGGTTCCACATCAAAGTGCTACGCTGTCACTAAAGGTGGGAGGGCAGGTGGCACCAGGCCAAGTGAGGGAGGTGTTGGCTGAGGAGTATAATTTGAGGAGGACCAAAAAACTGTGATGGCGCAGTGTGTGACATGTTGCCCTGCGACCCAACAGCTGGATGTCTCCACTGGTTCCAATCCACTGGCAGCCCTCAGGAAGAACGATGGTCGCTGTCTTCCCGGTAAGATTTACAGCTTCAGAAACTCTTTGGGTGGTCAGTGTGAGTCCGGATCAACTTCATGGCACAGAGTGAGGTTTCGGAAGCTCAGTAAGCCAAGATATGTAGTATTTTACTGCATTTCTATGAAAATAACACCAACATTCATTCTGCATTTGTGTGACAGCCACACCCTACCCACTCCTCACCCAGGTATTTTTATAAATATTACAGCTGTGTTTTCTATAGCAACGTCTGACACAACTTGGCATAGCAATGCTTTAAAAAAATGTCTTGTGAGAGGGGGGAAAGGAGGGAGTGGTCAACAAAGATAGAAGACAAAAGTTACAGCAACACAGTTCTTACAAAAAATGGCACTGTCCACAAAAGCAAAATATGCAGATGCTAAACAAGGGCAGAATCTTACCTGCAGCTGCGAGGCCCTGCCACTCTCACCCCAGTCCTGCCAATCACACAAAACCACACGTGCGTGGGCACAGACACACACACAGAGCCACAAGCCCCATTCTCCTCGGGCAAAGAAATGGGCACTTTGTACTCAAGTGTATGACAGGTCTCCACATCTTTTCCTGGTGCGTTTCATTCCACTATTTATATAATCCTATACTCAGATCTGGTGGCCAATACAATATCCTAGACCTGCAACTAGGGGCTCACTTGGGATGGTTTATGGAACATGCTCCCGAATCCTGGGCTCCTCCCTCCGATAGCTACGTGAGTTGGGAGAAGCCTCCTGCCTGATGTTTGACCTATGGACTTGGGACCTGCCATCTCTACAACCCTGTGGGATAAACCTCTCTCTCCATATGCACAACATGCTCTCTGGTGGTCTTATGCTGCAGGGCTGGTGGTTCATGTCCACCAGTGGCTCTGAAGGACACTCCCTCCCGTGTGATTTGCAACCACAGAACCTGCATGGAGGGTCAGTTATGAGTCAGTTCTGACTTGACAAACTGAAAAGAGAGATCTACATACAGAAACACCGCTAGCTTGCTTCTCTAGAGAATCCAGCTTGAGATACACTTGAAACACGTTGCTGTTATGTGCTGTCGAGTCACCTGCAGTTCATAGCGACCCTGTGTACAGCAGCTCAGAAGCCTGCTCTGTCCTGAGCCAGTCTCACTGACTCTGACACACCAACCACCAGAGCCGCAGTTACTGTCTCAGTCAGTCTCATATGGAGCTTCCTCTCCTGTGCTGTCCCTCCGCCCTTCCGAGCATGGTGTTCTTCTTCAAGGACTGGTCTCTGGCCACGTGCCCAAAGTATGTGAGATGGAGCTTCAAAATCCTAGCCTCCATGGAGAAACTTGGTTTTATCTTCTCCAAGGTTTGGTTTTATTATTATAAAATAATAATTATTATAAAAATTACTGGTTTTCTTGGTAGTCCATGGTATGTTCAAGACTCTTCTACAGCACCACAACTAGAAGGCATCAATTCTTCTTCTGTCATTCTTAGTCACTGTCCAGGTCTCTGATGCATACTAAGTAACTATGAACACCATGACCTGGATCAGGTGCACCTTAGTCTCTAGACTGACACTGTTGCTCTTCAGTACTCTGGAGAGATCCCTGACAGGAGATTTTCCAAATGCAATTCATCTTTTTATTTCTTAACTACTGGTGCAAAGAGTGTTGATTGTAGAGCTGAGCAAGCTGTAATTGTTAACAACCTCAATCCCTTCTCCATTTACCATGGTGCAGCCAAATGCCTCAGACAAAGATTAGAATCTTTGTCTTCTTGATGTTGAGCTTCAATCCATACTGAAGACCTCAGTCCCTGATCTGTAGCAAGAGCTTGTGGTTCTCCTCAGTTTCAGCAAGCAAGGTTGTGTCATCTGCATAATGCAGGTTGATGAGTCTTCCTCCAATCCTGATGCCACATTCCTCCTCATTAAAACCCAACCTCCCAAATGATCTGTTCTGCATACAGATTAAAAAGGTATGGAGACAGGGCACATCCCTGACACACTCCTTTCCTAATTTTAAACCATGTAGTGTTTCCTTGCTCTGTTGTGAGGACTGCTTCCTGGTCTGAGTATAGGTTTTACATAACCACAACCAAGTGTTCTGGGATTCCCATTCTCGTCAAGGTTAACAACAATTTGTTGTGATCCACACAGTCGAATGCCTTTGTATACACTTAAACATAATAATATTAATTTCCTGAGGGTAGGAGTTCTAACATCCTATCCCCAATGCCTGGTGCTCAGTAAATATTCTTGTATTAAACGAGGGATGCATGAATGAAAGCACATCTAATGCACAAATTCAACTCACCCTCTAATACAATGTGGGCTTGGCCTCTCTGCATCCAAAGGTGTTTCCATACCCAACTCTAAGACAGGACTTGGTGTGTGCCTCTGAATGTCCACGACCTCATTTGTGCATTTCCCCCACGACCAGTGACTGGAACTAGAGGACCAGCAGCCTTCCTCAGAAGAACAAGTATGACTCGTTCTCCAAAAGCAGTTTCTCTTTCTCCTTCCACCTCTGTCTGCAGTGTTCTAACATTGTCTCTATTCATGTCAGCTCTGGGCTCTTGCCCTGATGTTCAAACAATACAGTCATGGGCGCCCACGGCTATTTGTCAGCAGACACGAGGTGTTTCTGGGCAATAATCCTGCCAAATCCTGAAAAGGCCAGAATTACAACTAATGCCATCCAGAATGCATTTTGCAATGATTCCTAGTTCATGTCTTCTATTTTGTGAATAGAAATCAATCTTTTCCAAGAGGAACAAATAGATCTGCTTTACTATGAGGCCAGTGCTTGTGTGGCTCATTTGTTTTGGTTATGATGGTCACTAAAACAAAGCCATTTTGTTTCCTAATCAGTGGTGGTTGGAGGTAAGAGAAGGGTGTGGTCAGAGCTGCCAGGACTGACTGACCACTGTGCCAGTCCAGCATACTGGTCCCAGCAGGAAACCCAAGACCCTCCCAGTTCAGACAGTGAGTGCACACAATTAGTGGACACTGGTCCAGTTGTTAATTAAAGGAAGTTGGTGGATGGATTCCACCTCTGTCTGTCCCTTTTATTACTTCTGGCTCCTGGTGGGGTGACTCTGAGAGATAAGGAGACTGGAAATTAGTGCTGTATTCATTCCTAGAACCTAGGAAGCATATGTGTCCCTCAGTTTCCACCTCCACTCAGCAGGGCAATTAACCTGAGCCCACATCTCTCCACCATGG
This sequence comes from Elephantulus edwardii, assembly GCF_000299155.1. Taxonomy (NCBI): domain Eukaryota; kingdom Metazoa; phylum Chordata; class Mammalia; order Macroscelidea; family Macroscelididae; genus Elephantulus; species Elephantulus edwardii. The sequence goes on from NW_006399898.1 coordinate 2,162,135, forward strand.
TCCACAGCTGAGCCTGGGGGCAGCTATCATGTAGACAGGTGTTCAACAGGCCATGCAGGTGAGTGATCCAGCCCAGGTGACTGGAGGACCCAGGAGTGTTGGCCCCATGACAAGAAGTCAGCTCTGCCAGCAGCCTCACACATCCCCGTGCGCAGGGCTGACGAAGTCATCCACACTTGACAGAGGAGGAACTGTCATAGGACATCTCTCTTGTCCACTGTTCCAGGTACTTTGGATTCATATTCAGGAGTCGGTCCCTGAAGAATATCTTACTTGGTAAAGCAGAGGGTCAGAGAAATAGGAGAGGAGACTGAATGAGATGGATGGACACATGGTTGCACCAAGGGGATCAAGCATGACGGTGACTCGGCCAACACTGCAGCACTGGTGTTTAGTTCGGCTGTACATGGGGTCCCTGTCAGTCAGAGCTGACTTGTGAACCCTACCAACAACAGTCACTAATTAAGCGTGGACACATCGTGCGGGCCAACAGGAGTGTTTTCAGCCTCCACCTCCCCACTCAGAGGCTTCCTCAGAGAAGTGAATCCATCAGGGGTGGGCTGTGGTGACAACAGGAGTGCTGTCACTCACAGGGCCTTTTCTTCTGGAAGGATCCCGGACTAAGATGTTCCAGCACCCAGATGCTGCCCCCAACGTGGCCCCACTGCATGGACATCTCACTGAAATCCTACTTCCCTCAGTGAAAAGGGCTGATGATTTCCCAGAAGGACGAACAGAGAGGGCAGAGGGATGAAGAACATGGGACCAATCAGAGAGAAAAAGTGTGTGCCTGGCTTTGAAGATGGAGGAAGAGGTTAAAAGCCATGAAGCATGGACACCTTTAGTAACTAGACGAGAAGGAAGTAGAGGGTCTCCGGGGCCCTCAGAAGAAACACAGATCTGATGACGCCTTGACTTCAAACAGAGGAAAGGAAACCCATGTCTAATTTCTGACTTCCAGAAGCAGAAGACCAACAGTACTGCTCTCATGCACTAACGGGGTACCACAAAGCAGCAGTGGCTCGCTCAGGAATTGCAGTGCATGTGCAAGCTGCTTACGCTTGGCTCAAGGTCTCGTTTCACAATTTCTGTGGAAAGCAACCGGGGGAAAATTTGAAGTCACCAGCACAGGGCCAGGGGCCAGCTGTGGGACAGACCATCAAGTGTTCATACACAAGTTCAAGTTAAAGCTGAAGAAAATTGGAGCAAGTCCACAAGAGCCCAAACATGACTTTGAGTTTAAGGCCACTTGTGGAAGTGCTGCCCAAGTTAGCAAATCACTTGAATGCAGAAATCATCTCCAGGATTGTTGAGCATTCTGAAACCATCTCGCTGTCAACAATGACATTTTCCTTGCATCCCCAAACAACATGGGAGCAGAAGTCAAATCGATAGACACTTTGAATTCGGCATGATTTTTCGTCAAGGATCTCCTTAAAATCCTAAGAGCAAAGATGTCAGTTTATATACCAAGGTGCACCTGACTCAGCCATGGTTTTCTCCAACTGCCTCCAAGGCCATGCTAAAGTTAGACAATGAATAAAGAAGATGGAAAAGCAGTTGATGCCTTTGAATTGTGATGCTTATGAAGAATATTAGATACACTATCAAAAGAACAATCAAATCTGCATAGGAAGAAATATCATCAGAGCGCTCCTTAGAGGCAAAGTGGGTGAGACTACCTCACAGCTCTGGACATTAGGAAGCACCAGTCTTTGGAAAGGGCACCATGCCTGGACAAGCAGAGTCGGCAAGGGAGAAGGCCTTCACAGTCGATAGGCTGACGATCTTGAGCCGATTGCCAGGACAGCCAGGGAGTAGACGAAGCTCCTATCTGTGGCACACAAGGTCACGGGAGTTGGAGTCAACTGGATGGCACCTAACCACAGGCTGCACATCCATGCACGGTCCCATTTTCTGTTTGTTCATTTGTTTTCAATCTCATTCCGCCATCTTCCACACTAACTGTATTTTCACACAAATGACACCCTGTGTGTATAACATGCCTGTCTTATGTGGACATGTTCTATGTACAGCAGTTAGTACCTCCTGAAACAGGAGGTGAGTCTGTCATTTGCCATGTTTCCAAGGAGACGTGAACTGACCCTACCTGTCACTGGGAAGGCCTCCCTACCCCCCAGTGCATTACGGTTTCTGAGATCTCTCTCTCGTTTGTTTGCTTTTCTGCTCATTGAGGTCCTTCTCTCTTTCTCCTCAACCTTCAAGTCTCTCCTGACTGCAGATGGAGACTTCCCCGAAGATCGGAATTCTCTCCCCCGCTATCTCCTAAAGCTGTCTGCATTGTTGTTCCTTCATCTTAATGGTCTTTAAAGGATTCTGGTTTCTACCACTTGGGATTGGAGGGCTTTTGCTTTTTCTCTGAGTGTCTGTACTCGCCTCTAAAAGGCTCCAAAGTGTTTTTGAAAACATCTTAATGGAGAGTTTAGGGGGCTTTGTCTAGCTAGTCTCTGAGGTCTACTCTGTCCTCAAGGAAAGAGAGGGACTCTCCAGGCTTCTGCTTCCTGCTGCCAAACTTACAGTCTCTCACATCTTCAAAGGACTGGTCTCTACCCTTGGTGGCTCAAGGCTGTGCGGTCAGGACGCACTGCTTATACCTTTCACAGTGCTTTCCACACAGCCAGCCAGTGGGCTGTATGTCCTTTCCCACCAGGTTGGAAATCACACTGGTTTATTACAAACCCATCACGGCCACAGTCCCAGTATCCCTGAAGACCCCATTCCAGGACAAGATGGGGTGCAGTCAGCACTGAAGGACTCTGTTGACCCAGCTCTGCGTGCTACACCTCTGTTGGGCATGGCATAGCCCGTGGAACACTCAGACCAGCGCCAGGTAACCAGAATGGCCCATCAGTGGGAGGGCCCATCAGTGGGGCAGGGAAGTGGAGCCCAGGTCCAATGACAGATTCGTATGTGAACTTGCTCCAACCAAGGCATGCAGATTGCAGCTGAGCCAATTCTAACTCAGAGTGACTCATGCACAGAAGGAAACACTTCTCAGTGTTGCACCGTCCTCACAGAGGTGCTCTGCTAGGACGCACTGTTGTACCCACTGAGTTCTACGACAGTGACCTTCTACTTTACCAAGTATGATGTTCTCCTCCAGGGACTGGTGTTCCTGATAAGAGGCCCGAAGAGTGTGAGGTGAAGTCTCACCATCTCGACCTATAATCAGCTTTGCATAGAGGATGATCCTATTTATACCACACTCGGTGCACAGGAACGATGTTCCCTGCAGCCGGCAGAGAGCAGCCTGGGAGTCCTCACTGTCCTGACCTCACTTGGCCTCTAGGTAACAGTAATCCGTGAACTTGCTGACTCTTGGCACATCTGCGCTTCCACACGGTGGCCGAGGCCCTCTGTCCTCTCTGGCATTTATGCATCTTGCAACCCCAGATGTCTCTAACCATCACTTCCTAGCCGGCAAAGAACAGCAGGATAGTGGCCCATGGCTCTGACTCACCTCCCACGTCATGTGCAAAAGAGACTGTCCTCACTGGCAGACACATTGACTGCTTAACTGAAAGAAGTCCCTGAGTGGACAGACAGGACCACGGTCAGCTGCTCACAGAAAGGCACTCATGGCACACAGGAGGAAAGGCCTGGTATTCTACTGCCCTAATACTAAGCATATAACAGATAATCCGGGAGGCTGGGCTCTATGAGGAGGAATGTGGGGTCAAGACTGGTGGAAGACCTATCAACAATCTGCGATATGCAGATGACACAACCCTGCTTGCAGAAAATGAGGAGGACCTGAAGCGCCTGCTGCAGAGGGTCAAGGACTGCAGCCTACAATATGGACTGAGGCTCAATATCAAGAAGACAAAGATTTTCACAACTGGGCCAACTGGCACCATCCGGATGGATGGTGAAGAGATTGAGATTGTTCACAGCTTTAGTTTGCTTGGCTCCACAGTCAACACTCTTGGCACCAGTAGCCAGGAAATTAAAAGATGTTTTGCGATGGGAAAGTCTGCTGTTAGGGACCTCTCCAAAGTACTGAAGAGCAATGGTGTCTCTCTGGAGACTAAGGTGCATCTGATTCAGGCCATGGTCTTTGCAATCACTTGTTATGCATCAGAGAGCTGGACAATGACTAAGGAGGATAGAAGGAGAATTGATGCCTTTGAGCTGTGGTGCTGGAGATGAGTACTAAGAGTACCGTGTACTGCTAGGAAAACAAACAGATTCATCCTGGAAAGGGTCAAACCAGGTGACTCCTTAGAGGCAAGGATTCTGAGGCTCCAACTAATATACTTTGGACATGTTGTAAGGAGGGACTGGTCCTTGGAGAGGGACATAATGCTTGGTAGGGTGGAGGGACAGCACAGGAGGGGAAGGCCCTCTATGAGGTGGATTGATTCAGTGACTGGGGCAATTGGGATGGCTATATCAGAGATGGTGCTATTGGCACAGGACATAGTTGAGTTTAGGGCTGTTGTACATAGGGTCGCTATGAGTCACAAGAGACTCGATGGCACATGACAACAATAATAATATTAAGCCACTGTGAACACCTGGAGAACAGTTCTACTCTTACACAAGTGGGCTCTGTGTAGGGCTGATGTGACTCAATGACAAATGGCTTTTTGGTTTTAGATAACAAACACAGAGCACTGTCTCATGATAAAGAGACTCAGAGAAGAGGCGGAAGGGAAGAGAGATTTGGGATAATCTGTTGGAATACTGTCCTTCAATAGTGATGAGGAAAAAATAAAGACAATGGAGTGAAGCGCACTCCCAAGACGGTGACTGCTGTTGTCCGGGTGGTGGTAGTGAGATGGCAGTGGTGGTAGAGCAGGTACTGGGGATGCTGTTGCCGACTCTTCTAGGTGGTGGTGGTGGTGCAGCTGTTACCAGCACTGTTCATGCTGTTGCTGTTGCTTGTGGCCGCTTTGTTCACAATGGAGGGGTGGCTGTAGCTGGATGCCATTAAGGAGACTATGACTCATGTCAGATTGTTGCTATCAGATGCCAGGAAGTCAACCATGACTCACAGCGATGCAATGACCACTGATGAGACCCTTGCCTGATCCCTCCCTGTCATTAGCCCTCTGCCCTCCTCACGCCCGTGGGTGCAGTCACTCTGTCACTCCATCTCATTGAGCATCTTCCTCTCTTTGGATGACTCTACTGTAAACTCCAAGTGTGTGACATGCTGGGCATGTTGGTCCACTAACCCAAAGGCTGGCAGGTCCAATCACCAGCACTGTCCTGGAGACAGAAGACAGCATCCTTTGTGAAGACTCCAGCCTTGAAGCTGTCATCTCACGGGGCCGCCCAACTCTCTCCTGCAGGGCTGCTGTACACGGCCCCTACAGCAGAGGGTTTAGAGTGGTTCCATCTTGCTTTTCCAAGTAGACAACACAGAATTTCCAAGCACCTGCTGTCCAAGGCCATCTCTTTTAAGAAAAGTTCTCCTATGGTGTGGCCTCAAATATCCCTTATCTCATTAGAGACAAAAAGAGATGAAATCTAGCCAAGAAAGGGGGCCCTTAGCACCATCAAAAGATCATCAGGACTAGGCTGCAACTCTTCAGACCTGGACCTCTCCTGGACCCAGGTAAGGCTAGAACACATGCAGACCTTCAGGAGATGCCAGGACTACAGACTCTGAAGGGAACGGGGGCCAACACAGAGAGGACATTCCCTCAGAGCTAGCATCCTGGATGACACTGTTCAACATGTAAGAGAATCAACTTCTGGTTGTTGAAGCCATTTACCTGTGACATCTGTTACAGCAGCACTAGACAAGGCCAAGTGAAAGCAGGTGACTCTCTCGAGATCAGCCTGGGGAACAAAGACCGCCCCCCCCCCGGCCCCCCGAAGCAAGCACTAGGTCCAGCAACAAAGGAGTCAAGTTAGGGCAAGAGGCTAAAGTTCCGGAGGCCAGAGAGCCCGTAGCACGCCCAACCCTGGGAACTAGAATGTCCTGAGATTGGCAAGCTTGATCCAAGCTGCGGGAGTTCACAGTCTGACCCCTCACAGGAAGGACTTGCCTGAATATTCCCACCAGCAGTAGCCAGGCTTCCAGTCTGCAAAATAGTGCCATTAGGAATCTACTGTTCAGACTTTCTGTGATGATTAAATCGCTGCATATAGGCCCACAATGTTCTATTTGGCTTTGCAGACAATTTTGTACTTTGTAAAATGAAGGTTCATGGCTACGCTCCATCAAGCAAGTGTTTGGTGCCATTTTTCCAATAGCACATGCTCCCTTCATGCTTCTGTGCCACATTTCGGGCATTCTTGCAGTATTTCAAACTTTCTCGACATGCTATTGCACACTTGGGATGATGCCGGTGGTTTAGGGTAAAGTGCCCAGCTGCTGAGCTCAGGGTTTGTGGCTTGAACCCATCTCTCAGACAGAGAACAATGAGGTCATGTGCCCTGTACAGATTACGGCCATGGACACTCTATGGGGCAGTGCCACTGTGCCTCAGTGGCTGCTCTGATTCAGGACCCAATAGAGAGCAGAGGGCTGAGTTCGTTTCGGTTTGGTGCACAGCCAGTAGAGTCAATCCCAATCACGGCACCCTCGATTGTGGGAATGTTTGCAGGGACCTCCCTCGGAGCTGCTGGCGGAGTGGGACCACCGACCAGTCAGCATTTTATACATGGCACACTGCTCCACCAGCTATTACCAGACAACAGGAGAGTGTAAACTAACTTGGATACATGCTGTCAAACCACCTAGTCATGGGATTCTCTTTACGGTGACATTCCCTTCACCATGGTGGTGTCTGGAATGGAACCAGCAGTATCCCCTATATCTGCACAAACAGAATGCGTGATGCAGGGCCCGTTACAGCACTTTGGGAAATCTTAGCTTTGACCACGGCTGGCCGTTCACCCCGACTCCGAGTTGCTTCCCAGCTCCCAGAGGCTGTGGCATCCCTGGGAGAAGCTGGTGGCCTTTTGACCTGGGGACCAGCTGGTGGCCAGGCTGCCTCGTCCCCACTCGCCTGCCTCTTACAATCAGCAGCTGCCGCACAGTGAGAGGAGCTGGGCAGCCAGCAGCAGCACGCACCACCGTCCTGGATAACATCACTCACAGAAGGCAGGAGCTGCCATTATCAACATCAACGCTCGTGCGTGTAATTCTCTCTGCAGCTGCACAACGGGAGAGCCATTCGGCTTCGCATCTCCCTTCCAGACACCCCGCCCCAGGCACCCTCGCTTCTGCGGTTATGTCCCCATGCTGGGGAAGATTGCTTCAAGATGATTTCCAAGGAGAAAGAAAACGCTTGCTTTTTGATGGTGTTTGGGACAGATTTTCCCCTATTTCTTTCCAATGTGTTTACAATGCACGTCTCTTCGATAGATTCTGATATACTAGTTGTAGGAACACGGTTATAAAAATATCTTGTGGTTCCTGCAAACTAACTGATAGCAAAGGTAGAAACCACAAAGTTAAAGGAGCAGTCAAGGAGGAGTCACTGTCTGAGTGACCCATGCTGTCATGATCACTTCCTCCTGAGTGACCTGGCACCCTGAGTTCTATCTTGCTGGAAAACAGAGGGTGTCCATAATCCTGACCAGTTCTCTGGGTCCAGGCCTGGACAGCAGGCCTTCACATTAAGCCCCACAGCTCTGCTCACAGCTGCTTGGGGAGCTCAGTTCTAAGAAGACACCTGGTCTCCAGCAGGAAGGAGTGGGGGAAGTGATTGGTGATGTCTGCCATGGACCCAAGGTGGGGAAGGTGGCGTGCCATGACTGGTCTTGTTATCACAAAGTTCTTCTGCAGAAAACCAATCTTAGAGACAGGAGTTTGAGTGGAAAAAGCAGAAGTAGTATTCCGTAGCAATACAGAGGAGACTGGGGGCCCAGGTTTCTTCAGGATATGAAGTCTTAAGGAGTTTATATAGAGAAGGGGCAGGACAGTGGCTTGTGAGAAGGTTTTAAGGTGTCTTCCTTTGTCCTGGTCAGTGTCTGTGTCCTGGACTAGCTGTTCTGGTTTTAACTGTCTTCTGGAGACAGCTGGAGCTTTTCACATGTTGTGGCTAAAGGGGAGTTAACACCTCCTCCTAGATTAATTACAGGGAAGGGCAACAAAAGGGTTTCAGTTTGATGACAATAAAATAATAATGCTACTCTTACATAAGCCCATCATCTTGTCTTTTAGTAGTAGATGAGTCAGTTAGCCTGAGATATCAGAAGGTGTTAGTTTTCGATTACTTCACTTAAATTCTATCATATCTCAGCATAGTGCGTCTGAAGACCTTACTCACACTAAAGCCTTGTGCACTGCTACCCCCTTTTCTTCCAACGTGCTTACACCACCATCCCGTCCCACCTCAGTCTGCTTTATACTATCTCAGCTTACCTGGTAACACCTCAGTCTGTGCTGTCCCACCTCAGTCCACCCCGTCCCACCTCTGTCCACTTGATAACCCCTCAGTCCACCCTGTAAGTCCTCAATCTACCTGGTAACACCTCCGTGTACCCTGTCCCACTTCAACCTTTCCTATGTACTTCAGAATGTCTCTTTGTACTTATATAAGATTACAGAAAGAGATTCATCACGGACACACACACAAAATGGTACCTGATTTGCAGAATGTGGGCTGGTAGAAGTTCATTTCTTTGTCACAGAAATGAATGAAAAATTCATTTGGAAAACAATTTATGTAAACAACACTGTTGATTCATACCACTGTAGAGAGGATGGTAACTGCTCTATCCATTAATTCATTCATGCAGAGTCTGTTCATCAAACAGAGTCTGGTTTCTGGTGAAATGAAGAGGTACATTCATTCCGTGTACTCCCAAGTTTTAGATGTAGGGGTACAGTTCAAAAGGGCCCCCGATCTTGTCTGCCTGGTTCATTGCTGATACCTCTTCAAGTTCACTGCCTCCTCTGGGATGTCGTTCGGGATTTTTGGCTTCAGGTCATCTATATTCTTGTTGCAGTTTGTGTTCATACTATTTCTATTATTTAAAATAATTTTCAAACATCATGTTTTGCCCAGTACATCGTGAGCCACTCCACTCATCAACTGTGCATGTGCCTCTTTATTAAACCTAAAAATTGACTGTCTTTGTTGAATGAATGCGTGGAATGAATGAATGGAGAGGACAATCATCTTCCAACAACCACAGGTATGAATCAATGGCATCACTGAGATCGAATATTCCCAAGTTCATTTATTCCTGTGACACATTAATTGTTGTTGTTATGTGCCATCGAGTCATTTGCAACTCAAAGCGACCCTGTGTACAAGAGCCCTAAACACCATTCTATCCTGTGCCAACCTCGCTGTCTCAAACACATTCATTCCCACCACTGCACTCACAGAATCGATCCATCTCCTCAAGGGTCTTCCTCTCCTGTGCTGTTCCTCCACTCTCCCAAACACGATGTTCCTCTCTAAGGACCATTCCCACAGCGAATATGAATGATAGAAAGATAATTGATGCCTTTGAGTTGTGGTGCTGAAGAAGAGTGTTGAATATACCATGGACTGCTAGGAGAACAAACAGCTTTGTCCAGGAGAAGGTGAAGCCAGAATGTTCCCTGGAGTCTGAAGACATATTAATACCATGTCCAAATTACATAAATTAAGTATCTTTTTAAAAAAAAATGTGTAACCAAAAACAGGATGGTCCAGAGCAGGGTGTATCCTACAGAGAAAACGAGAAGCTCTCGTGGTGGTCCATGTTATCTGAACTCTCTGTCCCTGATTACCTGTGGCAGAGGTAATGTCACTTCCCAGGTCCGCCATTCACAGGCATAGCTCACCACGTGTTTCAAGGGAGAATATTCATGCAGCCACTGCCTTTGTGCCACACTCCAAGTGTAGGTATGGGTATTATTAAAAAAAGATTCATCTCTGCACTGCCAAAGGCCATTTTCTAGACCTCAAGGGGTGGACAGGCGTTGCTAGGGGAAGCAAGGGGTTAATGATTTCAGGGAGTTGATTCTGGAAGGCACACCATGTGTGCATTTGTTGACAATGGGTGGGTCACGGATCATACTGAAAATGCCACTGACTTGACAGTACCTGTTTCATGGCTGAGTGCACGGAAGGTCCATGGATAGAGCACCTCCACAGCCACCGTCGGGGAGATAAGGTAAACAGATGGTAAGACTCCTGGTGGCTGGCGCTCTACCCCAGTCACCACCGCATTACACTCAGCGGTCATGTTTTAACTGCACTGCAGCCCAAAAGAGGCTGCCTTTGTCCTTAACAAATGAAATTACTTATCGATCCTCCCCTTTCTCATAAAGAAGTAGGGTACAGATGCAGTCATAATTTTTAATATACAGACACCCATGCCTAGTGAAGACAGAATAACTTGTCAAAGTGGACCATCAAAATGGCATGACACTAGAAAGAGCAGATGCCCAATTAAATGCCACGACAGGTGAGCCACTTGGACCCTGCCAAGACTCAGAGTGGCCTGGGGGCCACACCAGCAGTGCCTCCTTGGACCTGGCCTCAAGTTTCAAGTGTCAATCTGGCTGTAATTTCCTGACCCAGCAGGGCCACTTTCAGCAACAGAATTAGACCGCTGTGAGGTTCTCAGAAGAACAACATTCAGTCTTTCTCCCTAGACCATCTTTGTAAGTTACGCTGGGACTGTGGAACATCATGGTGACACGCAACCCTCCAGTGACAGGAGGGTGGTGCCTACAGGAGGTGACTGCCTGGGAACTGAATCAGGTGTCCCACACTGAGGGTAAGAATTCTACTAGAACCATTTGATAACATGTCCAAACTACTTGAGACCACTTCCAAGGAATATGCTAGCTGTCCCTCTTTTAAGACAAACTTAATTTTTCTGCTAGTCTATTGTATATTAAATACAACTTTTCTCCCATTATCCAAAAATAGAGGTATTTCTATAAAACCTTTAATGAGCTGAAATGGCATAAAGCAAAGCAGTAATTATGATTAATTCATATGAAACAAGTTATGTTTGCAGACCTCAGATAAAACCTAGGATGCTACACCACCTGACAAACCAAACCTAAAAGGCACAGTGCTTTGGTGCTGGGATGCTGAGTATAGATCCCAGGGAAGGGGTTAAAGACATCACACAGACTGTGAGACATGAGTTGAAAAAACTGATTAAAAAAGGTAACCTTGCCCTTGATCTTGTCTATAAAAGTAAAATTCCTACTACCGTAAACTACATTAAACAAGTATTAATGTAGGTCTCTCTCAAGAAAGCCACCTAACTTAGGATAAACTTCTGAAAAGGGAGAGATAGCTGTATTTTTAAACAATGTCATTACTGAAATCTATCAATTCTCCTTTTATCTTTCTTGTTCATTGTTCAGCTTTCTCATGGCCTGAGTAAGGCACACTTTAGTCCCTTAAGTGACAGCTCTTTAAAGAGACTTATATAGCAGATTTGTCTAATACAAATACATCTTTTCACTTCTTGATTGTTACCACCATGAGGGTTGTCTACAGAAGGGTTTGTCTACAAAAGGAAACCGAGGACAACATCAATGTTTTCTTAGGTTATCATTTCTATCACAAAGGTCATACTTTCCAATTAGCAATCTTTGTTTCCAATTTGAATCCACCATGAATGATCACAAAAGCAACACTCAAGAAATTAAACAATATACTACACAGGGCAAATCTGTTGCCAAGATCTCTTTAAAACACTGAAGAGTAAGAATATCACTTGAAAGACAAAGATCCATCTGACCTAATCCAACTGCCTCATATTTATGCAAAAAAGGTGATGAAGAGGGAAGATAAAGGAAAAAAATTTGTTATCTTTGAATTACAGTCTGAAGAAGCAATACTGCACATCCCATGGACTGCCAAAAAAATCAACAAAGCTGAGAAGAAGGGCAGCAGAGACTTCACCTCATGTATTTTGGACATGTTATAAAGAGGGGCAAGTCCCTGGAGAAGAACTTCATGCTTTTGTAAAGGAAACAGTTAGTGAAAAAGAAGAAAATTCTCAACTGGATAGACAGATACAAAGGCAAACAAAAGGCTCAAAGCCAGGAATGATTGCCGACGCTGTAGCACTGGGCAGTGTTTTGCTCCACTGTATGCAGGGTGCTAAGGGTTGGAACATTCTTGACAGAATCTAACAACAATATTATTGATTATTTAATGTCGTTTTTATACAGTTAAAATCTCTAGTAGGAGCCTGTGTCAGATCAAAGTCTAGTAGGCTCTGCCCCTACGGTCTCTGTGATAAAAGGGCTGTAGGGTCCCAGGCAGTCTCCACACCGGTAGCTGTTCTTAGTACTATTAGTTATCACTACCCTAAGAGATAACCCTTCACATCTGCCAAGTCCCTTCAGACACTGCATGGTTCAAAACTGGGAAGGGTGTATGCCAGGGATGCATCCTGTCTCCATACCTTTTCAACATGTATGCAGAGCAGATTATCCGAGAAGCTGGGCTCTATGAGGAGAATTGTGGCATCAGGATTGGTGGAAGATCTATTAACAATCTGCGTTATGCAGATGACACCACCCTGCTTGCTGAAACTGAGGAGGACCTCATGCACTTGCTGCGAAGGGTCAAGGACTGCAGCCTTCAGTATGGACTGAGGCTCAATGTCAAGAAGACAAAGATTCTCACCACTGGACCAATTGGCAGCGTCAAGATGGATGGCGAAGAGATTGAGATTGTTCAGTTTGCTCAGCTCCACAGTCAACACTCTTGGCACCAGCAGTCAGGAAATCAAAAAGCGTATCGCGATGGGAAAGTCTGCTGTTAGGGACCTCTCTAAAGTATTCAGGAACAACGGTGTCTCTCTGGAAACTAAGGAGCGCCTGATACAGGCCATGGTATTTGCAATCGCTTGTTATGCATCAGAGAGTTGGACAATGACTAGGGAGGACAGAAGGAGAGTGGATGCTTTTGAGCTGTGGTGCTGGAGAAGAGTACTGAATGTACCATGGACTGCCAGGAAAACAAACAGATTCATCTTGGAAAGGATTAAACCAAGCTACTCCTTGGAGGCAAGGATTCTGGGGCTTCGTCTGACATACTTTGGACACGTTGCAAGGAGGGACAGGTCCTTGGAGAGGAACATCATGCTTGGGAGGGTGGAGGGACAGCGCAGGAGGGGAAGACCCTCTATGAGATGGATTGATTCGGTGACTGGGGTAATCGGGATGGGTGTGTCAGAGGCAGTGCGGTTGGCGCAGGATAGAGCAGGGTTTAGGGCTGTTGTGCAAAAGGTCGCTATGAGTCGAAAACGACTCGATGGCAAATAACAACAACAACAACCCTAAGAGACTTTCAGTAAAAGACATGCTAAACACTGAGGCTCCACCAAGTAAATTTCCAGACGGACAAGGCACAGAAAATGGCTGGTATATTTTAGCACATACTCAAATGAGAATAAATCAAGACTGTAACTCACATTACTTCGTATACTCAAAGGATACTGGACAGTATCAGGTATATTTGTTGCTCTGCTTGGTAATACACTATTCTAGGGACTTACACATTGAAAGCAGTGGTTAATAAGAATGGTTATTTATTGTCAGACCCCAGCACAAAAAGCTTATTTTATGGGACAGTATTTGAAGGTTAAGTTATCTGGGTGCTAGAGTGGATTAAGCATTGGGCTACTATCCAAAAGACCAACCAGGAGAAAGATGAGGCCGTCTGCTTCCGTAAGGCTGTATACCCTAGAATCCCTCTGGTGCAGTTCTGCTCTGTCCTATGAGGTTACTACGAATCAGGATCTACTAGACGGCACTGGGTACTTGAGAATGACTGTTTTTAATTCATTAAAAAGTAAAATTGTATGGGGTCTGGAAAATTGTCTTCAAGGATATAAAAACCCTTTGTTAGCTAACTTATGTATCTACTTGGAAGAGGTGGTCTTTGAGGACGTTAAAGCAGAGGGGAAGAGAAGTTTTCCTGAGAGCACACTGAAATCTTTGCTTTTTTTGAGGCATCTTGCTATTTCAACAATAAGTTACATCCAATAGCCTCTTAGAAAATGTCATTTTAAAAGAATGAGTAAAGGGTATGCAGAGAGATGATTGTTTTCTGCTAGCTGCCCATCCCACCTGACAACAGAACCAGAAGAGAGAAGCCTTGTTTCCCAGGTAAAGAGTTTGTCCTGCACCCTCCTGACTGTGGAGCTCACTGCACTGTGCTCAGCTCAGTGGTTATTTCCTCCGGCTCCCAACACCACCAGCACCCTCCATGGGTGCACATTATCCAGTGATGTTGCATCACTGTTAGGTGCCTTCGAGTCAGCTCCAGCACACAGTGATCCCCGGGTAACAGACAAAATCCCTCCAGATCCTGCACCAGCCACACAATCCCTGCTGTGCTTCAGCCCACAGCCAGTCACGGTGCCAATCCAAGTGTGCAGCTCGTTCTTCTCATTTGGGACGGGGCACATCAGCAAATGACAGTCTTCACTAGGTGTAAGCTCTACGCCCTCCATGCCACTGAGGTAGATGCCTGAGGAGGGAGCTCTCCCCCGCAGCACTGTGGGGGCTTCAGGGCTGAGGGCCTCACATCCCAGCACTCTACTGCAGGATGTTCTGTCACTATTCATAGTTTTCAGGGGACTATTGTTTCAGAAGTGGATGGCCAGTCCTGCTTCCTAGTCTGTCTTGGTCTGGAAGTTCTGTTGAAACCTGTCCACCATGGATGACCTTGTTAGTATTTTAAATACCAGAGGAATAGCTTCCAGCATCATGGCAATATGTAAGCCAACACACGACGACACACTGAAAGGCAAGTCCGAGTGAAGTACACTAATAACTGACCACGTTATGCCTGACTCAAGCTGCAGTGTTTTCAGTTGTCTTGTATGCGTGCTTAAGTTGGGTAATGAGTAAGGAAGGCCAGGGAAGAAAGGAATTCTTTGAATGCTGGTTAAGATTACTGAATATAGCATGAGTTGTCAAGAGAATAAACACATCTGTCTTTGACAAAGTGCAAGCAGAATGCTCCATAGAAGCAAGGCTAGTTGGACATTTGCGTTATTTCCACGCTCTTGCAATGAAGAGTAACACTGCTATGAACATTGCTGTACAAATCTCTGTATCTCAGTTCTAATATTCCAAGCAAATGGGTCATATGGAGTTTTTATGTTCAGCTTTTTGAGGAAACGTCAAACTGCCTTCCAGAGTGCTTGTACCATTTTACAATCCCACCAACAGTGAGAGTTCCCACCTCTCCACATCCTCTCCAACATTTGTTGCTTGCTGTCCTGCTAAAGTTTGCCACTGCTACTGGATTGAGATGGTGTCTCACTGTGGTTTTCATTTGCATCTCTCTTATTGCCAGTGATTTTGAGCATCTTTTCATGTGTCTGTTGGTGATCCGAGTGTCCTCTTCTGTGAGACATTCCATGTCTCTTGCCCATTTTGTAATTGGGTTATCAGTCTTTTTCTTCTGGAGGCCCAGTAGTATTCTGTAAACGTCAGTTCTAAGACCTTTGTCTGAGACAGCATTGCCATATGTTTTTTCCAGTCAGCAGGTTTCCTTTTAAATCTATGGACAAAAGGTTTGGTGAGTACAAGGATTTAATCTTTCAAGGTCTCATTCATCAAGTTTATCCTTTCCAAATGCCCAACCCTGAGCAAATAAACCGAGAAATTGTGGTACATTCACACAATAGAATACTATGCAGCACTCAGGAGCAACAATTTTCAAAACACTACATAACTTGGGAGGGACTGGACAGCATTATACTGAGTGCACTAACTGAGTCTCATCTGGACAAATACTGCATAAGACCATTACTGTAAAGATGGAAAGGTAACTAGTAAAAAATGTCTGGAGGTTTAAAGGAGGGGGGAAGGGGTAGGAGCAGAAGGCTGAGGATGGGTAGGGGTTAAATCACAGAGTTGCACAATTTGGTGGATGGAGAGAGCGGGTAAAGGAAATGGGTAAGATCAGGCAAGGGCCTAAAAAGACAGAGTAATGGTGGACATAGCTCAGTGGTGATTAATTTCATAATAACACAGTGAATGGGAATGACTGTATGAAACACAGTATGAACGAAGAATAGTGTGAAACAAATGCATATGAATTTTGTAAGCAAACCAATATATATATATATGGTCAGGAGTGGTCAGTCCTGGAGACAGATATCATTCTTGATCAAGTAAAGGGTCAACAAAAAAGACGGCGACCCTCAAGGAGCTGGGCTGACCCTGTGGCCCCAGCAATGGGCTCAAACAAAGCAGAGTGTGAGGACGGGGCAGGGGCAGGCAGCATTTTGTTCTGCCGGCAGCTCTGGCTTAGCAGCACTGAAAACATACACAGCATCAGTAAAAGCCGTTTGTTGCTGCTCGGTGCCCTCGAGTCAGTGGCAGTCTAAAGCCTTTCAAATTCTAAACTCCCTGTACCTTCTAGAAGCCACGGGACGCCATCAGCGGATTCCTTTCATCACTGCTTCTGTTGCTGCAAGGTTTTATCTAGAAAGGTAGTTCAGGCTCTGCTTTGTGGTTTTTATTTGTATGTTCCTTAATTTCTAATATAAAGAGATTTACACTCAGTCATTTACAATGTCTCAGGGTGGGGGGAGAAAACTGTGTTCATATTTAAAGACAACAGTCTTGACCTCTCATATATGACTTAGAATGAATAATACTGTAGAAAATTCAAGATTACTAAAACAAAATACAAATTCCCACTACTGTCTAGCCAACCTTGTCCCACAGAGGCCCTGGAGGACAGACGAGAACCGCTCTGGAGATTTTCAGAAGCAGACCTCAGCTTTCTCCTGCGGAGCAGCTCTTCGACTCTAACTACAACGTGAGGGTAACAGCCTGATGCTTAGTCTACAGCATCACCAGGATCCCATGAAAACAAAAGCATTTCTGAATTGTCTCGCTGTAACTGGAGTCCTCTGTTGGCTCCCACTATCAGAGTCTGTTACTGGAGGCTGGCTTGTTGCTGTGAACACTAAACAGGTTTCAGCAAAGCTTGTGGATTAAGAATGACTAAGAAGAAAGGCCTGGCAACCTGCTTCTGAAACTCAGCTGATGCAAACCTTAGGGCTCATGGCAGAACGCTATGTAGTCTGCAAACAGGTGTGAGGACGGCAGAAGAGCAGGCCATATCCTGTCCCACTGTGTGTGGGGATGCCATCAGGGGAGGCTGAGTGGACAGCAGCTAATGAGGGCAAGGACGCACGTGGTGGCCAGAGTGGATGCAATGGTGTCTGCATGATGGTGGTTAGACCCAGCCCTGACTCTGGGTGCTGGTTCATCTGGGGAAAATCACGCAGACTGTCAGTGCGGCAGGTTCCAGCCATGAGACGGGATTCCTGGGATTGCTTACCTCATTGCACAGGTGGGAGGACAACAGAGAGAAATCATGGGAGCAGCCCACACAGTGCCGGAACATGGGCACACAGGTGGGGTGACAGTGTCAGTCAAAGAAAGAAGGAGGGACAGACAGAGGAGAGTTGAAACACTCTCTGTGTTCTGTGTCCGCCCTGCTCATGGCCACCCTGCCCTCAGGCTCCTACTACCCACATGGTGCCTCCTTTCATCCCTTCCCTGCACTGAACCATCAGCACACGAACAAAGGGCACTCCATCCCAACTGCAACTTGTCAATAGTGTTGCTTTGTTGTCTGAAGAAATCTTCTTATCCAGCTCAGCCTAAATTAAAATTTAATAAAACACCAGGTTGCCACAGGACTAACAAGCAGATGACAGCTGTTTAATTAAAACTTAATCTTGAGTCGACGGCGCCGAGGAGGGAGCTGCTCTGGAGGGAGGACATGAAGCTGCTAACTACCCAGTCGGGGTGAACAGCTCTCTCTAGATGTGGGTGGCCCTCCTGTCCAGCCAGGGCAAACAGCTCTGTCTACATGTGAGTGGCCCTCCTGTCCAGCCGGGGCAAACAGCTGTCTAGATGTGGGTGGCCCTCATGTCCAGCCAGGGCAAACAGCTGTCTAGATGTGGGTGGCCCTCTTATCCAGCCAGGATGAACAGCTCTGTCTAGATGTGGGTGGCCCTCCTGTCCAGCCGGGGCGAACAGCTCTGTCTAGATGTGGGCGGCCCTCCTGTCCAGCCAGGGCGAACAGCTCTCTCTAGATGTGGGCGGCCCTCCTATCCAGCCGGGTGGCAACTGAGGACGCTGCTGTGCACGTGCCAAGTGCAGCAGGTTCAGGAGCAGAGAGGGTGGTCACGGTGAAGAGAAACACAAAACTCCCAAGAGCAGCACAGCTTCCCGACATGGAGCCTACACTAAAGGACTGAAGGAGTGATCAAGTGCAGGAGAATGGTCAATTATGTCCTTTCTCTGCCTTAAACCTGTCGTGATTTTTAGCCAGACCCCAAATCTCAGTGACCTCATGTGCAAGCAAATTAAATACCTTTTGACCCTATCACATCCCCACGACTGGTTATCTAATCCTGTACCATCTCCACCGTCAATGGGGACCAAGCCATTGTGACTCAGAAAGTTCTCGCTAGCTGACATCTAGAGCTGACCACCAGCCCTTTCTTCCCAGTCTTAGCCCAGAAGCACCTCTGAGACCTACCCAGCACTACAGCAACATCAGACCCTCCAGTGACAGAGAAGTGGGGGCTGCTTGTGAGGGGCACTGGTCAGGAGTCAAACCTGGGAGAGTTCTAACACCGGGTCCTCCATGGAGAAGGGGGTTCTAACACTGGGTCTCCCACATGGAGAGGGGGCTTCTTACACTGGGTACTACACACACACAGAGAGTTTCTAGTATTTGGAACATCACTGTCCCATCTTTAGATGGAGCAGAAATGTTCACTCAAGACTGTGAACTAAGACACAGCTTGGTGGATGAGTCCAGTTAAGGCAGATGAACAGAATAAATAAGGACTGAAAATTGAAGAAAAGCAGAAAAAGAGAATCTGACAGATTTCTGTTCTCTTCCCTTTCCCAAATTAATGGATTGCTTCCTTTCAGACAAAACACATCCCTTCCCGTTCCTTCCACAGGGAAGTCATCACAAGGAGACTCACACATCTGGAGGACCCACAGACATATGGTCTTCCTATGCCCCATTTGAAAACAGAAATCATCAGACCAATCACAGCAAGTATTTTCCTCTATCTGATAAATTATTTACTATCTTTCAGACTAAAAGGTAAAATAGCAAGTCCATGATGCCAGTTTACTATATAAATTAGATGCGTCACTAAATTATTGTACCCCATGCGATCCTGATGGCTCTCAACATTTCCGCACAACAGTTAGGACAAAAACGCATGTTAACAGGAGGCCTACTGCAGTGTTATGATTAAGCATGTGTGTGCGTGCGTGCGTGCGTGTGTGTACCGCAGAGGTTCAGCCCAATCTTCCTTTAAATCTCAGTGCAGAGCTGTCCCAGAGGACTCCTACACCAACATAAATGCAGGCCATTCCTGGGTTACACATGGGTCCCTCCATGCTCTGTCTCAGAGATGAATTGCTATGAAAATTGAAATGGCTTGTAATACGGCTGGTATGTAGTAGCTTCACTTAGCAAATGTTTACTTAGTGTATAGGTGTCCCTGATTTATGACACAGTGGACTCACCTGTGTGATGTGCTGATGTTACATTCTCGATGGTCGTTCATAGATGCTTAAGCACAAGGCTTTAAGAATGTAGCAAACAGATAAAGCCTAAATCGGTAAAGATACTGATTAACACTCATTTACAATGTGGAGGTCAGAATGGAGGCCCGTTGTACAATAGGGACTTGAGAAGTGGACTTTTCTATGAGTGAAGAAAATTAAGACGCACTTCCAGATACACTAAAATGTCTTTAACATTATGATAAGGTCACAGCAATGATAAGTACAACATTCTGATGCATGCTACAAAGGAATCTATTTGTTATTAAAAATCATTGTCTGTACCTCAACATTTCCTAACAGGCTTTTCAGAGCTAGTTCACAACTACAGGCTGTCCAAGTACCCTACACTCTGCACTGTCCACTGTGGTGCCCCCTTGACTATGGGACACGTGGGTTGCTTGCTTACTCTTTACCTGTCACAGAATCAGAACCAATTTGTAGCTGACCACCACTGGGTTACCGAGGCTGTGAGCTGCATAGGAGGAGCCTGCCCACCTTTCTCCCTTGAAGGAGCTGATTTCTTTGAAGCTCCAGAGACTTGACCTTTGGGTTGCAGTAGAAGTCTTGATTTAAATTTATCCTCATGGCCAATGGCTGAAACAATGAGCTGCGCACTCACGTACAACTGGGTCAATCTCCCTAAAAAAGCTCTGTAAACGAGCAGATGTTGAACAATGCTTTGGAGAAAAGACAAGACATCGCAGTGCACTTTTACAAAAAGTCCAACTTTTCTCTTCATCTGACAAATCCTCACTGTGTTTGGCTTCCTGTTTTCATGGAGGACTTATAAAATGCAAGACACTGGCTGTCTCGTGTTAGCATCGCTTTTCTGTTGATGGTCTTCAGAGCACTCAATGCACTGAGAACTCCCAGCCATGCTCAAGGTGACACTGTCTCCTGCGAAGCCTGTCCGCTGACACAGAGAATGGACCCCTCCTTCAGCAGTCTCCAAGAAGCACCTCCGTCCTTTCACACACTGCCAGTGGCTTGGCTCTTCTCTAAAGGATGTCGCCTGCTGGGACCTGGGGACTGCAGGCCTGAAGACACAAATGTCAGGTGCAGATGGAGGACACTGGGACCATGGGTGACCCTACTGAGTTTGTGGGGGACACTGGGGCTATGAGTCAGTTTCCTCACTCGCTTTGTTTATGTCAAGACTAGTGGAATGCATATTGAGTGCATATTGTACATACTGGGGACTCTGGAGTTGTGGGTCAGTCTATTAACTAATTTGCAGATCTCCAAACTCAGCAATGTCTCTAATCTTAGATGGACCTTCATCTTAGCACTGTGCTCCTCAACCCAAAAGCTCCATGGGACCCCCTGACTCTCAATCCTCCAGCTCTTATCAAAACTTTCTAAGCACTTGATTTTCTTGATTAGATTTCAACCTGCTTCATTTCTTCTGGAAGCAGGCTGCACTCCACTCTGTGGACACTGAGAGGTAGAGGGCCGGCCAAAGTCTCTTCAGTACCAAAAGTAGTGAAGGTAGTTAGATGCATGTGGCTTAGGTGACAGGTTAGAATGGAGAGAAGAGACATCCTGGGGACAGAGACCTGCAGGGGGACCAGGTGTGGTGGTAAAGTAGCAGAAAGGTGTCCCAGCTGACCTCTAGACATGTGGCCATCTGTGTGGCTACAGATGCCACTGGCTGAGATGGTAAAGAAGGAAGGAGAACTGATAACTGAAAGAAGGCCTCTAGAACATTCCACACTCTGGAATCCAGTTCTTCACAACTAAGCTACCTGTGAAGGGATGAAGCTGAACCCAAAATAAACCCTTCTGTGCTGCTCATCAAAGTTAATTAGCTAGAACACCACCGTACGAGGTTTGTTCTCAGAGGTATGGACGCCGCCTCTGCACAGCCGCTCGCACTGGAATTACTGGGTCATCAACCCCAAGATTGGGAGCAGAAAGATTCATCAACTGGCAGAGAAACAAGCGTGAGCCTCTGGTGGAAACACAAGTGGCTCCCTTCCAAATGCGTTTCTAATTGTTAATCAATTGGAATAAGCCTGCGGGTCTGCCACTAAGCATGTGCTGTGCACAATGGTAACAGATGACAGCCAGCTTCTCAAGGCCAGGGAGGACTTCCAAACAGAACCCACCTCCCTCTCCCCATTTTAAGTCCTCACACACACTGGAAATGCCGCAGTGTATGCCCCCATCCTGTACAGGAAATGTGCAATCCTATGCCACCATGTACAATAAATGCCCTCATGTCGGTCCCTACAATGTATGGCAAGTGTCTCGTGTATTCCCCAACCCATGCACAGGAAATGCTGTAGGCTGTGTTCCACCACGCACAGGAAATGCTCCAGGGTGTGCCCCACCACGCAGAGGAAATGCTGTAGGGTATACCCCGCTGTGCAGAGGAAATGCTGCAGGGTATGCCCTCAAAGTGTACAGGATATGCATCAGTGCATGACCTCCACAATGTGTGTATCCTCCACTATGTACAGAAAATACCTGGGAGTCAAGTCAGGTGCATCCTGAACTACCTGGATAATTATAAGCAAATTATTTCCGAGCCCAGAGGAGAGTATGTCAAGGAAGTGTTCCTACTCATAGACAAGCTTCCATTTCCCTGAGAGACTAACCTTGAATATATCATCTCTAAAGCTGACATAACAATCATAAAGAACTTTAGACACCACAGTGGCTGGAAGACAACTGCCAAGAAGAGACCAGCAGGTGAAGAGTGAGCGGGCCTGGTGGGGAGAGGGTGCTGTGGACGACGACCAGCAGGTGAGGGGCATGAGGCTCAGCTTCACTGCTTCCTCGCTGACTGACCGAAGCAAGCTGATGAACTCTGTGTTCCTACCTCCCGAGGGCGTGAGGTGCCTCACGAAGCACATGTGAGGACAGGACCCACAGAACATGTGCACTTGTGTCAGTGCAGCAATCCGTTTCACTGCCCAGGGACCACACATCCTGGCTAAGGAAGGCAGAGGACATCTCAACTCCACTTGACTGGTCCTGGAACAACAGGAACAGGATTACCAGAGCTTCCATATCTCACAGTAATTAAGGAATGTCAAAGTCAAGTGAAAGGCCTCAGCTTAAGCCTTTAAAAGTGCTCACAGCCCATGTATGATATATGTATATGTATATGTATAGATAAACGGGTGAATGGATGGATGGCCTTATGGAGAGCTGGACGGTGGGTGGAAGGATAGGCAGGTAGATAGGTAGGTGGGTGGGTGGGTGGATGGAAGGATGGGCGGGTGGTCAATGGATAAGGAGGTGATGACTGAGTGGGTGGACGGATGATGGATAGCAGATGAATGGGTAAGTAGCTACATGGATAGATGGTGGGTAACAGGATGGATGGGAAGGTGGGTGGATGAATGGATAACTGATGAAATGTGGATGAGTAGGTGCATGGGTGAGGTGGTAGGTGGGTAGATGGAAGGACAGTTAGACAGACAAATGAAGTGGCAAAGAATAGATCTAAAAGTTGGATTTACCCAAATCGTAGAGATTCAATTTCTTAACTGCAGTTTCTTCTTTGACCCTTCTTGCAGAGTATCTACTATTCCATTTCATCTGCTCAGGGCAGTCTAAGGTCTAGTTCTACACATTCCAGGCCTTGCCTTCCTCTGTCCAACTCCACGTGTGGAGACAGCAGCGAACTGGCAGACCAGCTCCATACTGAGGTGAAGCTGTTGTCAGACGTCTTTCCGGGGTTTGTATACAATTGTATGCTCCACATGTAGGTGAGACACAGGGAGCATATTCAGAGCCCTTCTGTGACACACAATTTCCATGGGCAGTGATGGTGCTCTCCTCCCCGGAGCTCAGATTCTAAGGGTCAAAGTGCGGTACTGATGCAAGCTGTCTCTCATCCTCACTTCCGTCATCCCAATGGGAAGAGATTCTAGTAAGTGTTATCAATCTTGAGATCCACTGGACTCAGGTTCATGGACTGGCCACACTGCTTCTACAGGTGTCTGAAGAATGTGCATGCCCATATCCGGCCGTGCAACTGGAGACACACTTAAGCCCCTACTCTGCCTACCCAGTCCAGGGTGCAGGTGGCTCTTGTGATTTCCCTACCAGCATCCTAAAGCTGAGATGTGTAGACTGAAGTATAGGAAGGTGGCCACTGTCAACTCTCAGCCTTTCCTATAATGACAATGGAGGAGGATCACTCCCTGGAGCAAGACAATATGCCTTTTTAAGTAATCGGTCAGTGAAAAGGAGGAAACCCCCCAGCAAGATGGATCGACACGGTGGCTACAAGGGTCAGGGAGAGCAGAGGTGATGAGGATGCACAGGGCTGGGCAGTGTCTTCACTCTGCTTGTGTAACAGGACCACAAGTACTGTGCCCAACAATGGCAACCAGTTCTTCAGGAAGCCTATTACAGCTGGTGCTCAGTGCCCTCAACTCAGACCCACTTCAACAAGCCTATGAGTCACTATTAATAAATTTTATTGACTATTCCAGGTTGTAAATAAATTTTGCTTGTTTACTTCTTTAAATAATATTAGAGTTGTTGTTGTTATGTGCCGTCATCGAGTAAATTGCAATTCATACTGACCCTATGTACGAGAGCCCTAAACTCTGCTCTACGCTGTGCCAACCTCACCGTCTCTGCCATACTTACTCCCATCAGCCCAGTTACAGAATCAAGCCATCTCATCGAGCGTCTTCCTCCCCTGCGCTGTCCTCCACTCTCCCAAACATGACGCCCCTCTCCAAGGAGTGGTCCCTCCTTGCAACATGTCCAAAGTATGTCAGATGAAGCTTCAGAATCCTTGACTCCAAGAAGCAGCCTAGCTTCACCCTCTCCAGGAAAAGCCTATTTGTTCTCCTAGCAGTTCACGGTATAACCAACACTCTTCTCCAGCACCACAGCTCAAAGGCATCAATTCTCTGTCGTCACTGTCCAACCCTCCAGTGTACAGCACACAACTGCAAAGACTATAACCCAGATCAGGCACACCTTAATCTCCAGCCTGACATCACTGCTCTTCAGTACTTTGGAGAGATCTCTGACAGCTGACTTTGCCAGTGCAATTCGTCTCTTGATTTCCTGGCTGCTGTTACCAAGAGTGTTGATTGTAGAGCCAAGCAAACTAAAACTGTTAACTATCTCAATCTCTTCACCATCCATACTGATGCTGCCAAATTGATTCAGTGGTGAGAATCTTTGTTTTCTTGATGTTGAGCCTCAATCCCTATAGGAGGCTGCAGTCCTTGACCCTCTGCATCAAGTGCTTCAGGTTCTGCTCCATTTCAGTGAGCAGAGTTGTGTCATCTCCATAACACAGGTTGTTGGTAAGTCTCCCACCAATCCTGATGCCACATTCGTCCTCATACAGCCCAGAGTCCTGGATGACAGACTGAAAAGGTATAGAGACAGGATACATCCCTGGCAGACCCCCTTCCTGACTTTGAACCATGTAGTGTCTCCTTGCTCTGTTCTGACAAATGCCTCTTGGTCCAAGTACAGATTTCTCTTAAGCACAATCAAATGTTCTGGAATTCCCATTTTTCTCAGAGTCAGGGTTTTAAAAAATTCAGGAAAAAAGACCAACTTTTTTTTTTATTATTTCATAAAAACAATGGAAAACCTGGCACTAGTGGGTGCCCATTCCCCCACAGAAACATGAGCTGGAGCCTGCATTGGTGTTCCCTTTAGACAGGCAAGTGTCCTCTCCTTCCTGGTTTCTTGTCCACCCTACCCTCTAATCCAACAGCATCCAGTTCACTGGGGACCACTGATGTCTCCAAATTTGATAGAGTTTGCAAACTTATGCTATCTGCCTTGAGATATTTAAAAACACAAGATTTTCTTCATGCCCCTGGGCATATAGAGCACAGGAGGCAAATTCAAAACCTTTGAAAATCTGTGTCCTTGTCTATTAGGGACTGCATTTTGTTCTCTATAAGTTATGTGTCAACTCATGATTCTCATAATGTAATTATCTTACACTCTATGATTTGATACAATTGTCTGGTTTTTTATAAATCCCAATCTTTATAATTAGCAAAGGCTGGACTAGAAGCAGCTATGTTAAACAGGATGACATGTACAAGATTAGCTTGCATCTTGAATCAATCTTTTTGAAATATAAAAGGAATAAGCAAGTGATAAAGACCAGAGAGACCTCAGAAGCACAAAGAAAGAAGAGCTGGGTGCACAGCAAGTCCTCTGCACCCAGTGTCCCTGTGCTGAGACTCTCCTAGACCAAGAAAAAGCGCTCTATCAGGACACATGGAGATCTCCAAGGACCACTGAGCTAACGAATGTTGTAAAGATGGAAGAACCTACGAATAAGCTTTCCCCTAGCACTGGCAATCTAAATCCAGACAGCGAGTCCCCTAAATCCTGAGAGGATGGATTTTTGCCTCTCAAAGCCATCCACCCATGGTATTTCTGCTATAGCAGCACCAGGTAACTGAAACTCAGAATGCTGACGTCTTGAAGATGCACCTGCTTAAGTTGCCAGCAGCTTCCTCGCTCCTCTTACCACTAACTTGTTGCCATTGTACAGCCGAATGCCAGTGTCTGTCAGGAGGAGGAATGCTGGCAAGGCAATACTTCATGAGCCAATGCTCTAAAAACTATTTCCACACATCTTGGCAGGCTAAGTAGCGAGGTGAAACTAACCAGAAGTCTGGCAAGGAGGGAAAGCTCATCATATTCTGGCAAAACCCACTTCCCAGAAGAAATGACACTGTTTTTACATGGACTCATCTGAAATGCCTTAAACTCTCCAATAGAGACTCAAAGGGAATCTTGGAGAGGGACATAAAATCACAGGGTGGAGACCCATAACCCCTGGGAAATTAAGCTGTTTTCTGTCCCATTAGGCTTCCTATTGCCTGGACAACTTATTCCAGTAATTTACTGCTTCCATCTGTGAGCTGGACTCCCTGGAGAGAAAAGCGGGTCCATATCACCATCATTTATGAATAATTTTCTTTATCAGTCAATGATAGACATTTCCTGAGTCAGAGCTTGATCTAAAGAAACTGGAAAAGTTGACAAGTGGTCTGGAACTCAACATCAGTCCTCTTGGTTTCTCAGAAATGGCCCTTCTCTTAGAGCCATCCATAAAAAGAACTCCAGGAAGACAAAGTATTACAGAACCCCTAAAAATTATAATAAGCAGTATGTGAAATCTTGGCAAGTATCACATGTAATGAAGAAAGACCGAGCTGTTTCCTTGAGATTGAAAACAAGGCAAGGAATCCACTCTATCATTTTTTTTACACACCTTACCACAGGTCTTAGGTTAAGGTGCAGAGGTATAAAAATCAGAAAGAAGTAAGTGAAACTGTCTCTCTTAATAGCTGATGAGAACTCACGGAGAAAGAATAAAAAGTTATGAGAATAAAAAAATGAATTCAGCAAGACAGATCCAAGGTTAAAATAAATGAAATTTTTTAAAAACTAACAAAAAAGAAAACATTAACTAAGAATAAATTTTATTAAATCTTTAATAGATTTTAGAATAAATGTAACAAATGTCTAAGACATGAGGACTAAAAACTGCAATGCAACATTTAGTGATAATAAAGATATAAATCAATTACAGCTTTGAACCGGCTCCGTTAAAGCTGATGCGATGGAACTGGAACAGAAGTCAATCCATAAAATGTGGCAGATCTAGAACAGTAACTGACCGAGAGGGGTTGAAGACTTTAATGGAAGATTTGGAAGCGTTCCTTTCAGAACCTGATGTGGGAGACTGGATTCCTGGTCGGCCTGTGGAGAATCACACATTCTAAGCAGCACAGGGCACCACGGTCTTTGAGCAGGCACTACTGTTTCTGAGGTGTGGGTACTGTGGAAAAGGCAGGACGGTGTCACGACAGGGAGAGAAAAAGGAGTCAGGTGGAGTGGGCCTTAGTTTTCCATGAAGGAGATTGAATTTCTAGTATAGTTTCAAACTATAGTTTTCCCCATTACATTTATTACTTCTGGACATTAAAAATACAGTTCTTAGGGAGCTCTGGTTAAATCCCATAAGTGCACGGTTCAAATCCATTAGATGCTCTGCTGGAAAAGGAGGGACAATTTCCTCCTGTGTCAGTCAGATCTGATTTGATGGTACATGCACAAAAAATAAAATAATTTAAAAAAAAATACAGTTCTTTTCTAGTTCCCATTTTCTAGCCATGATAGAAGTAGAAAGAACCAAGTTGAAGTTCTGAGATAAATAGAAAGGTATACTATGTCCTCGGATTAGAAAATTCAGTATTATTAAGATGTAAAGTGTCTCAAAATTTATATAAAGAATTAGTAAAATTCCTACCAAAATCTAGAATTTTTCCCAACTGATTTTTGCAATTTACTTAGAAATGAAAAATAACTAGAATAAACAACACCTACTGCAAAAAGAATATATTCTGAGGGCTTCATTTAACTGATTTCAAGACTTTGTTCAAGGTTCTAACAGTCAGCACAGCTTGAAAAATTTAAGATCTATTTTTCATAGAACAGAACAGAGTTCAGAATTAGGTCCACATGCATATATGATCTTGATTTTCAACAAATGAGCCCAAGTAGTTCAAGAGGAAAGGAAAAGAAAATCCTTTTCAACAAATGATGCTAGTTCAACTGGTGCCCACACACTGTGTCTCTCTTTGACTCTCTAGATACACTATATATACATACATGTAGTATTTATACCTAAATAATATGCATACATATATACTACTTATACATCTGTATAATATGTATACAGTCTATGTAATACATATGTTGCTATTGTTGATTGCTGTCGAGTAGAGCAAGAGACATAGAGACCCCATGAATAAAAGGCCTGAAGCCCTTCTACAACCATCGCCATTTATCAAAGTTCACAGAGTTTCCAGAGGCAAGCTGTTTAGGAAGCGGATGCCATTCCTGCTTCCAAATTTAGTATGTATACAAATACATAAAGAAAAAAATATATATTTGTGTGTGTGTGTGTGTGTGTGTGTATATATATGTATATATATATAGAGAGAGAGAGTGTGAGTGAGTTGTTCTATTCAGGTGCTTTCAGGCAGACTATGGCTCACAGCAATCCCATGAACAACATATGGAAACCTTGCCCTAGTCTGTGCCATCCTCATGAGCTCAAGTCCATTGCTGGAGGCACTGTGCCAACCTATATGGACAGATATATGTTTGTACCTCACATCATATGGAAATACAGCACCAGTAGGTTACAGAACAAAACACAAATGATAAAAATGTTAAATCTTGATGAAAATATAACTTTTTAAAGAACTTGACTAGGAACAACAGATCTTAGAATATACGAAAATAAATATGATAAAAATATGATAAATTATATACAAACTTCACTGACATTTTAAACTTCTCTTTTAAGGAAAGATATAATATTTAACACATATTTATCATTAAGGAAACCAAAATGCAAGCAACTATTTTAGAGAAAGAATTCACAACACAAATAAACTAGCTCAATACAATCTATGAAAAATTCTCCCTATTCAATAAGAAACTTAGCCACTCAACAGGAAAATGGGCAAAGAATTCTTCATTAGGATAAGCAAGTTGATAATGCATCAACACATGCACACACCCTAGTAGCTAAAATTCAACACACACATACAAACCAACCACACAAACTGCAAGTGTTTGACAACAAAGGATCTGAATTTATCATTGATTGAAACATAAGATGGTATAAGCACCCTGGGAAACGGGTTAGAGGTAACGGAAAAGACAATGCAGCTTTTGGGCTTCACAAAAGCATGAAAACGATTGTATGAAACACAATATGAATGAAGAATAGTGTGAAACACAATGTATACGAACTCTGTAAGCAAACCAATGGAAAAAAAAAGAAAGCATACGCTCAAGTACATGAATACTCACAGTCATTTCTATTTTAATATCAAAACATTGGCAACAGCTCCAATGTTTATCACAAGATAAATACCCAATTAAAAAACCTCCCCCACTTGGATTCACAGCAGCAGTAGAGGTCAGACTGCAGCTGCCCCATAGGGGTGCCAAGGCTGCTAATCTTCTCAGAAGCAGTCTGCCTTGTCTTCTACCCAAAGGACTGGTGGGTTCACACCACCGACCTTCAGTTCACAGTGAGTGTTTCTGCCACTGCCCCATCACGGGTCCTAAAGGGTAACTGGATGAACAGACTGCTCTATATATACATAATGGAGAACAATCAGCAAGAAAACAAAATGCCATGCAAGAGTCTTAGAAATACAGTGAGAGGCAGTGGGGGAGGGGAGAGGAGGAGAGGAGGAAAAGGGGAGAGAAAGAAAGAGACAGAGAGAGAGAGAAGAGTGTGTGAGAGAGAGTGTATGTGTGATGATGATGATGATGATGATGTCTTTTAATTCCATTTACATACAATTCTAAAGAAGCACAGGCTCTTCTCCAGGAAGCAGGCTAGTGAATAGAAGACTGCACACAGAGAGTAGATTGTAAAAATTACTATGAGGAAACTTGGGGAAAGAGGGGAAAATGCTTGTTACTAACTGTAAAGATGCATGTTTGCACTCACAGTTGATCAAACTGCACACATTAAATATGTGTTGACTGGTCAGTTTTGCTATACAGACCACAGGGAGACTGCAGACACAGTCTCAGACCCCCACAATAAAGCAGACAGCGGCATAAAGTGAGTCACGAGAATGGTGTGGTTTCCTGGGCATGTGAAAGCTGTTTACTCTCTCTTATGGTCTACGAAGTGCACAAGAGAATTATGGAAAAGTCTGAAATAGTCCAAAGATGATAAAAATGTGACGCAGAGACCAAATGTGAGCACACACTGGTGGAGAAAGTATGCCAACAGACTGGCTTGGTTCAAGACGGCCACAGATTTTCTATGTCAAAACCAAAAATGCATTATCTGGGAAGGGTGATAAAGGGATACACAATAAAAATAAGGTGTGCCTGTATCTGAAGAGTCAGGAAAAACCCAAACCTCTCATGATACATTGTTGTGAGGGGCCCTTAAGTCACTTATTCCTCTCACTAACCTTAAGACCAACAGACCACAGCTGTGCCCTATCCTGCGACATCCCCAACATCTCCCCTTGCTCAAGCCCCCGGCTGTGGTCACCGTGTCCATCCATCCAGGATGGTCTTCCTCTCTTTTGCTGAACCTCTACTTTCCCCAAGGACTGGGATCTCTTGACAGCACACCCACAGCATAGGAGGAGTTTTTCACAACACACATAAATCAAACAGAAAGAACGCAACTTTATCAAACTGTACTTGGTAAACAGATACTGCAACTTTAAAAGTAATCATTTTTTTAAAAAATTGTGAAAATGAAAAGTGTTCACTGTAAATATTCCAAGAAGCACAGGAAAGCAAAAGGAGAAAGATATGAATAATTCCTTAATCCAGAGAACATCACCCCGTTTTCTATATTTTCAAAAAAAGGGAAGCAATTATCAGTGTTTATCCTATGGCGGCGGTCTGATTGATGGACCCATTAGAGATGGAAGTTGTTGGAAATCAATCACTCCAACTAATATTTTTCTTTCATGTACCATACTGCAGTAAATATTCCTAACACAAGAAAAACTGTCTTATAGCAACAAAAAGTACTTGGAAATGGAAGCAACATAAATATTAATCAACCTAAGTGGGAAGAATCAACAAGGGAGTTAAAGTATAGAATACTATGCAGCAGGTAAGGTGGGATATGGAGTATACATACAGTATTCTCAGGTCAGATGGCTTCATACAAAGAACAGAACAGTCACCCTGGGTGGGGGGACTTGGGAAGTAGCGTCAAATGAGGATTCGTGACTGGGTTCTTCACGTCCCCCATATTTCCTCCATCCAGAAAGTTCCTTTGTTTCCAGATAATTTTAGGGTTGGCTTTTCCTGACTGACCTCATCATGCAAATGGAAGACCCTAAGAGGTATTGTCAACCACAGCTTGGAACCAGCATCCCTGAGCCCATGACTCCCTACTGCTTCCTCTCACTCCCATCACCACCTGAAAAAGCCATACTGTTGGCGATTTTATTCCATTCTTTCTTCTAATACTTCTCCCTTTTTCTATTTCATGATCTTCAGAGGTCAGTCTTTGCCTGTTTTATGTACAACTATATACTTCATATCGAAAGGAGTCCTAGTACTTCAACAGTTAAGTGCATGCCTGATAGTTGGAATGTTGGAGATTCAAACCCACCCAGAGCTCTCTGGAAGTAAGACCCAACTTTGTGCTCCCATAAAGACTACAGCCTAGGAAACTGCAGTCATTGTTAGTCAAAACTAACGCTACAGTGCCAACTAAATCAATAACTGAGCCAGTGGAAACTAAGACATGCTCAACACATATGATTACTTGTGTGTATGTGTAATCATATTTCGTATTTCAGGAGATTGGTTCCAGGATCCCCAATCCCCATAAATACTGAAATCTACCAACACTCAGACCCTTTGATTAAATGGTGCCACGCATGCATATAACCTATGCCCATCTTGTCATATACTGTAAATCACCTGTTACCCATCCTATATGTAAATCACCTCTGGATTACTTATAGTACCTGTTCTTGTTGTGTGCCACTGAGCTGGAACCGACCTGTACCTGCCCCTTCAGCAGGTTTTCACTGCTTATCTTTGGGTTAGGAGCACAATTCCTTACCACTAAGTCACAAGAACTCCCTAATGTAATACCCAATACCTATAAATTTTTTGTATGTAGCACTTTATGCTTTATCTTAGCCTCTAAGGATTACTCTGAGCACTTAAAATTATTTTCCCCCAAATATATTTGATCCAAATTGGTAGAATTCATGTTTACAGAGTAGAGGATACAAAAGACCAACTGTACATTTAAAATTTAAAGAAGAATTTGCAACTAGGCCAAGTTAGAAGCTTTCAGATCAGTATGGCTCAAATAAATATGACTACCTTTTTGCTTGAGGCTCTCCAAGACTCCAGAGAGCTGGACCAGCTCCTGACCCAGTGTGGAGAGTTTTTGTTTTGTGGGATTTTTTTATTTCAACCTTTTGAAAGATGTGCATTTATCTGAATGTGCACAGCTGGGCTTTTCTATTTTAAAAGGCACATCAAACAGTAGGCTGGGGTCATGGAAATGTTTGGTTACAGGTTCAATCATGGGAAGAAATATATTCCTAAGCGGAAAGCACAGGGTAGGCATCACCCCAAACCAAACCCACTGCCACCAAGTCCCTCCTGACTCGTGTTAAACCTGCGTCAGGTTTAGCTTTACAGGAGGAGAAGACCCATCTTTCTCCCACAGAGCAGCTAATGGATTCAAACCATCAACCTTTCAGTTAGTCACACAACACACAGCCAACCATGCTGGCAAGGCTTCTAATGAAGACATGCCTCAGGTGTGCTGGAGGTTTGATGCCAGGCACCACAATAAAGCAAGTACCACAATCTCACGAATCACTTAACTTTGTTTTCATCTCAGGGCATATAAAGTTCTATTTTCAAGATACTGTAGCCTATTAGGTGAATAAGAGCATTGTGGAAAGGTGTGCAACACTGTGACAATGGCCAAAGTGTGATGGAGATGTGAAGTGAGCACATGCTGTTGCAAAGACGGTGCCCATGAACTTGACTTGTTTGAGGCAAGGCGAGCTCAATACCTCAGAAGCACAGTAAAACAACTTCTGTCTGTCACTGGAAAGCAAATCTGAGAGGAAGAGAAGGTGAGGGGGCCTGTATAGGGGAAGGGTGTGTGCTCAAAGAGAAAGAAGCAGACACACACACGTTAGCTGACACTTCCCAACCAAGGGATCTAATCAGTATCTTACAAAACTTAGAGATAGCTGAAATATTTGTTATCTTTTAAAGGCCCCCAAATAAAAATCTACCCAATTCCATCTGTCTGAAGTGAAGTATCCTTAGTGCCTCAAAACAATTTCAGAGTCAAGTTTCACAGTAAGGCAAGAGGTACTGCCCATCAGACTGTAATGT
This sequence comes from Elephantulus edwardii, assembly GCF_000299155.1. NCBI lineage: Eukaryota > Metazoa > Chordata > Mammalia > Macroscelidea > Macroscelididae > Elephantulus > Elephantulus edwardii. The sequence goes on from NW_006399898.1 coordinate 2,195,589, forward strand.
GGCCACCAGCCAGTCTAAATTCTGACAAGAAAATGTGCTACCTTCTAGGTGGTCTGGCTTTGGGGGTTGAGATGAGCTCTCATAGCTGCAGAGAGCAGAGAAACAGTGGGTGTGACACACAGATTACTGGGCCCCGCAGGAGGCAGGGGTATCTGCAAGACTATGAACAAGAACACAAGGAGAGGCCAGAGAGCACCATCCACGCTCTCTGTGGGGACCTTTCCCGACAGTGCCATCCCTGGGGCACCATGCCTTTCCCTTTCAGACCTCACTCCTGGGGTAGTGACCTGGCATCCACCACTTTAGCACTCAGACTTAGGGACTGAGACGCCCCACTGGGCAAGTTCTGGCCCTTGGTAACGAGGTTCATGGGCTCTTTTTCTTCTGTCTTCTCCACTTGACTCTCGAGGACCTGATAACATTCCCAAAAGCCTGAGAGCAGTGAGGACTGGCCTGTCGCGCTCGAGCCTGGCTCTGCAAAGCAATCCTTCAAGGCACCACCCAAGGTGTCCTCCCGGCAAAGGACGCCTCAGCCCTTGGAGCAGAGGTCCCATACGCCACAGTAACAAGACCCGCAAAGAAAGAGCTCCATTCCCCTGGCCTGACCACACACAGGCCTCTCTGGAGAACACGCCAGGTGTTAACATGCTTACCAGGAACTATGAAGATGCCCACAAAAGGAGCTATCAACTGGAAACATATGCTGGGATGGGAAGACCAAACATTCCAGAGACGTTAAATTGGTTTAATTCTTTAGGGAACAATTTAACAAGTCCTTTGTGAAGCTCTGCTTGCCTACTAACCAAGATAGTCTGCTCCCGAGCAGTTATGTGTCTACATGCATATGAGAGCAGGGATGAATACACACGTGTGCGCGCACACAGACACACTCAAAACTCAATGCCACTGAGTAGAACCACTCATGGCTGACCCTCCACTGGACTCATGAGATCCTAAATCACCCAGGAGGATATTGCCCATCTGTTTCCTACAGAGCTTCTGGTGGATTCAAGCTAGCAGTGCAACCTACTCTCTATATGAGTACACACACATGTATTATGCGTGTGTTTCCACACACACACACACACACACACACACACACACATTTTCATAGTCCTTGGAGCGAGAGGAATCATGCTGGGAAAGGCAGAGGAGGTCAGTGATAGACAGGAAGGCCTTCAATGAGATGGCCTGACACAGTGACCACCACGGTAGTTCGCGTGAGACAGAGACTGTGAGGATGGTTCAGGGCAGGGTTCAGATCTGTAGTTACAGGGCTGCTATGAGCCATAGTCGACTGAAGGGCACTTAACAACAATGCACGTACTCAGATATTACATGAGTGTGCATAAAACAGCTAAAGCTAGCTTCAAATGGATTACAATATGACAATTATGAAAAGGTAAACATTTTCATAAGATGTATGTGTGTATAGTAATGTGTACACAGAAATGTGTATCTAGTAAAAGAGCCCAGAAGGTGGAGTAGTGAGGTGCCCAGCTGATGTGTGTGTACATAAATATGTAATAAAAGATCCCAGAATGTTGAGTATGGAAGTACTCAGCTGACGGGCATTCTGCTCCCAAGAAGATGACATGCTGCCCTGGAAATGGGTGGGGCAGGTGCACTAGGTAGTCTTGGAAACGAATGGGGCAGGTGCACTCTGTCCTACAGGGTTCTTGGGAGTCGGAACCAACCTGGTGGCAGTAGGTTTGTTTGGGGTCTATTTAAGGATGCAGGAGCATGTGATAAAAATACATTCCTAGGAATGTAAAGTCCAGGTTCAGGAGAGGGAGGGAAGGAGAAGGGAGAGGCCGTGGGTTGGGAACATCTGGTCAGGTTTCACTTCTTCGAAGGAGCTAGGGGATATCTGGCACGACATCGAGAGGTGACCCACTGAGGAGTGGGTGGATAGGTACCTGATTGGCACACTGTTTACTCCATTCCCCTGACAGCTGGATACACAGTAGTTAAAAACAGCAGCTGTCATCCACCTCTCTGATTTGGTGGACTGCACCGCTATCATTATAATCTCAACCAGGATTTTTCTCTAAAACGCTCTCAAATTCCCTATCAGACAATAATTCAGTTCTTCACACCTCAGCCCGCCCACTAACCCCATTTTACACTCAGGCAAATCACCTCGGATTCTCTGTTCCTCCTCCTTTGTCCTGAAGCAGCATCTACCTGGCAGACTGGTGTAGGTGACCTCGTTTTCACTTCGCCAACACTCCCCAGAGCCAACAGCAATAAATCTTGATAATAAGCATATGTTTAGGTGCTTCAGCCTTCGCAGCCGCCAAGCCTTCCAGCACATCACACGCTAGCAGGCGGCCTCACTCCCCGCTCACGAGCTCTGTAGAAATCACCATGAAGGATGGTGACGGCGAAGACAACTGACCCAATTACTTCCTTCTCTGACAACACCCTGACACCCTCCCTGCTCCATGACAGCACTACATGCAGACCCTCCTGCCTGTCCCCCCGTGCAACTCCACAGTACAGCCCCTCTCTCTCTCTCTGTCTCATTACTGCCCAGAATGAAAACACCCACTGTAAATGTTTAAGTATTCCTCGAAGTGCACACCATATCCATCTCGGTCTCTGAGGCGCGAAGATAAACGCCTTCTTGTTAACTTAAAGAGTGTGGCACATCTGTTGACGGCCACAGTGGATGGTGTCATCTCTGATGGTTTGCTCTGTGGTCTCAGGAAAGGGTTGTGGGATTTGTCTGAGCCAGGATCCTGCTTTCTGATAACGTTTAATTACCACTGCTTGAATAAATAAGACATTTTCTAGATTCAAAGTCCAAGAGAGAGGATATCCAATTCTGTTGAAGGTCCCCCACCCCCACCCCCACCCCTCGGTGCCCCACACTCTACTAACAACTGGGAGTTTCCTTCACTGTAGTCTGGCAGTGCCCGGCAGGGCCCAGCAGGCTTGGCCCCACACGGTGTCTGAGGCTGGGATGGTTTGGCAAGCAGACAAGTTTCATCTTTCTCACTGGTGGCTTTTAGGCAGCACCCACATGCTTGGACCACTGCACTACCAGGTGTTCTAAGGACACACGTACGGTGCTGTCAGGTGACATGGGGCCAGAACCAATTCCCACCCGATCCTCCAGTGGGTTTTCAGAACTGTAAATGCCTCACCTTTCTCCTGAAGGGCAGCTGGTGGAGGTGAAGTGAGTGCCCTGGGCTGACAGTGCAACTCTTTACAACTAAGTCACCGGAGATCCCCACTGTTGTTAATCAATGCCAAGTCACAGCGCCCCCCAGAGCCCCCAAGACCAACAGAATGAAACCTTGGCACCTCCGAGGTACCCCCACGATGTGTGCGAAGCTTAAGAACACTGCTGCCTTGCTGAGGGTCTCCTCCTTTGCTGACTTTTCCAAGCACGATGTCTTTTGCCAAAGGGGTGGCCATACCCACATGCACGTAACAGAAACCAAACCTACGGCTGAGCTGATTCTAAACACACCGACCACAGGCAGAGTGGAGACGGGGGTGTTGTTAGGCGCCGTCAAGTGGACTATGACTCAGTGAACCTCGAACAACAGACCAAACACAAACCGCCTGTCCTGTGCCATCCTCATGATCTGTCCTGCTCACTGCGTAGGACAGAGAAGAACCGTGTACAGGATTCCCGTGGCTGGAATCTTCACAGAGCAGTGTCCCGTCCTTCTTCCTTAGGGAGGCTGAGGGGTGTTCCAATTGCTGACTTCCTAGCAGTCAAGCACTTCACCGGTCCACCCTCCTCCACCAATGTTACTGCTCATTTCTTTACTGACTTGTCAAAGACAGTGCATCTGTGTGTGACTGCATGTCATTTTCCTGGCCCCATACACCCACAAAAGGCCCCCAATGCACACACTGACACTATCACTGAGCGGAGGGACAATGAGGGCCACCCGGGCTCCCCATCCTGACCACAGAAGGCTCTTGCTGGGCAGTACTGAGCAGACTTCTACTACAACCTCAGTGCCAGAACCAGGCACAGCCCCCTCTCACCATTGGGAGTCAGTAGTACACACCCACCATCTGCCCAAAACATCGACCAGTGATGGCTGGTGGACTGCTTTTGTGATTTGAGGAAACTGAGGCACAAGGGGAATCAAACATCTACTCATGGAACGACAGAGGGTTCACTACCTGCTCTGAGGACAATGGACACTGAGCCCAAGGCACCATCACTGATGACCTGATTACTGCTTTTCTTCTGAGAGCCTGGCCCAAGCTGGATGTGGCAGCATACAAGGAGAAGTCAAGATGATGCACACAGCCCCTGACTTCTCAACGAGTGTCTGCTTCCACGAAGCATGTTCTGTGCCACACTGACCAGGCTGACCCGCACCTGCATTCTGGTGTTGCGGTTAGGTAACTTTATGACCCAGAGGGTAGACTGGCTTCTCCAGGTAAGAACAGCTGCGAATGAAGCTGACGTCCCAGGTTCATGCCCTCACACGCCGGCTGGCTGGTTTCTCCAGGGGACCATGGAGGACACCTGCTTGCTGTCAGAGAACTGGCTGGTCCTGACCTACTGCAGCCCAGCAGAGCTTCAGATATGATGGTTTCCAATCAGGAAGTCAAGGCAATGAGGTGAAACAGGCTTTGCTCCTGGTAGTTCCCTGGTGGGCACTGTCAGCTCAGGGGCGAGCTCGGATGACGACGTGGCCTTGGAGAACAGCTTACAGGACAGCCAAGGACAGAGTGTAGTCAAAGAAGTGCACGCCATCGCGGCACATACGCCTACAGCCTGGCCCTCCCTCCTGAGCTCCACGTGGACATCCAATTGTCAACTCAGCATCTCTACTTGTAAGTCTAACTGGCACCTCAAATCCGAGATGGCCCAGGCTGCAAGCCTGATGATCAGTATAGGAATGGCCAACGCTGAGACCCTGCCCTCCACTTCCCCCACCACTCACCTCGTGCTCTTGCGATGGTCTCCTCCACCATGATTAACATCCTGACCTCCTGCATCCCAGTTAATGCCAATCCCATCCTCCTCATCCCCAACTCAATCAACAATGACCTCCTACCTCCGCACCTCCGTCACAGCGACTCCATCCTCGTCACTACCATCAACACCAATCTCATGCTGATCTCACTCAGCTCAGTGACTGGGGCTCCATCCTTCCGGGAACCCCTGGCCTCCCTGACTTGTCTCTTACTTTCTTCCTCAACCCTGAAACCATTCTCCTCCTACTCAAGTTTCATATGCAAAAAAACCTAGGATTACAATCCTCATAATGCAAGAAAACTTACGCAATTCACTTTTGGGATAAACAATATGTACCAAGAATGTAAAAAAATTACAATAATAAATAATAAAAAGCCCAAAAACTGAAACAAAAACACAAAGAATAGAAGATAGGAAAAAATTTTCTCTCTTTGAACTGAAAATTCTCTAAAAAAGAAAGACGTAAGACAGACACATAAGAAAAGCTCAATATTATTAGAGACCAGGGATGTGAAAATGAAACACAAGATACCACTTCTCACTTGTTGCACGGCTGTAATAAAAAAGGCAGACTAATATCAAAGTCAACAAGAACAGGGAGCCACTGGGATCTTCACACTCTGATGGAGGAAAAGGAAGCAGTGCAGTCACCACTGTCTAAAAAACAGTAAACACAGAGCTGTCACATGCTCAGAAGTCCAGGTAACACCACGACTACAGCACTCACTACTAATCTGAGGCTACCTGTTCAAAATCCGCCAGCACCCATGCTCCAAAGCAGAGAGATTTGACAGCAGCTGTGTCAAGGTCACAGGCCTGGAAGCCCAGGGGACATACAGTTCTGTTGCTGAGCTCAAAGTGGCCTGACAGCAGTGGGTTACATGATCTAACAGCTCTGTATCTAAATGCATGCTTGAGAGAACCGAAAACAGATTTCTACATAAAAGATCTAACCCTACTACATGAATGTCCACGAAACATTATTCTCGAGAAGTAAAAAAGTAAACAAATGACTGAGGGATAAACAAGGCCTGTCTTTCCAACAAAGGACATGGCAACAATTAGGAGGGTTTGGCAGGACCGGCCAGTGCTTCACTCGCTGCATGTAAGGTCTCGAAGAATCAGAAGTGATTCACTGGCACCATTGGTACCTGACAAGTGTACACATGGCTGGATCTCAAGATCACGTATGTGAAAGAGGACAGACACAAAAGGGCACAGATATGACTCTATCTGTATGAGATGTCCAGGAAAAGCAAGTCTATGTAGACACTATGGGAGCTCTGGTGGCCTAATGGTAAGGAACAGACCTGTCAACCCAAAGATACACAGTTTGAACCCATCAGCTGCTCTTCAGGACGAAGATGGACAATCTCCTGGCACAACCTGCAGCCTCTGAAAGCACTCTCGAGTGGAGTTTGACTCACTAGCACATGACAGCAACACAGAGACAGTAAGTTACTTAGTGGTTGTCAAGGAGGAGGACAGGTGATGAGGCATGACAGATGAGGGGTTCAGGGTTCCTCTGTGAGGTGACAAAATACTGCCGCAGAACTCTGGACGGACAAAAGCCACTAGGTGCACACTGAAACTGGGCAGACATGAATTATACGTCAGTAAAGAGATCTGTGGTTGCAGGTGATGGTGGTGGGTTTTGAATCCTGAAAGCACTTTTCATCACATCCACATCTTCTCACTGGGTCACAGCCGATGGCATTGCTCATCTAGGGTATTATAGTCAATGACTTCCAGTGATCATGTCCCACGTCTGCGCCAGCCGCCATCTCTGTCCCACTGCTGTCTCTATGCAGCAGGCTGGTGACCCTACTAGCCAAGTCATTTGCTGTCACTTCTCTGTCTAAGACCTTCTAGACTCTTATCTCAGACAAAAGCCAGGATACAGCAACATCTCCATGCAGTCTGCACAGGCCGCCATCTACCTGCTGTCACCTGTGGACGCTCCTCTGCCCACCTGCTCTGGCCACAGTGGCTTCTCCAGCCCCGGGCAGGCTCTGCCTCGGCCGGTCCTGGCCTCGCTCAGCATCTTCCAAAACACCCCCCTCCCAGGTCTACACTGTGCTCGCCCAGGGAGCTAGGTTTGCAACATACTTCAGACTGGGAGGTGCGGTAAGAGATCAAAATACGTGAAATACTGAGAAGGGTCGTAAGGGACAGAGACATGGAGTGAACACAGACGGGCGAAAATGGTGACAACAAACTTTCTGGACTCAGGGTGGCTACAAGCCTTTAATTTTAAGAAAAGCACTATGTGACAATAAGGCGCGTGCGCGTGTGTGTGTGTGCGTGTGTGTATGTGCGCACGCGGGTGCATGTGTGTGTGTTCCCTAAGAGAGAAGGCAGAATGAAGTACTCAGTCACCATCATTTAACGTCCATTTGTGAACATCTAGCCATCAGAGTGACTAAGCGTGCTGGGCTGATGGACACGGCCCTAAATAGCACTTCCAACCCGGAATCTCACAAAGTTAGTGACGGAGGCAGGATTAGCTCCCAAGAAATAACGTTCTGAATACCATTTGAGTAAAAAAATCAAATCAGAATTCTGCTGATGTTCCATTAACCCAGGGTCTGCCCGCACAGCTCGCTGGGCAGAAATTCAATGGGAGGGATTTGCAGGCTCTTGTAAACCAGGGCGCACAAATCCCCCTCAATGAGGGGGTCTCTTTTAGGAAACATCAAACACTCTGTCTCCAATTAGTGGAAATCCTATAATGCGGTCACAGTGCCTGCCTGGCCCATTGTGCTAATTACACAGCCTTCCTTCTAAGACAGGCTTGTTCCGTCTGAGCGGTATTGACGTTTGGGGCCAGGATTGTCTGTGTGGGGGGTTGGGTGCTGTCCTGAGCACTGTGGGATGGCCAGCACTGTCCACAACCTCTATCTACTAGCGGCCAGAGGCTCCCCATGTCTCTCCTCAGTCACCACAAGCAGAAATGCCCCCAGACACTGCTGTCCCCTGAGGGGAGGGTGCAGAACCTCCGCCAGCTGACAGCCACTGCTGCAGGACAATTATTCTAAAGCCACAGAGTCCTACGTCAAACGCTATTCATATACCTACATGGAGAAGGACACAATGCCTGGGGTAAAGTGGAACCTGTACCCCAAATCCAAACCCACCACCATCTAGTTGCTTCTGACTCCCAGTGAATCATCAGTAAGTTTACATAACTGTAAATCTTTGCAGAAGGAACAGTTCCCATCTTCCTCCCACAGAGCAGTTTGTAGATTTGAACTGCTGACCTGTGAATAGCAGCCCAACATGTAACACACTGTTTCACCAAAGCTCCTCGGTAAAGCAGGAGATCAGCAAGAGAGAAGGACATTCCCTGACAGGGACAGGCATGGTGGATGCCACCATGGGCCTGTCCACAGCACTAACCTTGAGAGTGGGGCAGGACCACACATCCCATGAGAGGGGCTGACACAGTGGGTACCACCATGGGCCTGTCCACAGCACTGACCTTGTGCATAAGGCAGGACCACACGTCCTGTGAGAGGCGCTGACACGGCGGGTACCACCTTGAGCCCATGCACAGCCTGACTGTGAGGACGGGGCAGGACCGGATGGTCATTAAGAGGGGCTGACATGGCAGGTACCACAGTGGGCCCTTGGATAGCACTGACCATGAGGATGGTAAGGACGAGGCATCCTGTGAGAGGGGCTGACACAGCAAGTACCACCATGAACCCGTGGATAGCACTGACTGTGAGGACAGGCACGACCAGACATCATGTAAGGCGCTGACATGGCAAGTACCACCACAGCCCGTGCACAGACTGACTGTGAGGACAGGCACAACCGGACGTCCTGTGAGGGGCTGACATGGCAGGTACCACCACAGCCCGTGCACAGACTGACCGTGAGGACAGGCACAACCAGACGTCCTGTGAGGGGCTGACATGGCAGGTACCACCACAGCCCGTGCACAGACTGACCGTGAGGACAGGCACAACCGGATGTCATGTGAGGGGCTGACATGGTAGGTATCACCACGGCTGTGCACAGACTGACCATGAGGACAGGCAGGACCAGACATCCCATGAGAGGGGCTGACAGAGCAGGTACCGCCACGGGCCCATGCACAGATTGACCATGAGGACGGGCAGGACCGGACGTCATGTGAGGGGCTGACACAGCGGGTACCACTGCAGTCCGTGCACAGCCTGACCATGAGGACGGGCAGGACCAGACGTCCTGTGAGAGGGGCTGACATGGCAGGTACCACCACAGGCCCATGCACAGCCTGACCGTGAGGACAGACAGGACCAGACGTCCTGTGAGAGGGGCTGACACAGCGGGTACCACCACAGTCCATGCACAGCCTGACCGTGAAGACGGGCAGGACCAGACGTCCTGTGAGAGGGGCTGACACGGCAGGTACCACCACAGCCCGTGCACAGACTGACCATGAGGACGGGCAGTACCGGACGTCCTGTTAGGGGCTGACACAGCGGGTACCACCACAGGCCCATGCACAGCCTGACCGTGAGGACAGACAGGACCAGACGTCCTGTGAGAGGGGCTGACACGGCAGGTACCACCACAAGCCCATGCACAGACGTGAGGACGAGCAGGATTGGACTGTGTTTTGTCCCATTGTACACAGGGCTGCGGGGGGCCAGGACCTCCCCAACGAACAACAACATTGCGGATCGCAGGTAATCAACTTCATCTCTGCTGAATGTGTCAGTCCTTCAACCTTTCTGGACTCCTGTGGGTGAACTGTGCCCTACAGGTGCCTGCAGCACTTAGATTTGCAAAGCATATCTAGTCTAACTGGGTGCTCACAGGCGAGACATGGTTGTGAGGTGCTAGAAGCAGTGGTGAAAGGCAGGGTTTCTCTTTGTTCCCTAAGACCTGCTGCCAGGTCCAGTTAGGGGATGTGCAAGCAAGCCCGGGAAGGGACAGGACAGAACAAGGACGGGCCTCCACACTATCACTGTGGGAACCACGTGGGGGTCGGCAGGTGGGGAAGGAGTCCTCTGCATTCTCAGCCCAGATGAAGTCCAGTTCTGGATGGGGTGGGCTCCAGGTCAGGCCATGAAGGACAAAGACCATAAATGGACCCACAAGGACACAAGGAGCAGTGACAGGCATTCTGACGGCCAAGTCCTGTGACCCTGTGACTCTACACTCCTGATGGGCAGCCAGATGGTCACTGAGGAGGGTGCCCATGGTCATGACGGTCATATCCGTACCTTCTGCCCATGGAGCATCAATGGCTGGCTGGGCTCATGCCCAGGATCCCAACAAAGATGAGTGCAGGACCCCGGCACCAGAGGTCTTTGAGAAACAGTCTAGTCCCAGAACAAGTGTGTGCCTTGTCCCTCAGACCAGGGCCTGATGAGATGATCAGAGCAGGAGAGCTCAAGAGTGGAATTCACAATAGAACACAAAGTCTCCCAGATATCGCCATCATGAAAGGGTAGATGGAGTCTTGGGAGCCAGGCTGGTCAGGGAAGACCAGGTGAGCTCGTCTGTGAAGAAATGAGGAGCGGAAGACACAGCACCCCCAGGTCCTGATGCCCAAGCACCTGTACCTCGGCCCGGCTCCCCATCTCTGGGGACACACACCTAGTCACAGAGCCAGTAAAATGTCACCGAGCCGCTTCCCTGAGCCAGCAGCGAGGTGGATACAGCCAGTGAGCTCCTTGAGCCCTGGCTTTTGTCTTCTAGGGGAGGGAACAAGTCAAGCAGACAACAAAGATGAGTGACGGGGCAGTCACGAGGGGGTGTCACACACAGTCTGGGTGTCTCTTCTCCAAGGATTTCATACTCCCTGCCCCTCTTGTATCCCTGGTGTGCCTCAGTCAAGGACGGTCCTCCAACTAGTCCATGAACAGAAGTGATGTGCCCACATGTACGCAGGAACATTCAACACCACACAAGCTGAGAGTTAAAAATTCAGTTACTACCATGGATTGAACTGTGTGTCTCAAAAATACATACATGCAATGCAGAAGTGGCATCTACTTCCTAAACAACAGGCCTGTGGAAACTCTATGAACTTTGATAATGACGACAGTTATAGAAAGGCTTCAGGTCTTTTGTTCATAAGGTTGCTATGAGTCGTGCTTGACTCGACAGCAATCAACAACACAACATCATGGGAAAGTCAGGGAATGCTTCTCCATGAACGGATACACCAAGCAGATATAGAAGAGTCGATTCTACTTATTGCCACTGAGTCAGAATCGACACACAGCTAACCCTCCAGCAGGTCTGCAGAGACTGTAAACTTCCAGGGATAAGATTCCCCATCTTCTTCCAGCGGAGCAGCTGGTAGATTTGAACCCCTGGAGAGGTGCGAGCTTTGGTTCTGGCCTTGCCAACCCTGGCCTACACCTTCTCTCTTCAGCACCCTGCTCTGGCATCCAGCTGAGGTTTACCGCATTCCTGAATTTATATCCTTTGCCCACGTAGCTGCTGGTGAACTAAGCGACCACCTTTCAGGTAGCAGCCAAGAGCTTAATCCACCATACCACCAGGGCTCCTGGTGTTTACTACAGAAGGCCAAACACTAGTAGGATCATGAAACGAAATGTGTGTGAATCACTGAATGGGAACTAATTTTCTGTGCAATCTTCCACGAGAATCACAATAAAATGTTAAAAAACAAAAAAAATCTTGGTCCGAACACCCATCTCCTGGAAAACTACTGCTATTTACAGCTTGGCTTGGTCACACACAGCTCTCTGGAAGGATATCTGAGATTCTGCTCCAATTTTCTTGTTGAGATTTGGAGGGAAATGATCCTCATGGAAGGTCCTAGAGCCCAGACACCCTCCCCCCACAGGGTTTTAGCTAACAGTATCTAGGAACCTACAGAGAAAAAGGGCCCAGAGCACTTCAGCCAAGGAAGCCTGAAACAGCCACACAGTCTCAGAGGCAAGCCTCGATCTGTTCTTTTACCACAGCCCCATGAGAACTCAGCTCTCATCGGCCTCACGGAGAGAATTCATGTCCTGATGAATCCATTACTCTACTCATGACTGAGTTTTAAACATAAGCCAGCTCCACCTCCTCTTCTGGAAACCAAGTATCCGAGACTTGCGTGTTGAGGTGGCTGAACACATTAAGAAGGGTTTCAAATGCAAAAGCAATCATAGCCCATTTTTGTCTTTTATTTATCAGGAGAAAAATGACCCAGCCAGAGAGCAAAGGACTGCAGTTATCGTACTATTCTCTCACCTCCACTCTTGCTTCTGAGAGAGAATGTGGCAGGACTATCCAGTGTGGAGCACAAGAGTGAAAAGGATGACTTTTCAGAAGGATAAACGGAGCACAAGACCAACAACCCGCCCGCTGTCATCCAGCTGATTCTAGCTCGTATTGACGGCCTGGAGGACTGTGTCGAACAGCCCCCCAAACGTCAATCTTCCTCTCATGAAGCCGTTACAGGGTTTGAACTCCTGACCTTTCTGTTGTCAGCCAATCCCTCAGCCACTGTGTCAGCAATTAAATCTACTTCCTCCCATTTGGTTTTTCCTGCTTGTTAAAGCACATATTCCCCCACCATGAACTTTAATTTGCCTCCTACTGAAATAAAATGTATGTGCTCTGGGTAATTTCCCCCACCATTTCAGTAAAGATTCTTTAACTATGTGGGCATGTGAGAAGGTGTATTTTAGATTCTTAAATTTCTTCTTTAAGCACAGGGGATGGATTCTAGTGCAGGCAGATGGAGACCTCAAGAAGAGGACCCTACTTGCCCGTCACGAGATGCTGTTGTGTTATGGGCCACAGTGACCCCCATACAACAACGCAGAATTCTGCCCAGCCTGCAGCCTCCTCAAAATCACAGCTTTGAGACCGCTGTCACCACTACTGCGTCAATTCAGCTCACGGAGGGCTTCCTCTTTCGCAGACCCTCTATTTCACCAAACACAACATTCTTGGCCAGGAACTGCTCTTTCTTGGTAATACATCCAAAGACCAAACATGGAACATCTTAGGAGATGCTGGAATTCATCCATGAAATCGAAAGCCAATATGAGGTGCAGCCCCAGGAATGGAGCGGGGGCAGTTCACTGCAATAGCCCCCATGTCCCTTCTTTAACCGTGACCTGACCCTTCAGCCACAGCCCCAATGCCTCCAATTCAAGGTACTGAGGAAGAACAGTCAATTGACAATTCTCTTTGGGCTGTTCTAGGTCACAGACACACACCATTTAAAGCAGAGACAGGAGGGTCTGTTAAGCTAAGTTCACAAGCAGATGTCCAGAAAGTTCTGATAAACAGGGGTAAAGTCAGACAAGGAGGAGGAATCATCCTTTGAAAAGGAAGTGGCCTCTGGGCTGATGAGAGGTGGGAAGCACTGGCCTTTGGCAAGTTCTCCACCACCTCCCACCACAGAGCTGGGCAAGTGACTGGTTCTGAAACATTTGTTATAGCTATGATCAGATCCATTAAAATGTGATGGGGGCTGTGATGCAGGCTATGTCTTTCATCGGTCTTCCAACAACAGCCCCTGAAATCGCTGCTGTCTAAATTCTGTTAGCAAAACTTCTGCAGTGTCCTCAAAATATTGTTTCATGTCTTTTAGATGGCTAATTAGATGGTGCTGCTGTGTGGTGGCACATGTGTGAATTCATCTCTTCAAACTTGTCTCCCACCTTGTGATGAAAGCCTGGGCTTGGGAGGGAGAAGAGAGTGGCGATGCTTCTGAGGGAGAAGGCTTGATGTGTCTGAGACTTTGTTGTCGGTCCTTTGTTACTGTGCCAGGATGTACTAATTATGCTTGGAAGTTTTTGCAACATAGTTACAGAACTTTCTGATTCTACTTTGGGCTTTCTCTTAGTAATCTAAATGCTTTTAGATCACTTTTAGAAGGACCACAGTGCACCGTCTCAGTCACCCAGTGCTGCTGTCACAGACACACCACAGTACACTGTCTGAGTCACCCAGTGCTGTTGTTACAGAGACACCACAGTACACTGAGTCACCCAGTGCTGCTGTCATAGAGACACTACAGCACACTGTCTCAGTCATCCTGTGCTGCTGTCAGACTCCACAGCGCACTATCTCAGTCATCCAGTGCAGCTGTCACAGACACCACAGTGCACTATCTCAGTCATCCAGTGCAGCCGTCACAGACACCACAGTGCACTGTCTCAGTCACCCAGTGCTACTGTTACAGACACCACAGTGCACCACTCAGTCATCCAGTGCTGTTGTGACAGAGAGAATTAGACAGTTTTAACAAAGTGAAGTTTATTCTCATACTGACTAGAGAAGTTCAATTTCTGGGCACCAGCTTCAAGGAAAGACTAAGTTTTAGAATAATAGCTCAACATCAATCTTCTGGTAGGTCTAGGAGTTTTCAAGCACAGGAGGAGTTCTCTCCTGGCTTGTCCTTCTCGTAGGTAGGAGGGACTCTTTCTCTGCTCTCTCCTTTCTCCTCTGTACTGTTATAGCGGCAGTACCTCTGGGCACTGTTTCTGTCATCCCTTGCTGCTGAAACAGGCACCACAGTGCTTTTCTACAATACCCACGATGTCTATGTTTCTCAGGAAAGCATGCTAAAGTGGTAGAAGAGCAGATCCAGGCCTGAGGTGTAGGGGTTTAACCTCCCAGCATCTCTTACCTGTAAGGATCAGTCTACAGCTGGTACACGGTACCCTGAGTGGATGCCTACGAGTCTCCCAAAGTCAGGGGGAACAAGTGAGACTAGGGGCTCTACATCTCACAGACACATTCCTTCAATTTAAAAAAAAAATCTGGGGGGTGGGGGTGGGGTGGGCGGGGAGAAAAGTGAAACAATGAATGAATGGAATTCCAAAATCTCTGTAGATGTTCATTGAAATTAAAAATAATAATAATAATGAAAAATTAAAAAAATCTGAGCATGCAACAGTGAGTGGAAATAAAAAGAATAAATTAAAAAAAATAAAACCACAACAAATCTGATCAGATTGTTCTGAAACCCAGACGGTTATCTAGAGATGTAATGATTTCTGAAGGACAAGTCTCTTGTGGCTTACTCACTCTCTGATGCTGGGATGGGAGCTGTTGTTAATGGCTTTCTAATTATATCCACTTTCCATTTTAAAAGCCTGCTCCCCATTTATTAATCTGTCGCGGGATTATCAGCCTAGTCTCTTCATGCTTTTAATTTACAGAGCAGAAGTAAATTAGGCAAAATGCATTAGATCAATTCCTTTAAATTGCTCCTTTTTAAGTTAAGGCAATTAAACTCACTTAATTTCTGGACGTTATTAATAAACCCATTTGTCAGACATTTGACTTTATTAAGCTTACAGAGTCAACAGACTTCTTGAAATAACTGAGGGAAGACTGTCCCACCCCAAACTCGTAACTGTACATGTGCCCTGGATCCACAGAACACATGATACACACGAGTATCCGCCACAAAGCTGCTTCCTGGCCTCCATCTCGGATCCGGATGGCCTCTCCTTCAGTAGCTATTTTCAAACATCAATTATTATTGGGTTCCACCGAGCCAACTTCCACTCGTGATGACAGCACAGGACAGAAGGGCTCTGCATCACAAGGTCTTCGAGGCTTTCACCCACAAAGGAACAGGCCACCAGGCCTTTCTCCTCAAGTGCCACTGCTGGGGTCAAGCTTCCTACCCTCATGTGAGCTGTGGAACATTTCAGCCCTGCACCACCAGCCAAACCAAACCCATTCCAACCCCAGCAATCCTATAGGAAAGAACAGACATGCCTCACAGGATTGTAAGTCTTTATCCAAGCTAGCTGCCACCTCTCTGCCCCACAGAGAAGCTGGGGGATTTCAACCATGAACCTTTCCATCAGCAGCCAGGAATTAACCAAACTCAAAAAACTCCTTGTGGTTGAGTTAGAATCAAGTCGCAGCTGATGCTCTGGTGCATTTTCAAAGGCTGTAAATCACTAAGGAGGAGACCTCCCACCTCTCTTCTCCAGAGCAGGTGGTGGATTCAAACCCGAGAAGTGCCACTCCTGGGTCAGTAGCAAAGCTCCCTATGGATGGTGCCACCAGAGCACCTCCTTAACCTGCTAGCAGCGTCACCTACGCACCACTTAAACCTTCAGCCAAGTGAGGAGTATGTCCTTACAGCCTACTGCAGGTCCCTTTCTTCCTGCCTCCATTTCCACAAATGATTAACCGGGTCTCTGGCTGGGACCACATAAAGGAGCTCTGGTGGTGCAGTGGTAAGAATCTGTGCTGCAACTGTGAAGGCACAGGGTTCAATTCCACCAGCTGGTATATAGGAGAAGGATGGGCAATATCCTCCTTTGTGAAAAACTGTCTCTAAAAACTCACTGGAGGGTCAGCTCCTACTAGATGGTTCTCAATGACTGGTTAGTAACATGTCCGAGGGAGGGGAAGGGCTCCTGATTTTTTTCATTTTGTGCAGACAGCAGACTTACACCCTCACAAAACTTGGACAGACTGTGCCATTAACGACTAGGTTTTAGCTTAAATTTAATCTCAATTGGCATGATCAAGAGAAATATGCAAGTGTATGTGTACCTGTATATGTGTGCTCTATGTGTATGTGTGTCACACATTGCATATGTAAGTATATACACAATTCCTATGCCTGGAATGTTCTTCCAGAATTTCAAAAGCTGGTTGTGTTATTTAAACTTCTGCTAGTATGTCAGCAGGGAGCTCTGGTGGCCTAGTTCATAAGGAGTCGTGCTATCAGCCCACCAGCAGTTCAAATCCATCAGAGGCTCCAAGGGAGAAAAACAAGCAATTTTCTCCTGTGTGTTGACAGCCTTGGAAAGCCAGCGGAGGGTCGGCGCTCAGTCGGTTCTGTCTAGGGGGCCACGAGTGAGTGGGTATGTCAGCACCTTCCATGAGGCTTCTCGTGTCTGCGTGCTCTTTCACAGCCCAAGTCCTTTCCAATGCAACTCCACATTTTCATCTGCCTCCTAAGCGAGAACCAGCTTGGACTATCTCGTTTGGTTTGAGGTGACATCCAGTCACTTACAGCTCAGCAATCCTGAGACTAAGAGAACTAAATACGGGCTGGTCCTGCTCAGTATGACATCACTGTTGCACTGGACCCACTGCCGCGGCTCTGGGTCTGTTGGTGGGCCCCACTGCCGCAGCCCTGGGTTGGTTGGTGGGCTCCACTGTCACGGCCCTGTGTAGGTAGGTCCATGAGCCCCACCGCCACAGTCCTGTGTCGATCCGTGAGCCCCACTGCCGTGGTCCTGTGTTGACCTATGGGCACCACTGCCACGGTCCTGGGTCGCTTGGTGGGCCCCACTGCCATGGCCCTGCGTCAGTGCATGGGCCCCACTGCTGTGGCCCTTTGTTGGTGCGTGACATTAAGGAGTGTCCTCCTTGTTGCCAACCCTCAGCTTTAACAACCATGATGCCCTTTCGCAGAGACTTGACTTCCCAGATAACATGTTCAAAGGATGCAACATGAAGTTTTGCCATCCCCAATTTTAATACACATTCTGGCTGCTCTTAATTCTACAGCTGCCTTGTTTGTTCCGGCAGACAGCACACTCAGGATTCTCTACCACATCGCAGCTGATGGGTCTTCCCTACTCAAGGCCCCATTAGGGGAATGAAATTGCTGTGGTTTGAGTCAGACATAATTTCATCTTCAAATTAATACCTTTGCGCTTTAACATTTTAAAGAGGTCCTTCATAGCAGATTTTCCCACTGTACTGCAACATTCAATTTTTGGACACCTGCTTCCATGGGCATCTGAAACTCTGGCTGCTCAGTGGGTTAAGTGTTTTGCTGGTAACCGAAAGGTTAGACGTTTGAAGCCAGTAGATTCTCCCCAGGAGACAGACCGGTAGTCTCGTCTCATTAAAATGTACATCCTCAGGACCTAAAGGCAGGACCACCATGAGTGGAGTCAACAGTGCCGGCAGGTGTGTGGCTTTAGCCGTAAGACCATCCTGTGCCATCTCATAGTGACTGGCCACTGGATTTCGGAGGCTCTAAATCTTGATGGCGGAGATGGATGGTTCATCTTTTCCCAGGAGTGGCCAGTGGATTTGAACTTTCAATTAGTAGCCCAGAATGTAAACCAATCATACCGCCAGGACTCCCCTGTGCGATTTTAACTCCCTGAGGTTCATTTTCATTTGCTCTGCCCTTCTTGTTCCTCAGAGTCCAGAACGCTTAGAAAATGCCTGCTGCCAAGAACCGCACTATGCTATAAGGGAGCAAACTGGGGCCCACAGCGGGTCCTAAGTACTTTGATCAAGGCTGTGCAATGGCAAAGCTGCCTGCATCACTGCCCGTGTCCTGGAGACAAGGTTCTCAATGGAAGAACCCCAAGGTCAGTGTCCTGACTCCTGCCCAGAACCAGGGTGCTAACGATGAGGAGTTACAGGCTTGTCGGTCGTGCTGTTTCTCGTGCCACCACTTCCTGTCACGGGGAACGTCTCCACGGGGAGCTTTTCCAGGCGTTCACAGCTCATCCCCACCAGAGCAGGAGGCCCTCCTCCATGAGTGACACCAGCAATTTGGAAAATTATTTAAAACGGGAATGCGTTTCTCGATATCGCCAATAACACTGAGCAAATCTCATTAATGAGATACTCTGATGTGGAAATCACTACCATTCTCTTTCACTGCAAAATACTGTAATTAAGCCATTGTGAGTTTGGGCTATTTAGCAAATGATAATTACACTATGCCCTTGAGGCTTCTGGGTGCTTTGCCGTGGTAGGCAAACACCCTTATCGTCTGGCTCTGGCGTGGAGCTCAGTGTGATGGACATTTCCCAAGCCACCTCAGGGCAATGGCTGGCCTCACCCACAGAGATGCGGCAGCACCAGCACACAGCCCCAGCGCAGCAGGCTCTAACCAGAGGATGGCTGAGGTGCACGGGCACGCATCTGGTTTGGAAAAGGAGGCACGATTAGTTCAGCCACGCCCACTAGCACCCTACAGTGAGTGGGCACTGTGCTGCCGCTGTTGCTGAGGGACAAACAGTACACTTCAGGGCATGGACAGACATCACAAAGTGAACCTGGGGCAACCGAGAGCCACGCTGGGCACACATGCACCATGCTTTCATTCATGCCAGGTCCTGGGAGGGGTTTATACGGAAGGTCTGGGTTGAACCTGAGTGGAGGACATCAATGGGCACCATCTCTCTGACGTCACATGCTCACTTTGTATCCTGTGTCCCTTTTTGGTCATTCTCACATAACTTCATGCTTTTTCATGCTACTGCACACTGAATGAACCAGACTGTACGCATCACTTTTATAAGCACTGAGAAACCAATTAGTGGAACTCACTTTATTCCTATATTTGCTTCAGTATAGTGCTCTGGGATAACACCCTCAGTGTTTGCTATTCTTCTGGATTATAAAAGAAGCTGTTGTTGTTGTTGTTATGTACCGTTGAGGTGCCTGCAACCCACAGTGACACTATGTGCAAGAGCTCTGAACCCTGCCCTGTCTCACTGATTCTGACACATCAACTCTCATCGCCCCAGTTACTGTACCAATCCATCTAATCCAGGGTCTTCTCCTGCGCTGTCTTCACCCTTCCAGGCATGATGTCTTCTCCAAGGACCAGCCTCTCTTGGCCACGTGCCCAACTACGTGAGCTGGAGCATCAAAATCCTAGCTTCCATAGACCTATTTGTTCTTTTGGTGGTCCGTGATATGTTGAAGACCCTTCTCCAGCACCACAACCCAAAGGCATCAATTGTTCTTCTGTCATCCTTAGTCACTGTCCAGCTCTCTGATGCATAGAAAGTAATTGGGAAGAGATGCACACTCTTCTCTAAAAGACCTTGAACTCCTTACTCATCATTGTCCTAATGTCCCAGTCAGCAGGGCCTCTCAGTGACAGTTTCTGACCACAAGCGATGTTGTGGCTTATCTTTTCTAAGAAGTGGTTCAGTGACACAGACAGAATCCATACAAGTATCCACTAGTCTCCATGGTATTGGTCCTGGTGGCATTGACATTCTATTCTAGAATTCACCTGTCTCCATTACAGTTGTCCCAACAGCACTGACAGATCCATCCAAGGACCTGTTTCCACTGCACTGGGTGGTGTGAGATTTTCCCCAGCAGAAATCACAAGAGGATTTGCATTTCATCTGTCATCACCTGTCAGAACAGCCCTAACCTAACGGTGCCTTGTGACAGCCCCTCAGATGTCACTTTAACGTATGTTTCACCTTCATCCCCATTTTTTCACTATCAGAGTTCATCCAAATATTTCCCAAGAACTTTTCTGTTCCCTTAACACCACTTGCCTTACAACACTGTTTTAAAAACTTCCTGACATTCCAGAGAGCTTCGTTCCAGTCTATTAAAACTCTACTCCTCTCAGGCTTGATACATTATGAGATTACAGGACTGTGCTAAGCACACAGAGATTAGCATTAAGAGGAAGCATAAAGTATGATTTACTTTGCATTAGGTAGTATTAGTAACCTAGAGGTGATTTAAAGTATGTAAGTGGATGTGTGCAGGTTACATGCAAATATTGCCCTGTCTTATGCAAGAGACAGGACTATCTGGGATTTTGGTATCCTTGGGGGGTCTCTGGAACCAATCCCACTACAATACTAAGATATCATGACTGTTACAGCTGTTAGGTGTCACTGAGTTAACCACGACTATAGCAACTCTATGAGCCAAAAATAAACCTGCCCTGTCCCGCACCACCCTGGGAACTCCACTGCTCAGACTCACTGTTCAGTCTCTGTGCCTGCCCACCTTGTCAAGGCTCTTCCTCTCATCCAACGGTCCTCCATCTTTCCCAGTATCATGTGTTTTTCCAAGGACTGGTGCTTCCTGACCACATGCCCATGGGAGACAACGTTTCACATGCTTGCCTCTCAGAAGCACCAACCACGGCTGCTTTTCGTCCAGGACAGGCTTGCTTGGTTCTTTTCATGGTTCATAATATACTCAATATTTTTCCAACACCACAATTCAAAGACATTCATTCTTCTTTGATCTTCTCTATTCATTGTTAAACTTTTAAATACAAGGGACGACTAACATCTAGGCACACTCTGATTCAAACCCATATTGGCACAGTGTGTATGGGGGCGCTTTTTGGTTCTTGTATGTTTTGTTATACTTTTGTACTTCTTTCGCCCACTTGGAGCTAAAATACCAAGGAGAAGAAAAGGGAAGGGCAAGTAGCTATAAAGTTTCATGTGTCTAGTCACATCTTCTTCCTCACGAAAAAGTACCTACTTTCTAAAGAAGAGAATGATGGAGCCATCCTAAAAAAATGACAGTTTTCAGTTATTTCCCGCCCCCCCCCATCATAGCATGACCAATCATTCTGTACCACAAAACATGATTTTCATGCAAAGACCCAGACAGTTTCCAGAGAATCTCATCCCACTTGGTTCTGCTTAAGGTCACCAAAGGTTGTGACTGACAACAGAGAGTCCAACACTGAAGACAAGACAACCTACCCTAACGAAATACATGATGGTAATGACCAGGTCTGAAGCTGAGGGCAAATGGAAGCCCCTCGTGGCTTTAAAGCAGTGAAGGACAATGTCCTGACCAGTGCATGACTCTGAACACACTGCCCCTAGAAGGTGTCTATTAAAAAAAAGACAATCACTAAAGATTATAAGCAGACCTCAGAGATACTGCAGGTTTGGTTCTTGACAAGAAAGTATCATAATAAACAGAATTACACATGTTCCTTGATTTACAAAGTTTATCTAAAAGCTACAGTTATTCTGGATAAGGACTAACCTGGATTATGACAGACTGATTTGGGACAGAGGGAAGAACAGGGGTGTGGAGATGACTAAGGAAAGGTTTACACACAGACACAACTGTAGAGAGTGGTCAGAGATGGGAGGCGAGGAGAAGGGAGGAGTAGACAGATGGGTGGATAGGGAGGATAGAAAGGGATTTTATAAAAAAAAAATGCCAACAATGGCACTATGCAATTTTAACTGCTGGTGCAAAGCAAAATGTGTAATATGGGTAACTGAATGTAATTAAATATTTAAAAGTTACAAAAAACTTAAAAAAAATTTTTAAAGTTACATTTATAGTAAAGCTTAGTCTAGTAGGTATGGAATTGTTGTTCTGTGCCATCGAGTTATGAGCACTGAGTCACAGCTGACCTTCCAGGTTCTCAGAGACTGACCACTGCCCACGAGGAGACTGCCCTCTCCCTCCCACGGAGCAGCTGGTGGACTGGCATCAGGTGCCATCCGGTTAGCAGCACAACTGCTCACACCAGCTTCCCGAGTGTGCAACAGCATCGTGAAAAAGCATGAACTCTTATAAGCACAACCGACCCCTGGAACGAGACAGAAAGTGAGCACGGGCTGCTGGGAAAATAGTGCCAGTAGACTGGCTCCACCCAGGGGTGCCACAAACTGTCCACTGGTTAAAAAATGCAGTTGTCATCAAAGCAGAATAAACCAAGGCAATAAAATGAAATGTATCTATATGTAGTTCTGCAGAGAGCTTTGCAATAAAGAGGACAAGTCATCCAATCTAGCACTGCAACGTCATTACCAATGGCATCACTACTGCTGGGTGAAGTCAAGTCCTTAAAATCCAAGAAGAACCTTCAGGCCTAGGAAGGGTGCTGACAGCAGCAGGGCAGGGTTCATCTGGCTGAATATTCTCAGCTCCCGTGTAGTTTCCACCTTAATAAAGAGCCAGGACACGGCACTGCATCTGCACAGCGACCAGAGGGCAACTTGGCCCGATGGCAGCACCCAAGCCTGTGCATGGAAAGGTGCCTCTTTCTCTCGCCTCTTAAATCATTCATGTCTACATGCTTTTCCTCTATTTCAGTCCTCAACTCTGCAAAACACATTAATAGGGGAATCACATGACCATAAATTTAAGATCGATTGTTAGTGAAACCCTCTCTGGGACAAATGATGCAGCTTATTTTTGCCGCCTCAAATCTAATTGGGCCATTTGGGAAGAAAAGCCACATCACGGGGCTGTTTGAAGGCTGTGGCTGAGCTGCAAAAGACATTACTATTCAATGGAGTAGTATCATCCCCAAGAGCAAAGCGACTCATTACTTGGGTATCAGCGCTTGCAGGTGCCTCGGGGCCTTGAAGATCTGGGCGCTCACTGGCTCTGCCTGTCTAGTACATCTGGTGGGGGTGGCCGTGGTCTGTCGGCTCTATCACTTCTGTCCCCGTGAACAGCTGTTGCCAACAGCCCACTGCCGATTCTCATTGCACTTCTCTGCACACCCGTTATCACCTTCGTGGCACTGATGGCAAATGTGCCCAGAAACCATTCGGGTTCTAACAGGAGCCGAGTTTGCCTATGAGAGTGGATCCTGGGTGAGAGGGCATGGAGTATCACCATCGTCCGTGGGGTATGAGCAAGGCGGCAGTCACGTGCTCTGGCCGCTTTCACAAGCTCCTTGAACAGAAGCCTCAGCACCTGCCTGCCTGATGATGGTCCATTTAACCCGAGAAGCCAGTGCTGGCTGGGGGCTGGGAGACAGCAGGCATGTGCAGGCCTCCAGGGAACACAGGCACAGTGGTCAGGCTAAATGGAGCAGCAGGTGCTGCCCAGCATCACATGCACAGAGCCTAAGTCCACAAGGAGGAATCAATGAATTGGGCACTCTGGCCACTGGGAAAACACTGGGAGGCCAGTGCTGGGCTGTTTGGCCTTTCGTGCTCCCACAGTGACCTCATGCTGCATCAAGACAGACTGGTCCCCGGAACAACGACCAAAGGAATCCCCGAAGTGCTGCGGGCTCATAAGGGGACAGTTGAGTGTGTGGGGCTCCATGCCTGAGTTAAGATGAACAATACTCAAAGGATCCTCTGCTGTCCAGTCAACCCCCAGCGCCCCTGTAGGGCAGAGCAGAACTGCTCCAGGCCTCCCAAGGCTGTCGTGTTCATGGGAGTTGACTGTCATATCTTCTCAGGCTGAGCTGCTTCTGGGTTGAATATTTTCAGGTTAGCAACTGAATGCTTAACCACTGTGCCACCAGGGAAGGCAACAGAGACTATGTCCTCAGCTGCCAACAGAAAGATCACCAGTTTGAACCCACTGACTGCTCTGCAGGAGAAAGGACCTGACGACCAGCTTCTGCAGAGATGAGAGCCTGGGAGACCTCAAGGGGCAGCTCTACTTGGCCCTAAGGGGTCTCCAGGGCTCTGGATCCACTGAACTGCAGGGGGTTTGACTGGTTTGGGTTAACACTTGGTAGAAGACCATTGTGAGCTCGAACTGGTCAACAAAGCAGCTGCTTGGTCAGAACCACCGCCCTCATACCCAGTTCACAGAAGGGAGAACTGTGGTCCAGCCTGTGTGTGGTGGTGAGGACAGGATTTGATCAAGGGTCCCTGATGCCACGGCCAGAAGTCTCTGCCTGCTGTACACCCACAAAGCACATCTTGGTGGTTCTTTTGTGCCACTGAGAGGGTGACAGGTGTCTCCCCAGCCAGAGCCAGCCTGCAGCAGGGCTGGAACCACCTGTGCTAGCCCTTCCATCTGTCCCAGCTGGTTCTACAAAAGGCCAGGGGGTGCCTGGGGGAAGCCTTAGGTGGAGGCAGGGGATATTCAGGGAGAAGCCAAAGGTCACTGGTTCAAATTCATAAACTGTTCTACTGAATAAAAAATGGGTAGTATCCTCCCACACAGACTTCCAGCCTTGGAAACAGAATGGAGGGCCACTGTGAGTCTAAACAGCCTTGATGGCAGTGGATTGGGTTTTGGTTTGACTAACTTACATGTTGGTAGTTCAAGCCCACCTAGCAGCAGCATGGAGGGAAGGCCTGGTGATCTGCTTCTGCAAAGATTACAGCTGAGAAAACCCTCTGGGGCACAGCGCACCTCATCACATACGGGCTCACCGTGAGCGGGGACGGAATCCATGGCGATGTGTTTGTTTTCTGGTTGGTTCTGTGGAAGAACAGCTGACCCTTCAGTCTGTTTTCAGAGGTTGTAAATCGTATGGGAGGCAACTGCCTATTTTCCAAGTGGTAAATTCAAACCACCTGTCTTTGAATTGGACCATTTTGGTGTGTTAAAAGAAATCACAGCACTTCTAAGAAGAGTTAAAATTCTGTGAGCATGTGTACCACAGCCTACAGAGGGAAGGACACAGCCAGTACAGTCAGGACAGAGAAGAGGGCTCTCGGAATTCCCACTGGCATGGTTATCTCTTTTCTGGGAATGGCCAACCTCCACAAATCAAAAAGCAGCAAATCCTTGTCCTCCAGTGTATTCGGGCATCTACATGGACCTGCAGGACAGAGCACAAGTGCCCACGGGCTTTCCAAGGCTGTGACCTCCGAAGAAGCAGCTCTCTCTCCCACAGAGGAGGTGATGGGTTCCTATCACAAGCCTTTTGATTAGCAGCCAGATGTCTTCATCACAGGACCACCAGAGTTCTGAGAACTTTACCAAACAAATAAAAAACTCAAACCTACTGCCTTTGAGCATTAGGGTCACCCAGCGACCCTCTAGTACAGAGCAGAGCTGCCTGGGGGGTGTCTGAGGCTGTAAATGCACTGAGACAGGCTGGCCCCTCTTCCACCAGCTGTTACCTGGGTGCCAGCAGCACCACTCCTCAGGCCAGGCAAGATCTAGAAACTGGACACAACAGGTGCTTCCAACGGCACGCTGATGTCACCAGACAGGAATCACCATGTCCTCTAGACTGGGGCACAGAACTCTGGGTGAGAGAAAGCTTTTCTGGGCAGTGTGAGCTGGAGTGAGAACTCATAGTGCTGCTGCCCATAAGCATCCCCCTGTGAGCCATCCACAGCTGGCAGCTAACCACGGTCCTTCCTTCTTTCCAGGTCCATTCAGTTTCTTTAGATTTCTAAAAAGGAGCAGGGCCGCTCTGTCCAGTCACTAGCTATAATGAACTCCAAAAATACCTGTCTTTCTGCCATGCCCAGTCCTTTTTACAGTCTCCTGGGGAGCTATGGGGAACATCACACTGGCACAGTCTAACAGGCACTGATAGTGCCGTGATGTTCCTTCTCTGCCCAGCGTCACCCCCACCTCGCAGCCTCTGGGTGACTGCTGTATTTGTCACCAGCTCAGGCCCCATGAGCACAGATCAGACAAGGGCTTGGAGATGGAGCTTCTGAGGGAAGGCAGAACCAGCCATATTTCTCCCACAGCAGCATGTGGACAGCACGGAGGGGCCTTCTCTACTGTCTTAGCTCAACATCACAGCACTATGAGCCATCTAACTGCAGTCAGCTTCCTAACACTGTGTTCATTACAGGAGAAATTTACACACAAATGGCAAATAAATGTACGCTTGTGGAGGTCTATGTTCTCTTGGTCACTGGATGCCGTGAGGGGCTTTGCTAACCTGCTCAGTGACGGAAAGTGTAGTCTGATGTCACAGATTCCTGCCAAGGGGCCCAGCCCAGCTGCTGACTGAAATTTTACCCCTCACAGCTTTTTCTCTGCAAACATGAAAGCACCAGGAGGGAGGGAGGGAGTTCATTCAGCTGGAAGGGCTGGCTCGGACTACTGGTCACATCTCATTTCTCAGACAGCCAGGACTGCTCCTTTCTCTTCATTTCCTTTGGAACACATAAAATTACAGTGGGCTAGGCCAAGCCAAGGAGATGCAATGGTGCTGAGCTGCTAACCCAAAGGTTGATGGTTCAAATCCACCAGCCACTACGAGGGAGAAAGACAGGCAATCTCCTCCTGTTAGTACTCTACCCAGTGGCACCTAACATCAACAGCAACAACTAAGTTGTACCACCTCTGAGCATCCCAGGAGTAAGACTGCAAAGAAGCTGTGATGACGAAGCAGCTCAGGACTGCACTGCTCACTCAAAGGCTGCTGGTTCAAACCTGCCCAGCAACCTTGAGGGAGGAAGGGCCTGGCAATTCGCTTCTGTAGTAATGGGAGCTGAGGCAACCCTATGGGGCAACTGTACTGTCCCATGTGGTCGCTGTGGGTTGGATCTTGACTGGATGACACTAGGGACACCAGCCAAATCCCAAGTGTAAAATTAACCAAGTCAAGCTTACAAATACTGCCAAGCAGCAGCAGGTCTGGATCAGAGAGAAAGGGGAGGGGGCTCCAAGCAGAAACTGTATTTGGAAGTGAAGCCCCTCAGAAACTCCTGAGAGGTCCTCTCCAAGTCTGTGCCCATTCAGGGTGAGCCCGGGGCAGCTGGAACTCATGGGATATACAGCTCCTGGGGGCTGTCATAGCAGCCCCACCCTCAAAGCCGGCTGGCATCTGCTTCCAGACAAGGAGGGGAGGCCGCACTGCAGGAGCCTTGGGTGCAAACTAAAAATTCAGAGGTTTGAACCCACCAGCTGCTGTGGAAGAAAGATGAGGCGGCCAGCCTCCATAAAGGCGACGGTCTTGGGAACTCTGTACCTCAGGGTCACTTCCTCACGTGCTGTTACAACAATGTCACAAAACAACAAGTGCATGAGTGAGTGTACAGAAAACCAAAGTGCTTTGTTCACTTTGTCGACGTCCCAACTCCTCTCTCTTACTGCTCTCATGGGAGCCATCTCGGCTGACCCTCTGGCGGGTTTCCAAGGCTGTAAACTGCGTGAAGGAGATCGTCCCTCTTCCTCCAGCAGAGCAGCTGGTGGACTCCCAACTGCCGAAAAGGCATGGCCTTTGTGTCAGCAGCACTATTTCCTGTGGACTATGTCATTAGATCACAACGAGAAGTTTACAAAGCATCCGAGCCACACAGGTAGAACTAAGAGTGACCTCCATGATCTCCAAGTCCAACAGGATCTCTCACAGATGATGAGACACGACAGCATGAGAGCAGACTGATCCCAACGCCAAAGGTGTGTTCCTGCCACAAACACCAAGTTCCTACCGCACACAGAGCATGGTTCACACCCCTGCCGGTAAAAAGGTGAGTGACACAGGGACAGTCCCCACCTACACACAGCTGGGGGGGGGGTTGTGTGCACATGGGTGTCACAGAATCCTCCATACCATTCAATTAGACAATGAGGCTGAAGACAGGGAAGGGGGGGAGTGGGTGGGGACACTCTGGGGTAAACTGGGGTTCTAGGAAGTGCTGACACTTCAGCAGAACTCAGTGAAGAGAAGCCAGAAGTGGGGCAACTTCTGGGCTAAGGGAAGGGCACTGTGGAGAGACAGATCACAGGCTGCGGTAACCGGCTCCCAGGGGAGGTCCATGTGGCTGGACAAAGGAGGCCAACCAGAGGAGGTCCACACAGCCAGGCACTGTGGTGAGACGGATCACAGGCTGTGGTACGCGGCTCCCAGGGGAGGTCCACCTGGCTGGACATGGGAGGTAAACATAACTGGACAAAGGAGGTCAACCAGAGGAGGTCCACACAGCCAGGCACTGTGGTGAGATGGATTAAAGGCTGTGGTACACGGCTCCCACGGGACATCTACATGGCTGGACAAAAGAGGCCAGTCAGGGCAGCCCACACATCTAGGCACAGGATGTCACCGCGGCTGGACACAAGCATCCCCTCGCCCGAGGTACCTGGGCCCAGAAGCCAGGGCAGAGCACCACGAGATCATGGGAAAGGTGACCTGCACATCATAATGGTGCTGCAGCTGGCGGGCACTGGGTTTGCGGTCGTCACAGCTCACCTACTCAAAATCAAAATCCAGTCTCCCTCAGCTTGGCAGGTGAAAAAGACAAAATTTAAAAACAAAACACAAAAAAGTGTTCTTCAACTTTAATCAGTATATTCCCAGAGATTCAAATCATTCGAGAATCTGGTCCCAACCACCTCAGCATGGCCACATGTTTGTTCTGCTGACTCGGCTGAGACTCCAGCCCCACCAGAGTCTCCCCCAGAGCACGGCTCCTCCTTGCTGACCCTGATGTCCAGCCCAGAGGGCAGACAGAAAGCGCCTTAAGCAAGATTCAGCAGGAATCAAGTACCCAGCAAGAGTTTTGATTTCCACTTAGAGGGAAGCCCGTCTATTTCTTATGCATGAAGCGCAAACACATTGCCACGGGAAGAACAAACAACTGCAAGGACCCTAGGGGTTGGTGCGAGATTTCTTCTACAGTATTTCACATTTAATTCAATTCTACAAATATTTAATGAGCTCTAACAGGCTGCCAGCCCTCCGCTTGGATGCTGGGGGTGCGGAAACAACCAGTCAGCTATCCCGATCTGCAAGTAACGCATAATCAAAGACAGAAACCCGAATTCCGAGGGTGCTAACAAATCCACACACAGGCACACTTTCTAGAGATCTGAATATAAAAAGAACAAAGAGGAGGGTGCGGATCACCATTCACAGAAAGCTCTGAGGGTTTAGAGGAAGAGATGGGAAGACATACAATCCTGCATAATTAAAAAGATCTAGTTTCAAAAGTACAGAGTATAAATTATATCTATACATGCCATGGTATTTCTTCCTTTCAAAAGAGAAGTAATCTTTGATCTCTGTCTCATGACAGTGAGCAACAGTCAGCCTGCACAAAACAGAAGCAGAAATGAGTGGACTGCTT
Source organism: Elephantulus edwardii (assembly GCF_000299155.1). Classification (NCBI taxonomy): domain Eukaryota; kingdom Metazoa; phylum Chordata; class Mammalia; order Macroscelidea; family Macroscelididae; genus Elephantulus; species Elephantulus edwardii. The sequence continues at coordinate 2,224,971 of NW_006399898.1, forward strand.
GGGTCATATTAGAAATTCTGTGGTGCTGTCACTTAACGGTCCCCTCCAGCGAGGATGCACAGGTCACATGTGCCTGTGTCCCCAGTCAGCACCAACCCTTTCAATTTTGCTGGAGTTGTTCACTGCACATCGCTCAACAACTACAAAAGGTGCGTGAGGGAAACAGAATCAGCCTCCTATCAACTAGGTCAAGAAAACTGCTCCACTTGGCAGACAACCAGGTTTTGGTGTTTTAAGAAAAATGTTATTATTGTTTTATTTTAAATCTCCACAGTGAGAAAAAGGGATGGTTATGCATTTTAAAAATGAGATGTCCACGCCAGAAGAATGGACAGCTCAGTGTTGGACGAGTCTGAAGCTCCTTAGAAGGGAGGTCGGTGAGGCTTTGTCTCACACACAGTGGGCATGTTAGCAAGTGAGACCAGTTCCTGGATGTGGATGTCACGCTTCACAGAGCAGAGGGTCAGCAAGGATGCCACCGACCCTTAATGAGATGGAAGGACACTGGGGCTGCAACAGACTCCAACAACAGCGAGGACAGGAGGCTGGGGCTCAACCAGCCAATGTGTCACCCCACATGCACGGTCCTGGAGAGTCAGAAACGGCTCAATGGCTCCTTGCAACAACCATGCCCGAGATCCGGAGCCTGTGGCATTACTGTTACTGTAGTAAAGGAAGGGTACTTTCAAGGGTAATAAAGTTAAGGTTCTTGAGATAAGGAGACAATCTCAGGTTGTCCTGATAGGTCCATCATGACCACACAGGTCCTAAAAGGTAGAGGAAGGAGGCAGCAAAGTCAGAGAGGCGGGATGAGAAGCAGTGACAAGGGGGTTGACAGCATGAGAAGGATTCAGCCTGCTGTCGCTGGCTTTGAAGATGGAGAAATGGACAGTGCACCAAGTCATGTGTGTGTTCAATTGCACTATGTCCCCTGAAAACATGTGTCAACCTGGCTGGGCCATGAACCGCAGGGATGGTCAGTTATGATATAATCATCACTCGTGACAGGATCAGCCAATCAGCTGTACAGGAATTAGGGTCGAATGCAACACAGTCCTGATCTGATGTTAGAGGAGTTTCTTTGGGGTTTGACCACATCATCTTCTGTATTACAAAAGATGAGAGGAGTGAGCAGAAAGAGAGGGTTCTACTATCACCAAAAAAAGAGCTAGAAGCAGAGTGTGTCCGTTGAACCCTGGGTCCCTGAACTAGGAGAGACAGAGAAAGAAAGCCTTCCTTGACAGCAGCCTGAATCCAGACATGCAGCCTCCTTTGCTGCGATAGAACAAACTTCTGTTTGTGAAAGTCATCTTTTTGTGGTATTCCTGTTACAGGAGCAGTACATGATGAAGGGAGGCACTGGCAAAGGCCTCAGGCAGACAGCTAGCAGGAAAACTGGGCCTCAACCCTCCAATCACTGGAACCACCCTGATGAACAGGAAGTGGACTGTCCCTCAGACTCAGAAGGGACAGCAGCCCTGCTGATACTGAGAGGTTAGCCTGGTGACATGCTCATCAGACTGTGACCTGCAAAACTGTTAAATGTACGTTGTTTGGTATAATGGCCCTAGAGCACTAATGCAGATGTAAAGAGAAAACGCTGCTTTCCCTGGAAGACAGACTTTTCAGCCATTCGAAGGCTCCAGAATTGGTAAGTTCCACTTGCAGAGAGCAGCAGAGACTGCACGGCCAGCCACATCAATCAGATGAGATTTGATCGGCAAGACAGCATATTAGTGATAGACTGTGCATCAGCTTCCATTCCTCCAGAGGGAGCTGTGGCAGATGCTTCTGTCTGCCGACAGACACACGTGAGTACAGATGTGTTTGGGATGAGCCACCACATTAAAGAAACCCACATAAACCCACATACTGCAGAGAACAGAGACCTGATACATCTGAGTCCAGCTACAAGGAGTGATGCCCAAAGGAATCACCACGTCATGAGCCAAACCTGGAACACCCAGGGGAGAATGGATTTTGCTGCAGAATATGTAGCCTAAAAACATGGAGGCAACAAGAGAAACTGCAACCGGCCATCAGGATATGGTGGAAAGCTTGGAGACCAATCCAGTAGCGCCTCATCCCCCAGCACCTAGCATCTTCCAGTTCCTGGAAAGCCAACCCCCCCCCCTTTTCCTCCTGAGAGATCCAGGGGGTGGTCATGTTACCTGGCTTATCCAGTCAGAACATTCCATCCTGTGGGCCATAGTGATTGGTTGAGGCCCTCCACTGTATTATCAGTGGCTGGCACAGGAGCTAGCACACCGCAGGCACTCACTCGTTAAACACCTTAATCCTGAATCACAACAAATTATGACCAAAACTGAGATGACTGGGGACCCAGAACACTAACTTGTGCTCATGTGAAACAGCAAGGGAACAAACACTCACTGCAGGGTTTAAAATCAGGAACAGTGTCCATCAGGCTGTAGCCTATCTCCATACCTATCCAATCTATATGAGGAGCTCTGTGAAGAAGAATGTAGCATCAGGATTGGAGGAAGAGTCACCACCAACCTGAGTTTTCAGATGACACACTGCTGTTCTGGTTTCTATTACTAAGTTAATGCATCTCACTGGGGGGCTTCTGTTGACTTCATTTTTCCAAGCTTGGTGTCCTTCTCTAGGACTAGTCCCTCCTCACATCATACGTGAAGGATGTGAGCTCAAGTCTCACTTCCTTGCTTCTATAGAGCAGTTTAGCTGCACGTTTCCAAGGCAGATCTATTTCTTCTTTCAGCAGTCCACCACAGCTCAAAGGCATCACTTCTCTGATGACAGGCAGCCCCACTAATGCTTTGGGCAGTCCTGCTCTGTTCTAGGGTCATCATGAGACAGACGGAGTCAGTGGCAATGGGTTTGGGCTTTATTTGCTTGGAGAATCGGGGGGGGGGGGCATTGATTTCCTGAGGCCTATCAGATCCACCAGGGCAGGGCTTTCTCCTGCTTCCTGGTGCCGAGAAGGACCGAGACGCAGCAAGCGCTCAGGGAACAGTCGAGGAACACACTGTCTGGATGAAGGGAAGCACCCTTCTCCCCAGCCTCGGAACCACTGCTTCTTCAGGGTTCGGGCCTGGAACTGCAGGGTCACATCACTTGGATTTTTGTTCTCTGTCTGGGGGACACTGAGCACCCTTATCTATCAATTGGATTAGATGAGAAGCAAGCACCAACAGCAGTCTCCCCCTGGGCTCCTGGGAAGCTCCAGTCACCTGAAGAGAGCCGTACCTGCAGGATTCAGTAGAGTGGACTGAGAAGTGAATGCTTGAGAAGTGAATGCTCACTAGGTCCTATCTGGGCCAGAAGAGTAGTTCACCTGTCTGTCTCCAACGACTTCAAACACACCCCACTGTCGTGTCTGCAGAAACAGCACCAGCAAGACCACTATGCCGTTAGCACAAGAATTTTAAGTACAAACTGGATCAGGCAGCAATGTGGCTCAGGGAAAAAACAGAAGCTACACTTCCCCGCCCCCACCCCGCAAAAAACCGCACTGGGGGGAGGTGCTCTGCGTGTCTTCCTTGTGTAGTAGAGGGGTTCACTCTCCAGCAGCACCAACAGGCCATGGCTGGTTCCTAAGAGGTGAGGAGATGGTGGTGGGTTTGGGGGTACCTAGCTAACACTCTTACATAAGCAAACATAGACACATATTATCCTCAGCTTTTAACCAACTTCAAGTAAGATGTCAAGAAGCCCACATGTTCACGTAAGGTGCACTCATTACAGAATGCCACCATTCTCTTAGAAGTCTTATCTCTGCAAAAGACAAGGACTTCTGTGCTGCTTTGTTACACAACGTCAGTACAGCCATGTTGATGCTGTAATTTACAAGTGAGGGTGGCCAACTGCCTATACTGTAATTAATAGTGTGAAACAGGCTAGGCATGGCCAATACACTGAACGGGGGAAAAACAAACCTCAGCTAGGAAATATTTACATAAAGAAACAATGACTGAGGATGACAGGGATGGGAGGAGAGGGGAGCAAAGGTTAGCAGAAGGATGAGTAAGGCGAAGGGAAGGGCAAGGTGCAGTGAAGATTCGATAGGCACTGTAATAAATAGCACTGATCAATTTGTACTAATATTTAAATAAAATTGTGTATGAACAGTTGACATAGAAGTGAGGATGACAAGCCTTCAACTGAGTTACTTTAGAACAATCTTTTTTTAATTATTATTAATCTTAATAGACATTTACAGAGGTTTTGGATTTCCATTCATTCATTGCCGCACTTTTCTCCCTGCCCACCCCTCCCCAACAGCTCGCGCCCCCACCCCGAAGAGAAAAAGAAAAAAAATTCCTTCATTAGTATACAGTTCCCACATCCCTTCCCTCCCACCCCCCACCCGGAGTACACTTCTCTATGCAACCTGAATTCTGAATTCCTGTGCTAACCATAATACTCAATCATATATCACTTCTAATCTGTTCTTTCCCTCTTCTGTTTCAATACAATATAATTTATTCAGTTTTTTCTGTCATACCCCAACCCTGATGTCAGACTAGAACAATCTTTATGAAAAAAATCAATGGCTAGAGAAGGACATCATGGTTGGTGAGTAGAGGGTCACTGAAACGGGGGCAATCTCCCTGAGCGGACTGACGCAGTAGCCACAGCAATACACTCAAGCACGCCGCTCACTATGAAGTTGCTGTAAGGCTGGGGGAAGCCCAAGGGGCAGTTCTGCTCTGTCCTACAGGGTGAGACATGCAGGAATGGCCGCAGGAGTGGGAAACGACTGTGCACGGGGTGGTAGGAAAGGAAGAGGGGCAAACGGTCACAGGCGAAGCCACGTGAGCAAAGAGTCCTAAGAGAATGTAACCAAAACAACTGAAAATCAAAACATCGACAGAGTTAAAACAGCCTCCCCTCAGGAGCAAGACTGGGAACCAGGCGCAATGGGGAGGCCTAATTCTGTTTCTCATTATTTGCCTTCCTAGACTATTGATGTCTGAGTCTCTGTAAACTGCACTTGGTCTCGTGAGCCGAGAGAATTTAGCAATACATTTAGACCCTGTATGCACTTGCTCAGCCCGCTCCCCTGTACAAATCCACACTTTTATCTTTTTTTATAGTGATTCGGGTGCGAGTTTGTAAAGCAAATTGGTTTTCTATTCAATAGTTCTAAAAGCTGCGCTTTTTGTATTTGTTTCAATCCTGTAGCTATTTTCTCTAGCTTGGATTTCAGGATGGCTTATAATGAAATGGTCGCTCTAAATATGTTACCTTTTTTTTTTCTTTTAAAAATAATTCATGGCCATGGAGCTGGAACTGACTCCTAGCTGACCGGAGACTGTGACCACCAGGAGGAAGCTGCCCATGGTCTTCATGTTTAAACAGAGCTCATTGTTAAGAGTGCGTCTGTGCATGGTAGCCCCATCTGTTACAAGCTGAACAGCTCTACAGGTCTTCCTGGCTGTGATCTTCATGCAAACACATTTTCAGGCCTGTTTCCTGCCATGCCAGTTAGAGGCTTTGAACTGTCAACCTTTATGCCAACAGCCAAGTGCAAACCATTAGGCTCTTTGAATGAGAACATGTACTTTTAGAGGGCATGAGAGGTGAGTTTAAGGTAGTTTTGTCAAAACAGATGATTTTACATCCTGAATTTCAGCCCAACTGTATGTAGAGTCGCACAACTTGGTAACAGCGGATTTAAATTTGATGCCCACCTGGCTTTGGCAATGCAGCTATCAATGCACCTTAGAGAAAGATGTGTCTGGAGGGCCCACACAGGAGGGCTTGTTAAGTCTACACAGACACACCAACTCCAGGGAGTCCTAAGCTTATGTGAACTGATCCTTCCCAGAGGACTAGTGCTCCAATTTCTAAAGACTGCAAGATCAAGGCAAAACCTGTCAGTTACAAATATTACTCCAAAGTCCCTTCGGTACCACAAGCAGAACAAACAAGCCCACCTCTGAATAAATCCAGCATAGGGGGGTGGGTGAGGGGGCAAGCAAGCAAACAAACAGAAAATGTTCACTGTCATCTCCCTGGTTGTGAATCACAGACCCTCCAGTGCATTTCCAAGGCTGTAAACCTTAATGCAAGACACTGTGTATGTTCCTCCCACACAACAGCTGGGGATTTCGAACCACCAGAGACTCACAGACTTCTGGTTGTGACTACAGGATCAAATAAAATTGTCCTAGGAGGTCCAAGCCAGTACTCTTTACAAAAGTGGGGAGCCTCACTGCTCTCCCAGAGAATGGCAGTTGGGTGAGCACACTCAGGTTAGCAGTGAAGTGCTTTAACCACCATGTCACCATGGTGATTCAACTGTAGCCTACAAAGTGTGTATTTGCTTTCTGTGGAGTTATTCCACATTGCGTATGCCTCTGCCCACGCGCGCGCGCGCGCGTGTGTGTGTGTGTGTGTGTGTGTGTGTGTCTCTCTCTCTCTCTCTCTCTCTCTCTCACAAACACACACACACACACATGACTAAGCTGACTGAAGAATTTCCAAGTCAAGCAAATAGCCGAGGAGCGCAAAGGTCCACAGGTACCATTTCTGGACATTTGTAAATAAGCCAACAGAACAGAGAAGGACTCTCCTCGCAGCACCTGTGTACCTGACACATGGGAGAAAAGCCACTATCTGATGCACACTGTCTATGGGGCACTGGTGGCTAGCCTAGTGGTCAGAAGTTGTGCTGGCAACCCTAAGGCACATGGTTTGACTCCACCAGCAACTCCATGGGATAAAGATGGGCAGTCTCCTCCCGCAGGACTTAAAGCCTCTGAAAACCTGCTACGGTCTGCTATCAATTGGTCCAACTCCACACGATATCATCAAATGTGCAGTTTTCAGAATAATGGGAGACTGGTAAAACCAGGGTGGTCTGGTAGGTAGGAAGGTGCATGGCCAAGCCGAAACCACCACTCCGGCAGTTCAAATCCACAGCAGCTCCTTGAGAGAGAGACGGCCCATCTCCTCCCAGTGACCAGCAGCCTTGGAAACCTTATGGAGACACAGTTATGAGATGAGCTGGTTCTGACTCAACACCAGTGGATTTGAGTTTTAAAGTTGTAGGACATTTCTTCTTCTTTTTAAAAGAGATCTGCGTCCTCTGGAATTGCCAGGAATCTGCATGTCTCTCTGGCCCTCCTGGCTGACCTGAGCAACTGACTTCTGAAGAGGAGAGGGAACTTTCTTCCAGCATCAGTGGACCCCATGTCTCTGCCGGACCATTTCCAGGCAGTCGGAAGGATCCTCAGGAGGAGGATGGAAGGGGAGACCTAGGGGGAGAAGAGTCTAGGCTGGAAGCCCGGGGCTGGAGTGGAACTGGTGCTCTGCTGGAGACGTGCACCTAACAACAACTAGTGGAGCTCTGGGAACCAAGTCTGTCAGGCTCTGAGCTTTAAGTCAGAGGCCACGCCTCTCTGGGGGTTCGAATCCACCAGCAACGCCCCAGGAGAAGGATGGGCACTCTCCTCCTGTGCAATTTACCGCCTCAGAACACCTGATGGAAGGTCACCTACACGTCTGCTCTGATTTAACAGCACAGAATACAGAGAAACTCATGGCTTGTACATAATACAGCAGGTTTCTAACCAGAAGTTTGATGGTTCAAATCCACTAGCCACTCTGGAGACGTCTGTTCCAGTAAGGATTTACAACCTTAGGAACACAATGGAGGGTCTCCAAGAGTTGGAATCAACTTGACTGAAGTGGTCAAGTGGCTTAAACCAGGCTGTTCTGGTAGCCTCGTGTCTTTGGGCTGCCAACCCAAAAGCAGGAGACTCAAATGCACCAGTGGAAGAAAGATGGGTAATCTCCTCCGTGTGATTTACTCTAAAACCCCACTGGAGGGCCGGTTTGGTTCCAGATTGACAGGTGTGAGTCTGAGTGCATGTTTTGCAGTGGTTTTGTCTCTTTCCTTGTTTAGGAAGGTTTAGGCCATTTGACCAGGGTCCCACAGTTCAGTGGTAACTATGCACGCCTTGAACCTAACTTCAAACGATGCCGACACCTGGGATTTCAATCTTCCCTCTCCCAGGGAGAGGGTGCAGAATTCCCTTCTCTAAGATTTTCCTGAAGGAAAGTTCATGGACTTTAACAAATATCTCACCTGTGCTATACACCTTTTTTTTTGCAAGACACACTACTCCTTCATGTGTTGATTTCTGGTGCTATGAATGTAACATGCATGCAATTTACAAGGAGCCTTATATGCAAAGCTACAGTATCCACACTGCAGATATTTTCATATCTGACCACAGTCTAGACACAGTAATAAAATCACAACACTGGAGATGCTGAAGCAGAAATTAAACCAGCAGAGCCTTGGGCATCCCACCCAAATTCCTACCCCAGCAAGCAGCAGCCTGACTTGTTATGAGAAAAGTCAATGCGGGCCTGCCTGGGCAACACCCTCCTCTCTCCCCAGAGACCTTTCTCCATCAAGGAATTTCCCAGCAGCACGAATGCCAGTCAGGACATTCAGCTGTCTGATCAATACTGCCAGATGATGCAACTCATAAGCCCTGGATATTTGACTCAAGACTTCATTGATTTAATCAGGTAAATATATAACACTTCATTACTGCCATCCTAAGTGGGAGTCAATGCTTTTTCATTTCTTTTTGCCACAGAATAGAATGCTCTGATACAGCCCTGGTGACAGAGCAGGTAAGCACCGGCTGGTAACCAAAACGCTGCTGCTGTTGTACACCATCAAGTCAGAACCGGCTCATAGCTGACGCTTCGGCAGCTTTTCAGAGGCTGGAAGCCACACTGGAGGAGACCACCCATCTTTCTCCCATGGAGCAGCTAGCAGGTTTGAACTGCATGCCTCTGGTTTAGCAGAGCAACTCCTTACCACTGAGCCACTAGAGCTCCCTAACCAAAAGGTGAGTGGTTCAAATCTGCCCAGTGGTTCCATAGGAGAAACACCTGCAGACCAGCTTCTGTAATCATTACAGCCCAGAAAGAAGCCGTCCAGGGCAGCTCTACTCAGTCACTATTAATAAAAACCTGACTCTGTAACAAAAAGGAGCCCTGGTGGCACAATGGTTAAAGATCCTGCTACTAATAAAAAGACCAGTGGTTCAAACCTACCAGCTGATCTACAGAGAAAGATGATTCCATGAAGAATGGCAGCCTTGGAAATATTATGAAGATGACACTATCCTGAAGGTTCACTTGCTCTGGAATCTACTCACCAGTCACAGGCTTGGAAATCAGGGCAGCACAGAAGCTAAGCTCTTGGCTGCTAGGCAAAGGTCAGTAATATACACAACCAGATGAGGCAGTTGGCTTCCCCAAAGACCAGCCTTGGACGTCCTGTGTGACCATTCTGCTCTGTCCTACACTGTCGCTATGAAACAGTATCAACTTCAGCAAAGGATTTTTAGGGGTTGAAAACAATTTTAAACAGTTCACCTCTTAGATCTTCAATTTCATATATATGTGAAACAGCCCTCATCACAAGAACAAGCTAGATCCCAGTCAAAGTGGCCTTAGAGTGAAGGCATTGGCCACTGCATCCAGCAGGAAACTACTGCTTGTTTGCTGTGCCGAAATGACAAAAAGTACAGATTGCCTGTTGGAAAAATCATTGCAAATACCATTTTATAAAACAACAGAAACAGTGACTATACACATGGGCATCACCTGATGGTTTGCACAGGATTCATACTGATTACATCTGTAAGAGCCAATGGAGAACCTCAGGAGCAGCATTCAAAACCAGGCCAGGGTTGAACAGACCATCAATGACCCATCTGCAAGTTCAAACTGAAGCTGAAGAAAATAACAACAAGTCCCCAAGAACCAATACACAACCTTTAGTTCATCTCAACTGAATTTAAAAAGCAGCTCAAGTACAGATTTGATGAACACTAATATCTGGAGACCAGACTCAATGGTTTGTCAGGAGACAGGAACTTGACAGGAGGTCGTGAGAGCAGGGTCTCCTTGACAGGAGATCTGAAACTTGCACTGGGATGAAAAGAGGCCAAAACAAAGGGAAGAAAGGATGTCTTAAGAGGGCTGAATAGAAGGTTTAAAAAAGCAGCTCAAGAGGAAAAAAAAAAAAAAGCAGCTCAAGAGGACAAAGTATTATAATGGCATGTGCAAGGAGCTGGAGTTAGAAAACCCATAGGGAAGAACTCACTTGGCATGTCTCAAGCAGAAAGAATTGAAGAACAAATTCAAGTCTTCAATGGTAATACTGAAGGATTCTATGGATAAAATCTGGAATTATTCAGGAAACATCAGAAGAAGATGGAAAGATACACAGTCACTGCAGCAGAAAGAATGAGTTGACAGAATACCATTCCAGGAAAGAGCATATAATCGAGAACCAATGATAATGAAGAAAGAAACCCGAACTGCACTGAAGGCTTAGGCAAAGAATAAGACCCCAGGAATTGTCTGAAAACCAACTAGGTTGCAGATGCATCCCTGGACATGCTCACAAGTCTATGCTGGTGATGAAGAAATCTGGAAGACAGCTACTTGGCCACCTTGAAGAAAGGTATTAATAAAGTCAGGACTGATATTAAAATTCAGATCACATACTGTGGTTAAGTAAAGCACCACACTTAAACTTTATGTTACTAGTTAACTTCTCTAGTTAGCATCTTCTCTAGCAATGAAGTTTAGCATCTTGTTAGTCCCCATCATCTCTAGAACTATGTTTAACTTCTCCGTTTTCCTGTAAACTAGGTGAGCTGGTTGAGGGCCATCACAATCCCCGCCTTTATCTATAATCTCATATCCTGAGCAAGCATCACAGTTTGAAATACAAGAGAATCCCATCCTGAGATAAAAGACACCATTTGCTTCCAAATCCCTTTATCAAGTAAGAAATCCTTTAACTCCAGGAAATGAGATGCATTTCCTGAGTTAGCACTGTTTGAAGTGAACATTGTTTTGTTTTTTAATTTAGTTTGTTTATTTTTCATTTCAATGAACATCTACAGAGATTTTGGAATTCCATTCATTCATTGTTGCACCCTTCTCCCCCCACAAACCGCTCCCCCCCCCTTTGCTCCTCTCCTTGAAAAGCAAAACTCCCTCATTGGTACACAATCCACCCGCACCTCCCCAAACCCCACCCCCTACCCTCAAATATAATCCACTCTGCAACCCTCATTGCGTACTCCTACGATAAAAATAATGCCCTAAAATATAATACTTTTAGACTATATTCTCTCCCCCATAGACTTCAATGCCGTAAACATATTTCATCCAGTTTTTCTCAGAGCATTGTTTTTAAAACCGTAAGTTGCTTGTAGAAACGGGGAACTGTTTTCTTTGCCATAAGTGCACCGTCTCTCTGGATATGAGCAGGTCCGAGATAACACTATGTTAACCTTAAGAATGGGAATTCCAGAACACTTGCTTGTGCTCATGCAAAATCTGTACTTAGACCAGGAAGCAGTCTTCAGAACAGGGTAAGAAAATACTGCATGGTTCAAAATTAGGAAAGGAGTCAGTCAGGGACGCGTCCTGCCTCCATACCTTTTCAATCTATATACAGAACATATTGTTCAGGAGGCTGGACTTTATGAGGAAGTGGCATCAGGACTAGAGGAAGACTCATCAACAACCTATGTTACATAGATGACACAACCTTGCTTGCCAAAACTGAAGACTTGAAACATTTGCTTCAGAAGATCAAGGACAGTAGTCTTCAATATAGACTGAAGCTCAACATCAAGAAAACAAAGATTCTCATGACTGGGCCAATTGGCAGTACCATGATAGTTTGAGAAGATGATGAGATTATTAAAAATTTTAGCTTGCATGACTCCACAATCAACACTCTTGGCACCAGCTTTCAGGAAATCAAAAGATGAATTGAATTGGAAAAATCTATTGCCAGGGATCTCTCCAGAGTGCTGAAGGGCAACAGTGTCAGTCTAGGGACCAAGGTGCACTTGATCCAGGCCATGGTCTTTGCAATTTTTTGCTATGCATCAGAGAGCTGGACAATGACTAAAGGTGACAGAAGAATTACAAATTTCTTTGGATTGTGGTGCTGAAGTTCTGAACATACCTTGGACTGCCAAGAGAACAAACAAGTCTGTTCTGGAGAGGGTGAAACCAGGCTGCTCCTCCTTGCAGGCAAGGATTTTGAAGCTTCATCCCATATTCTTTAGGCACATTTTCAGGAGGGACCAATCCTTGGAGAAGGACATCAAGTGTGGAAAGGTGGAGGGACAACATAGGAGAGGAAGACCCAGATGAGACATACTGACACTGGAATGAGGGTAACAGATGTAAGATATAAGGAGCCAGTCCTTGGAAAAAGGCATCCTGTCAGGAAAAGCAGAAGGTCAACAAAGGACAGGACTCCCCTCAACAAGAGAGACTGATCCAGTGACTAGATCACATAAATGCGGTCCAGATGATGAAGGTAACACAAGCTGGACAAAGCTCCACTCTGTTCATAGGGCTGCTGTGAGTCTTAATGGACTGAGTGACACTAACACTCACAGCTTTCTTTAAGTTTCACTTCTTTCTCTTTAGGAAAGTTCTTATTATGCACATATAGTCCTGGCATCCGAAAGAGAGGCAGCCTCACCGTAGAACAAAAGAACACTTACCCAGGACCTGTTTCATTTACATCACAGCCTCACATGGCACTAGAGTAAAGAAAAGCAATTCTCTTCTGTCTCTCACACACCCATTGAATTAACAACATAAAGTGGCACCTTTTACCTCCTTCCTTATCTGTGAACATCCTGTGTAGTGATGAAAGACCGACTTGTTAGCCGTATCAAAGAACCCTGTAAGCAAGATGAGTGAGCATCCACTTTTAACATGTTAATGGGAGCTGAGACCTTCTCTAAACATCCCTCTGACTTTGCATGAATTCAAAAAAGGATGTAGCCATTCGGCCTCAAGAGGATCGGTACTGCTTACAATCTACCGCCCCGCTCACATTTCCTCACTTTTTTACTTTTTCTCCCTTTCAACACAGTGTACTAAATAAAACTTCTCTTGAGTTTTTGCAGCTATATTGGCTAGGGTTCTTCCCCTACAATACGGTCAGTATATCCACAGACGTGACCGCTATGCTTACAGCACCTGTTCTCTTGCTCCCGGGAGCCTGACCTTCCCTGTGGATCTGGCTTTGGGGATGGATGAAATCTGGCGGCGTCTTCTAGCACAGCTGGGTGGGCACGGAAGGTTGAGTCATAAAATTGCCACTTTCCACGCAGAGCTCGGGTGGTAAGAATGGTACTTGCCAACGCAAAGACACGCATTTCAGATCCACCAGGTGCTTTGCAGGAGAAAGATTAACAATCTCCTCTGTGTGACTTACAGCTTCAGAAAACCCACTGTCGGCTCATCTATAGGTCAGTCCCTGCTCCATGGTCATGTGCATCTAAGTGATGCAGAAGAGCAGGTTCGAATCCCAGCCAGTGCACGTCATGTGCAGCCACCACCCGACCAACCCACTGCAGCTTTGTGTGTTGCTGTGATACTGACTGATATTGTCCATCGGTCTACTGGTGAGCATTTCTGTCTTCCTGAGGTTGAGATACAATCTATATTGAAGGCTGTAGGCTTTGATCCTCGGCAGTGTTTCGAATTTCTATCATGATAGATGTAAAAAAGGCTGAAACTGTTCATGGTTTCATCTTACTTGTATCCATAATCTAAGCTGACCCCAGAGGGTTCAACAAAAGGAAGGAAGAACCTCAATGAGAGAGAATGACATGGTGACTGCAGCAAAGGGCTCAGGCACGTCAGAGTGTGAGGATGACACAGGCAGGGAAAAGATTCAGATCTCTTGTTCAAAGGACTGTCATGAGTCATGGTAGACTAGAAGGCCTCTACCAACAATGAACAAAAGAGAGAAGTGGGAGCCACAAACAGCAGCAGGCTTCTGTATGGGGCTTGGGCTTTTAATGCAGAAGAAAGTCTATGCCCAACAGATTCAACTGGTATTTAATTAGGTATTGAAGATTATCCCCACTGGGACAACTGATAGCACCATGATAGATGGAGAAGAGACTGAGCTTGTTAGCAATTTCATCTTGCTCAGCTCAACACTCCTGGCACCAGCAGTCAGGAAAGGAAAAGACGAACTGTACTGGGCAAATCTGAGGTCAGGGACCTCTCCAGAGTACTGAGAAGCAAAGATGTCAGACTAGAGACTAAGGTGCGCCTGACCCAGAGCATGGTCTTCACAATTACTTGTTATGCATCAGAGAGCTGGACAGTGACTAAGGATGACAAAATAATCAATGCTTCTGAGTTGTGGTACTGGAGAATAGTTTTGAATACCATGGACGAAGAGAATAGACAGGTCTGTTTGGGAGAGGATTGAAACCAAGTTTCTCCTTGGAGGCTAGGATTTTTTTGGGGGGGGGTACTTTTTCTAAAAAAAAATTATTTTATACTGGTTTATATACAAAGTTCTAATACATTATTTTTCTCACCAGATCTTTCCCATTTCCTTCACACCCTCAATCGCCATCAAATTGTACAACCCTATAATTAACCCCTCCCACCCATCCTCAACCCTCTGCTTCCACCCTCCCCTCTTGGAACCTCATATTTATTCTACAATAATGGTTTTATATAGTATTTATCCTTATGGGACTGAGCTAGCTCACTCAGCATAATGCTCTCCAGTCCTTCCCAAGTTAGGTAGTAATTTAAAAACCTACTGATTGGGAACAAACATTTGTCAATACCATCTCACAGACAAGAGTCTCATAACCAAAGTTTACAGAATACTCCTAGGCCTCCACAGGAAAAAGACTGATAACCCAATTTTAAAATGGGCAAAAGACATGGAAAGAATTTTCACAGACAAAGATATTCAAATGGCCAACAGACACATGAAGAAATGCTCCAAATCACTGGCAATAAGAGAGATGCAAATCAGAACCACAATGAGATACCATCCCACTCCAGTAGCGGAGGCAAAGTTTAACAGGACAGCAAGTAATCAATGTTGGAGAGACAGCAAGTAATAAATGTTGGAGAGGATGTGGCAAGATAGAAACTCTTATGCATTGTTGGTGGGATTGTAAAATGGTGCAATCACTCTGGAAGACAGTTTGGCACTTCCTCAAAAAGCTGAACATAGAAATTCCATACGACCCAGGTATTCCACTACTTGGAATATGCCCCAAGTAAATGAGAACTGAGGCACAAATGGAGACTTGTATACCAATATTCATAGCAGTGTTATTCGCCATCGCAAGACCATGGAAATGGCCCAGATGTCCAACCGCAATCTAATGGATTGAGAAATTATGGTAAAGTCACACAATGGAATACTACACAGCATGCAGGAGGGTAGGATTTTGAAGCTCTGTCTCACATATTTTGGGCACGTGGCCGGGGGCACCGGTCCTTGGAGAAGGATATTATTCATGGAAGGGTGGAGGGACAGTGCAGGAGAGGAAGATCCTGGATGACCTGGATTGACACAGTAACTGGAATAATGGAGGCAGGCTTGTCAGAGTCAGTGAGGCTAGGTCAGGACAGGACAGACTTCGGAGCTCTGATACACAGGGTCACTATGAATCACAGGAGACTTGAAGGTATAGAACAGTAACTCTGAATCCACTCAGAATCTTGACTATATGGGGGGGATATAGATTTAGAGAAGACTTATTAACAATCTACACGACACATCATGCCTTCTGAAAGTAAAGAGGGCATGAAACAGTTATCAAAGACTACAGCTTTCAACAGCGATAACACTTTCAGCAAAATATAAACAAAAATCCTCACAACTAGAGCAATAAAGAACATCATGATAGAAGGAGAAAAGATTGACACTGTCAAGGATTTCATTTGATTTGAAAACACAAATAACACTCAGAAAAGCCACAGTCAAGAAATGAAATGGCATGTAGCTTCAGACAAGTGGGCTTTGAAAGACTGCTTAATATGATGAAATAGCAGGATGCTGCCTTAGCTCTTAGGTGGATCAGAGCCAGTGCGTGGTATTTCCAATTGTTTCATTGGAACCAACTCTAGTAATCCTCAGGCAGGTTTTCAGAGCCACTGTAAACACAAGGTAGGAGTACTGCCCTCTCTCCCCCATGGAGTGCCTCGTGGATTCACACCGTGTACCTCTAGGATGGCAGCTTAACTTTTTACCACTAGGCCACCAGAGTTCCCTATATGAAGTAACTGAAATACCAGGAGGACTTTATGCTTTAAACTGGTATCCTTCCTTCTTAGCACTTAAAAGACATCCTTGGTTGAAGATTTCCCAAAGTGATATATGTTCTGATTTCTTGACTACTACTTATATCCTGGGTGTTGATTGTAGAACTCAGTAAAATTAAAGCCTTGTTAACTTCAACCTCTTCTCCATCTGACAAGGAGCTCTGGTACCTTATCCACGTAGCTTGTTGTACTGCTGACCAAGAGGCTACGGGTCTCACGTGGTGCAAATCCAGCAGCAGTTCCGTGGGGAGACTGTGGGCAGTCTCCTTCTGTAGAGATTTACAGCCTCTGAGAGCCAACAGTGGGTCACTGTGGGTGGGAATTCACTTGACAGGAATGAGTTTGGAGTTATTACAAGCATACCTTGGAGACAGAGGGTCTGGTACCAGATTATGAAACTAAAGCAGGTCATACAAAGCATTTATGCTTCCCACTGTACATACAAGTTATGTTTATACTCTGCTGCAGTCTATTAAGTATGTAATAGCACCATGAAAAAGTCTGAAATATTGCAAGAATTATCAAACTCTGAGGCAGAATATGTGCTGTTGGAAAAATGATGCCAGTGGAACTGCTGCAGGTAGACTTGCTACAAACATCCAATCTGCAAAAAAGTGCAGTCTTTTTGAGGCACAACAAAGAAAAACATGATAAAATTGTTCCTTTATACTCCCTCTTTCCATCCAAGCTTGCCGTACTTCTGTTGATAAAAATCCTCTCAAAAACTCTGAAGACCTGTGATTTGTCTAGGGGTTCTCACTACACAACACACACAAACAATACACACACAGCAAAAGCCAAACCCTCCACAGAGCCTACTGGGATCCCCAGGACTATGGGCTCTAGTCTAGTCACCCTTCAGGCCTGGAACTGAACAAAGCCCTGGGAGGCGATCAGATCAATTACACTTCTGAGACACTCCCTCAGAGAAAAAGTCAGGATCAAAAGGGCAGGCAGGCGGGATAAGTGGAAACAGGAGGCAGAGAGGAAGGGGGAAGAGAAGTGTCAGAATGTGCGACTAGAATCAGTGTCAAGAAACCAAGTTTATGCACCATTAAATGAAAAACCAATTTTCTCTGTAAACTTTCACTCAAAATAAATACGCATAATAAAAAGTTTTGCTGGTTTTTAAAGAAAAGCCATATCCTTGAACCATATCCTTGGACCTCTTTGATGTAGAACACATCCCTTTAAGCTTAACCTCTTTGGAAGGGTCTCCGAGTCACTAATTATCACCCCAGGGCAACCCACAGGGCTCTCTAAGGTTGTAACAAACATTTTCAGGGTCAAGCCCTCAGTCTCACTCCCAGACATTTCCCTAGCAGGGTCTTGGATCCTTGGATCCCCTCAGTGCTAAGAAATCATTTCTGCACTTCACCACTGTTTGCAACTGGGAGAGGCTGAAAATTTTTTAGACCATGAAGATCTGGTGGGTTTGTTGTTTTTTTTTGTCCAAGAACGCTCCCTCCATTTCTCTCTCTCCTCACATTTTACTGAAAGCTGCAAGAGGAAACGGGGCAGCACCTCCTGCACTTCAGTCAGAGCGTCCCCAGAGAGATGGGCCCCATGTCCACTTGCCATGTTATCTCGCAGCATCATCTGCAGTGTACAGGTGGCTTCCTCTCCCAGGCCCACACGTACTCCTCGCTCATCCGAGATGCCTCGCTGTATTCTGCTCTCAAAGCGCAGGTTCAAGTAACAGCCCAGAGAAAGCAACTAGGTTTTTCCTCTAACACATTCCTTGAGACCCTCCCAGTCATGGCCCAGCACCTGATTTCAAACCCAGCTCCACATTTTGGGGTTTTTGTTATGACAGCAGTCCACTTCCAGCTCTCAATGTCTGTTAATTCATTTCATTGCTTCATAAAAATTTCTCTCAAACCGTAATGGTTACAACCACCACCATGTATTACCACACCATCTCTGTTAGAGACCAAACAGAGTCTACACCCAAAGGTCCTCAGTCTGCAGCCGAGTTACCCTCGAAGACTTCAGCTGTCTCAAGGCTTGATGAGAGCGAGTCTGTTTCCTCGCTTGTTGGCTGATGTGGTCTAAGTTGTCCAGTGAAGAGGCCCACTGGGTCCAGAACTGAAGTCTCCACCCCACAACCAGTGAGGGCTTGAGGTCAGCCATTAAGAGCTGGCTGGGAGCAGGGCTTGAGACTGGCCATCGAACTGACTACTATTCAGAGCAACCGTATGAACCACCCTTGCCCCATGCTGTGCAATAAGCCCCCCCCAATACACTTAAGCACACTGTTACAGCCACCATGTCTATTCATTTCACCGAAGCTCTTCCTCTTTCACCCTGACCTTCCACCTTTCCAAGCATGATGTCCTTCTCTAAGGACTGACCTCTCCTTATAACATGAGCCAAGTATGTGAGACAGAGCATCACTGTCCTTGCTGCCAAGAAGCACCCTGGTTTCACTTTCTCCATGACTGACCTATTTGTTTTCTTGGTAGTCCATTAGATATTCGATTACTCTTCTACAAAACTCTAAACTCATCGATTCTTCTGTCATCTTTAGTCACTGTCCAACCTTCAGATAGAAAGCAAATAGTTGAAAAGATCCTATCTTAGATCAAGCACACTTTAGTCTTTAAACTGACATCCTTGGGTTTGGGACTTCAGGAAAGGTCCCTGACATTAGACTTTTTTTCAATGCAATTTGTCTTCTGACTTCTTGACCTTTGGTATCAAGGGTGTTGATTGTGGGTACAAGTAAAATGAAATTGCTGACAACTTCAATCTTTCTTCATCTACCATGATGTTTGCCTATTGTCCCAGTGGCAAGGGTTATTTGTTTTCTTGATGTTGATATCAATTCATATTAGAGGATGAAGCACTTATCTTCTGTAGCAAAAGCTTCCAGTCCTCACTTGCAGCAAGCAAAGTATGTCATGTGCATAACACAGGTTACTGATGAGTCTTCCTATGATCCTGGTTATACATTCGACTTCATAAAGTCCTGCTTCTTGAATGATCTGTTCACCACACATACTGAGTAAGTATGGAGAAACCGTACATCCCTGACACACACATTTCTTGATTTTAAACCATGCAGTACTTTCTTGCTCTGTTAAGAAAGTAGCTTCTTGGTCTAGGTATAGGTTTCACGTGAGCACAACTAAGTGTTACTGGATTGAAATTCTTCAGTGTTAGCCGTAATACATTATGATTCACATAGTCAAATGCCTTTGCACAGTCAATAAAACAGACATTCTTCTGGCATTCTCTGCTTTCTGCCAAGATTCATCTAACATCAGCAATGATATCCCTGGTGCCACAGCCTCTTCTAAAGCTGGGCTGAATTTCTGGCAGTTCTCTGCTAATAACAGTGCTTTAGCCATTTTTAAATAGTCACCAGCAAAGTTTGCCTACCTGATAATAATGACGTTTTTCAATAATTTCCACATTCTGCTGGATCACTTTGCTTGGGAATGGGAACAAATATGGATCTCTTCCAGGCAGCTGGCCACATAGCTGTCCTCCAGTTTTCTTGTCACAACCTGGTGAGCACATTCATGTCCTCTGGGTCTGTTTGCTGCAATATGCCAATTTTAATTCCATCATTTTATGGGGGTTTTTTTGGGGTTTTTTTTGCCAATCCCTTCAGTGCAAGTTTAACTTTTTCCTTTATTATTATTATGATTCTGTGCCCATCAACTCCTTTTGGTACAGTGACACTGTGTATTTGTTCTATCTTCTTTTGATGCTTCCTGCATCATTCAAGATTTTGTCCATTGAAACTTCAGTATTGTAACTTGAGGCTTGAATTCTTCAGTTCTCTCAGCTTAAGAAATGCTGAATGAGTTCTTCCCTTCTGATTTTCTGACTCAGCTCTTCATACACTGTTGTAACACTTTGTCTTCTTGAGCTGTCCTTTGAAATCATCCACTCAGTTCCTTTACTGCATCATTTTCCTCTTTGTTTTGGCTTCTTGATGCTCTAATGTGGTTTTCCAAGTCTTCTCTGATATACATTTTGGTCTTTTCTTCTTGTTTTTGCAATGATCTTTTTCTTTCTTCATGGATGTCATCTGGTCATCAATAATAAGTGGTCAAATGCCATGAACCTGTTCTTGAGATAGTTTTCCAATTCAGGCGAGATAGACTTAAGGTCTTACTTTGGTTCTTGGAGGATTTCAAGTGGTTGCTTTCCATACTTGGAAGGAAGAAAGGCTTCCTGTGATTTTTTTTTTCTTCCTATCTATCTATCTATCTATCTATCTATCTATCTATCTATCTATCTATCTATCTATCTATCACATGAGAAGCAAACAAAAGCACACTTTAGAATCATGAACAAAGAGAAGTGAGAGCTGGCTACGGCCTTCCTACAGCTTCCCTCAGCTGAGGCTACCCTCTCTCAAGGCTGGAACCCTTGGCTTGGGTGACATCTACAACTCAAGGCTGCAGGAAGGATAAAGGAGGCTTTTCCCAAGCACTGTCAGCCTGAATCCTAGTGCGATCATTCACACACTCACACTAGGTGATGCACCACATAAAAAGGGACCTAAAAGACACCCAGGAGGAACTGAGGGCTCAGCTCCAGACTGCCACAATAAAACTGGAATAAAGTGATTCACACTCATTTCTGGTTTCCCAGTACACAACATAGCTATGTGGACTCTTCACTGTAGTCTACTGACGTGCAATAAGCTGATGGGCAAGTGTAAGAGATGGTTGAGAGTGACCAAGATGCGACAGAGATTGAAGTGAGCACACGCTATTGGAAAATTGGCGCTTACACATTTGTGTGACACAGGGTTGTCACAAACCTTCACTTTGTAAAAATTCCATTATCTGCAGAGTGCAATAAAGTGAAAACAAGGTTCGTCTGTACATACAAAGGTGGAGACAGTGTTGAATGAGACTGCATATATAGCTCAGACTGTGAAGCCAGCACGAGTAAGTGTGCCCCTCCAAATCTCCATCCTGTCCACCCTTCCTTCCCCGACTGCCCAGTCACCGAGGAGGGACAGATATTCCAAACTGAGAATTTCAAGTTCCAAGACCAAATTCTCAACCTCCACCACCTGTGGTCGGTCCCTTGAGAAAAGTCTGTGTCCTTGTCTTCTACCTGAATGCCTATCCTTCCTCCAGTGCTGTGGGTCCCCTTCAAAGACAGCAGCAGGGGTTCTGGTCACTGGGGCACATCCAGATGCTGCTGGAGAAAGGAACCCCTCGTGAGGTGGGAGAGGACAGACAGGAGGAGGCCGGCCAGTGCGCAGCCTGGGAAGGGGTTCTGGCCACCGTGGTGACAAAGATGATGGTGTTTCATCAAGAAGGGTCAAGGTCAGGGGTAGGTTCTCAGCCTTACATCGTAACACTGAGCCACATTCTTTGATGGCTGAGATGAGGGGTTCATTTTCCCATGTTCTCACTGTAACTCAAATCTTTTTTTCCTTGTTGTTTTTTTTTAGGAGGGTAATCAATATCCCTGCTTCATCCCCTGATACTGTTGAACAACTTGTTCTCACTCCAGTTGTGCAAATGCTCCTGACCACTGGTGTACAGCTAACAGGCTCAGAGGGAAGGGTGGCACGGGGGTAACAGGACATGATAAACTGATGCTGACATTAGAGAGGAGAGTCCACTTGGGGGAACCAGGAGAGCATCAGCGTCCTGGTGAGCTGCTGTGAGCATGGTGACCCTTCCTGTGAAGCCATCCAGGTAAAGGGGGTTGTTCTGAATCTCCTAGAGGGTCCCAATTTCCAACTCTGAACTTTGAGCCAAATATCCAGTGGGAGAGGAGAGAAACTGTCCTAACCACTTGCTCCAAGTGTGAGTTCTCCAGCTTTGAAGATTCCGATGCTTCTCCAGAGGTTAAGCGTGGCTGTTAAATGAAATGTTGAGAATCAAGCCCACCAGTGGCTCCACGAGGCCGCACAGGGTGAGACAGGCGAACCCACAGCACTAAACACAGAGGATCCTTTTATCCAAGTCACGTCCTTGCCAAGATCACCAAGATTCTGATGGTCCCAGGTGACCAGAACTCTGCCCAGGGCCCTTGATGCTGAAACCTCCTGGATTCAAGGATTATGGTTCACTGAGAGACAGTGGATGGAGATAGAATTCCCAAATGCTCTGCCACCTGTGGCCTCCTGGGCCCTAAATTCACTCCACACGCACATTCTCTTCCATCAGACAAACTCCAATGGTGGAAAGCAAATGATTTTTTTAAAGAGTATCTCTGGCTTTCTCTTGTCAAGGCATTGAATTATGTCTCCTCAAAATACATGCTGACTTTCTACCTCCTGTACCTGTACAGGAGCTCTGGTGCTAGAGTGATTAAAACTCTACTCCATGACAGAAAGCTGTGGCAGTCGGCTTCTCTGAAGGTGGTGGTGGTTGTTGTTAGGTGCCGTCACGCAGATCACAATCGTGTAATGGCCCCACGTATAACAAAGCAAACCTCGGCCTGATCCCTCACCGTCCTCAAAGCCTGCGGTGTCTTCAAGGCCAGTCACGTCCCCGAGACAGTCCATCTCACTGAGGAGCCTCGTTTCCTTGCTGGTTGTCTAATTTTCCAAGCACGATACCCTTCTCCGGGGTCTGGCATCTCCTGACAAGGCTACATGACATGAGATCAAGTCAGGCCGTCCTCACTCCTAAAAGCATATTTTGGCTGCATTTCTCCCAAAACTGGTCTCTTTGTTCCTTTGATCTAGGGAGCAGTCCTACTCTGTCCCACAGGGTCACTCAGAGTCATAACTGACTTGTTGGCAGTGGGTTTGGGGGTGCTGTGCATGGTAACCATTTGGGAAGGGAGTATTCTTTGTTAATTAAACCATAGTGGTGTAGGGTGGATCCTAAACCTCATCACTGCTGAGTTAGAAGGAACACAGACAAAGAGGCGAGGAAGCAGACATGAGGAGGGTACAGCAAGAAACCAAGGCCTGCCTGCTACCAGAGGCTGAATCCCACAAAGCATGATGGCCCCCTAGAGCCACACTCTGCGCTCCCCATGAATGGTGGGGAAAGCTGGCCCCCTGAACTGTGTAAAAATAAATGCCTGTGCTTGAGTCAGCTCCTTTTGGTGTTTCTGTTACAGTTGTAGCAGGGAACCAAGAGACTTTCCAAGTCTTACAGGTTACATGACATCTTACAGTCACTTTTAAGACAACTCACACACCTCCTGCACTAGATTTCTGTAGTATCTAGATTCCACCTTTTATAAAAATATTCACAAGTGCCACTTCTTCCCTTACCACTGTTGTTAGTGCTTCAAGTGGAAAGTTAGATGTGGCTGATAACTATAAACATTTCCGGCAACAAAAAGGACATTTGAGAGAAATTCCTGAAATATGCTGCTCTCATGTGATGTATGGTGCTTGCTCACAAGACTAGGCTGTTGTGACAGTAACTAGGCATTTGTAAATATAGAAGAAAGTTCTAGAAAAGGCTTCTGGAAAGACAGCCTAGTGCCTCCTCTGCTTCCTGGCCGTGTACTTCCCAGAAGGACATTGTGAGGTTTTGAGTCAAACAAGGTACTGATCAGCTGGCATGTTTCCATGCACAGATTGTAAAACAGGAGAGAGCTCTGTAACTACACGTTGCTATCCTGGGTCCACATGTCCCAGCGATGGGATCACTGAGAAGAATGTGCTGTTGTTGAGTCCTTTCTGATTCCCAGTGACCCTGCAGGTCCCTGCAGAAGAGAGTAAACTGCCTCCTAGGGTTCCAAGGCTGTAATCCTCACAGAAGCAAGCTGCCTTCTCATCCACCCACAGAGGGGCTTATGGATTCAAACCACCACTGACCTGTTGATTAGCAGGCCAACACTTATCCCGCTCCACCACCAACATGTCTTTCAATCAGAAGAGCTTCTTTTTAGTTCTAACATCAGAAGATGTGCTAGAAAACCAGGTTGATATCTCAAAATGTTCTCCGAAATGCAACGTTCAAACTCTAGGTCAACTATACCTTGCCTTGTTTTCATTAATTTTTGAAAATAAAATAGCATCTTTCATCAATTCTGTAAGGCTTCCAAGACCTGGAAACTCCGTTATGTTCCGAGCAGCACTCAGAGCGAGCGGCTTGGGACCTGGCGTTCAGCTGACAGGACTGCCACACTGTGGATGTCAGTGGAGGACAGTGAGGTCCTCCCCAGTGGGAGCCAGCTTGGAGAAGACGCTAAGTGTGCCTGTGTGCCCGTGGAGAACTAATAAATGCAGGTGGTTATTTGCACCCCAAGGAGATGCTTCCCTTTCCTTAAGTGCTAGCTCCCAGTCTTCCACTGCTGTACAAACCATGAGCTATCCTAGTGGAGCCTGAAAAGCTGGCCTGTGTGAGCATGAGAAAGGCAAAGCTAGAATGTCAGGTTGGTGTGGGAGATGACCAAGGCTGAAGCGGCATGCTCTGTTGATGGGACAAGGGAGAGAAGATTCATCAAAACAACATGCCAAAAGCTAAGCGCTATCTATGCAACACAAAATAACCTTGGGATTCTCTTTGGAAGGCAGGCAGTTATTACAAAGGGACAAGATCCCAAGGATCCCTTTACATTAATTTCTGTAAAAGGAACCCTTAGAGGTGTAACAGTTAACATTAACTGTAGCAGAAAAGTTGACAATCTGAGAAAATCCAGTGTCTCCAGGGGAGGAATATCTGGAAACCAGCTTTTGTAAAGATTACAACCTAGACAACCGTATGGGCAGTTCGGTGCTGTCCTGTAGAGTATCTGTGAGTCTTGAGAGAAGAGCGGTTCCCTAGAAGGGGACACCATACTTGGAAAGGTGGAGGGTCGGCAAAGAGAGGAAGATCCTCAATGAGATGTCCTGACACAGTGCCTGCAGCAACGGGCTCGCGTACGTCAGAGATCGTGAGCACAGCACAGGACAGGCCAGGGTTCAGACCTGGTGTTCACTGGGTCACTATGGGTCGCACGTGACTGAGTGCATCCAACAACAACAACAGTGGCCTATACCACCAAAAGTGGGATCGGAGGGAGGAGCCATCAGCCACTTGTCAAAGTGTCTACTCCCACCCACGACAGCTCTACCTGTCAGAGTAGAACTTATTCTACAGGGCTTTCAAAGACTGACTTCTGGGAACAGATCAGCAAGTCTTTCTTGTTAAGGATTTGTGGTCTGAATCCATCCAGAGACTCCCAGGCCCCGTGGGACACATGAGAGGATAATCCAGGGGATTCCTCATAAGACAATCCCTAAACATCACTTCTCACATCTTACATGAAACACAATCTAGAAAACACACTGTGACACAACTTAACACTAACAGAGGTCCCCGTGAGGACCCTCTTCAAGACCCGCAGAGCAGCCCCAGCCTTGTGTCTTTTGTCTGAAAAGCAGAGTTCTTGGACAAGGTAATTATCAAGGTCACTTCCAGTCTAGACATTTCATGGTTCTAATGAATAAACAGAAAGCTCTGGTGGCCTTGTGGGTTGAGAGCCAGGCTGCAAACTCAAAGGCAGTGGCTCTCTGGCAGTTCAAACTCACCTGTGATTCCATGGGAGAAAAGTAAGCAATTTCCTCCAGGCGATTTACAGCCTCTGAAAACCTGCTGGAAAGTCAGCACTTGGTTCTTACTCGAAGGCATGAGTTGAGTCTTTTAATGAACAAATTAATAATTGATAGCAGTGGCAAGACTTGGATTACTGTGATAGTGAAAGATACTGAATATGCTATGGCCTATCTGAAGAACAATCCAATGTGTCTTGGAAGAAATACAACCAGAGTCGTCCTTAGAAACAAAGAGATAGTTGATCAGGAGGGACCGGCCTCTGGAAAAAGATACCATGCTTAGTAGAGTCATACAAAATGAGGAAAGTCCTCACCACTTGGGTTGAGCTGACATACTGGCTGCAACAAAGAGCTCAAACGCAGCAACTGTCATCAGCACAGCACAGGACTGAAAGCATTCTGTGGCTGTGAGTCAAACAGACTCGGCATCATCTCGTAACAACAGCAAGTGAAGACAGTGTGAATACTGCTACACCTTCAGGCTTCAATAAAACACAAATACTAGCCTAGCTTCCAAATTTAAAATATCAATTTTGCAAGCTATTTCAACTTTCCCACACCTTTCAAAAAAAAAAAAAGTCTTTAGGCATTGGGGATAGCGGATGTAGACAAGAAAGTAAAGAAAAACACACACAGACTGGGAGCCTCTGGACTGCCAGATTTCGTAAATATAATACAGGACATCTAGTTAATTCTGAATTTCAAATAAGCAATGATTCTTTCCTTTTTAGTACAAGCATGCCTTACTGAAGGGAGCCAGGAGCTCATCGGCACAGTGTGTAGGTAGAGCCACTGTTGTTAACTCAAAGGCCTTGCCTCGGGCTCTCCGGCGGTTCAAATCCAGCGCTGGCTCATTGGGAGAAAGATGAGCAATCTCTTCCCATTCGATTTTAATCCTCAAAAACGTAACTGAGGGTCAGCTTTGAGTTCCAACTCCACAGCAATGAAAGAGAGGTATTTTATTCATTGACCCCTACAAATAAAAAAATCTTTCAAGATATATCCTAGAGTATATAACCTAGAGTACAGTAATAGGAAATTATTCCGATTACAAGAAAGACCAGCTAATATGACAGTTACTCAGAATGCATCCAAACAGTAATGCAGAATATGGGGGGGGGGGAATCCTTTGTTACCGAGTTCTACAGACTGAAATAGATCACATACAATCAAGAGACACTGATACGATGAATGGAACACAAAAGTCAGAAACAAAGAAGAAAGATCACTGTTGAAAATATAGCCTTGGGGACAGAAACCATGCAGAGGACTGTATGATAAATTTTTCTAAGGTCAAAGATGTGTTTGTTGTAAATTCCTTTTCTTTCAACGACATAAGAGATGATGATGTATGCAGATCTTGTCAGACAGAATATACTGCAATCAAATTGACTACATCTGTGGTACAGGGCAAAAAGCAGCTGATATCAGAACAAGGCCAGGGTTTGATTTTGGAACAAACCATTAACTGCTTACATGCAATTTCAAGTTGATTAAAAGTACAAGAAGTTCATCATGAGAGTCAAACTAAAGACGTAAACATCTCCCGCACTGAAATTAGAGACCATCTCAAGGGCAGATCTGACCCATTGAACAGTAATGGCCAAAGACAAGCTGTGGAACAAAATTGAGAACATCACACATAGAGAAAGCCAAGGTCGTTAAAAAGAAAAGACTCTGAAACTTGCTTTGAAACAGTGGCTAAAATGAATGGAGGAAATGAGGACATGAGGGTTGAAGAGAAGAATTCACAGGACAGATATGAAAAGAAAAAGTGAAGTACTATAATGAAATGTACAAACACATGCAAGTTAGAAACCCTAGAGGGAGGCACAAGTTGGTATTGTTCAAGGTGAAGAAACTGAAGATAAAACTCAACCTTCAAGTGACAATAGTGAAGGATTTTGTAGGAAAAACATTGAAGGATGCAGGAAGCAGGTGTCAAACTACCATACCAACTGCTTGGACTAGAATATTAGCAAGTCCTGGACAGAGTGGGATAATAATATTAAAGAAAATAAGAAATCATGAAGACGACAGACTTATTGGTCTGTTAAAGATAGGCAGAACCCCTGAGACTCTGACCTAAGCCGACCCCTGGATATCATCTTTCAGTCACACAGCAGAAAGGCTGGAAGCACACATGAACTGGGAAGACTAAAAGACGTGAGCTGGGAAGGGAAGACTGAAAGACCCCTTTCCTTTGAATACTGACTGTGTCATGGAGAATAAACAAATATCTGCCCTGAAAGACGCAGAGCCAGAGTCCTTACAACTAAGATGACAAGATGTGACCTTACATATTTAGTACATGCCATAAAGATGGACCCAGTCCCTGGTGAAGGAAATCAGACTTGAGAAAGTTGTTAATTGCTATCAGGTAAGTTCTGGCTCATAGTGACCCCGTGTACAAAAGAATGAAACAATGAGTAATGAAAATGGAAGACCCCGAGTGCAATGGACATGGCTACGTCAACGAGTGCACACACTGTAATGAGAGAGACGATGGAGCAGGGCCAGGCCACGGTGCCCTCTGCTGTAGACAGGTCAATGTAACTCCACAACAACAAGGTCCTATGCAGTATTTGGCTTATGCTAATCTTAAACTATTTGTGGTTTATTTGAAATTTAAATTTAACCGAGCATCTTATATTTTATTTGGCAATCCTCTTTAGGGGCTAAATAAGAGAAGTCACATTTTCTCTCTTTCTCTCTCTCCACACACACACACACACACACACACACACACACACACACACACCACAGGTTTTGCTTAGTAAATACTAGATTCATTGAACTCATTCAATACCCCTTGTGGAACAATCCAAAAGCAATTTATTTGCTAGTCCCTAAGACATGTCAGGTAATAAAACACAACCCTAGGTCTGTAAGAAATTATTTAAGGGAGTCAGGGGAATCTAAATATTTTACATCACGTTTGCATTAATAGCAATTTAAAACAATTTTCTAAGGAGAAATGCATCACACTGCTCATGTAAACACTCTGCGCTATATATTATATATAAGGATCCCATTCTGGATTTGAAATAATAACCAACTAGCACAGAGAACTAATAGAATCACAGAGCTAAGAGAAAAACACTGGCATCAGTGAATACCAGCGTGCACAGATGAAATGCTACAATATGCTACTCAACCATTCTTTATGCGCATTATTATGAAAACAAATGCTAGTGTTGTAGTCCATAGAATGCTGGGGACTAAAACATAAAACACCTTTAATGAGAAGAAATTCCTTTACTGTACTTGCACGCGGAGTAAATCAAGGGACGACAACAACAATCACAACATAAATTTTCAATGAATTCCCACCAAGAATATCACAGTACACATCGACTTAATATTTCAGTAGAAAGCAGCAAACAAACCAGAAAATAACTTCCATAGAATCCCAATGTCACACTCATGCATGCAAAGAAGGAAATTATTTCCCAGACAATTAGCATAAAACAAGCCAAAAGGAGGAAAACATGGCTGAATTCTCAGAGACATTACCTGGACCAAGAGGAAAGTAGAGAGTTACCCCCAAGGATGATACCACCAAGTTTGACAACCTCCAAGTCTCGCTGGGCTCCAAGGCAAACAAAGGGGCAACAGACCACAGTCAAAGGACAAGAAAGAGGCAGTGCAGTGTGTGGTCACTGTGGAGACATTACCCTTATGGTGGGCAGGCTGTGTGGGCTATGTGCAAACAACTCCAGGGATCCACATCTTCCAGTGATGCAGGTAAACCATGCTTCCACAAGAACCGACAGAAATCCAAGATGATGACTTTACTAGTTCTGCAGAAGCAACAGGATGGGGATAGTAAGAAGCCGGTGGAGAAGAATTTGAGTAGCATGAGGAAGTTGTAGCAGATTATCACATCTCCCACAGCGGGGGAGCCTGCTCAGAAGGTCCACCTCAGGGAGGTCCAGGTGAGTGGTGGCACTGAGGCCAAAAGGATGGACTTGTGTCCTATGAGCCAACACAAGATGGTGGATGTCACCTGAATGACCAAGGGTGAAGGCTACAAAGGGGTCACTGGTCACTGGCACACCAAGGGCTGCTCCACAAGACCCACAGGGCTGCACAAGGTCCCCTTTATCAAGCCCTGGCATCCTGTGCCTTCACCTATGTCACGTGCTGGGCATAAGGTCTACCACATGGAAATCAACAAGAAAGAACACAAAATTGGCCAGGGCAATTTTATTAAGGGCAGAAAATAAATACAAAACAGTGTCTCCACCAAGTGCAACTCTCTGACAGGAGCATCAGTCCTGAGTGGCTTTGTGCTCAGCACCAAAGTAACGAACGGCTTTGCCTTGCTGACGGGCTGTGTGATGGAGACCAAGAAGAAACTGATTACTCTTCACAAGTCCTAGAAAAGACTGACCTCGAGTTTACCAACATTACCTCCAAGTCTGGCCATGAACATTTCCAGATTATGAAGAAAGGGTTCATGGGACCACTTAAAAAGGAGTGGGCTGCAAATGAAGAAGGCACTTCAAGTCAGGAACGACTATGCATCTGGTGAGGCCATAATAAAAATTAGTTTACACTTGGAGACATGTCTTAAGCCAGGTACTCTAAAAAATTAAAATTAATGAAGCAAATACTGTTGTTATGTGCCACTGAGTTGGACCTGACTCAGCCGACCCTCTTTCAGAGGCTGTGATTCACATGGGAGAATACTGGCCAACCTTCTCCCACCAAGAACAGCTGGTGGAGACACACACACACACACACTCTCTCTCTCTCTCTCATATCACTTATTCTTGTTCTCATTGTCACCGAGTTAGAACTTACTAATAGCTGACCCTCCACTGGGTTTCTGAGGTCAAACATAACTGGGGAAAGTAACACAAACAGGAGATATTCACGATCACTGTCATCTATCAAACAGCTGGTGTATAAAAACATTTCTGTAACTGTGGAGACATTTTTGGCATTTTATACTATGGAGTCTAGGGTTGCTGCTGAATACCACTGAGTAGATTCTGACCCATACAGTCCCTAGGTCACAAATAGAACTATCCTCTCATCCAAGTACTAACCAGGCCCGACCCTACTTAGCTTCCAAGATCCCACGATCGGCCGTGTTCAGGGTGGTATGGCCATGGACTCAGCAGAACTATCCTATAGAGTTTCCTTGGCTGTAATCTTCAAGGGACTAGGCTGGATATATATGGAAGTCCTATGGAGCTGGCTTGCTTTTTCGCTCAATCTTGATGTTGCATTTTGCTCACTGCCTCTTTGGTTCTCTGAATTAGAGTTAACTGCCCACCATTTTTGTTGACCTTGGATTCATCTGCCTCCACAGCTTCGTGCCAAGGATCTAGGGCTTGCCAGCCTCTACAGATATGTGAGCCATTACTTCTAGGTAATTCCCCATCTCTGCATCTTTCTACCTATATTCATTGATTTTTCTTTTCTAGAGAACAAAGTCTGGAGAACAATCACAACAACTCTGCTATTCAGCCTAAACCCAGAGAAACCAGAACAGATGCTCTCTCAGGTACCTGGATGTCAGATTCTTCCTTGTCTCATCAGAGCTCACCACGACTTCCAAAGTCTGGTCAAAAATGGCTCCCATGGCCATGTTCCCGGCACACTAGTGAAGGTGACTGACACTCTGCATATTTGAGGAGGAACAATTCAAGTTTAGTCAAGTCAATGGCTGGCTAAGGACCAATCAGATGTTCTCAATGGTCTGTTAAGCATGAGCAGTGAGCTTGTCATTGTGATGTCATAGAGCCTGGAGCCAGTAGCCGTGGATGTCCAGGACAAGATGAGATGTCAAGGAGAAATGAGACCCACCAGAGAACAGAGGGACCGTGTGGCATCTGAAGGAGAGATCTTTTCTGTCGGTCTCTAGGGAAGGGATTGGAAAGCTGCTACGTGACAGGGTAACCTGATGAAGCCAGCACCAACCCCAGTTTCCATGGGGTCAACTCCAACCCCCGGCGAGCCCTGTGCAGCAGAGGGCAGCTGTGCTCCACTGGGCTGTCAACAGTCGCCCAGAAGCAGACTGTCACGTCGATCTTCTGAGGTGGCTCTGATGGACTTGAACCTTTAACACTTTGGGCAGCAGCGACTATGTAAAAGATTTACATCACCCAACGAATCCAGTGACGGCACACTTTGAGGACAATCCTCTATTCCGTGTTTGGGAAAGGAGAGGATCAGCAAAGACCATGAACTTCAAGGAGACAAACTGACACAGTGTCTCCAACAGCAGCCTCACACATGAGGCTAGGAGGAAGGCGCAAGCCCGGGCAATGCTTTGTTCTGCTGTGTACTGGCTTAACAACATCTGCAACAGAAAACATCTGGATCCTGATGAGACCCCACCCAGTCTCTCACCAGTGAGAACACTGTCGAAGTGTTCTCCTAACAAACACAGCACAACAGGAATCTACACATCAGTGTCCCTGTGACAGGGTATTTCTTCATCCCAGGTAAGAATCTACAGGTCAGGAAGCTTTCAGGAACACAGGTCTCACCTGGGGTTAAGCACACACCTTTAGTTTGAACCTGCCCTCATCTGCCCAGTGTTTTTTACAAAACCCATGCTGGAGTCTGGGGAAGGAGTCTTACAAAGGTATTTGTCCATTTATGAATGCTTAATTCTCTGGCTGAATATAACCAGGAACAACCAATGCCAAAAAATGTTGGTGCAATGAACCAAGTCTTCACGGAAAAAAATACAGGGCCAGAGATTACCCAGGTGTGTGCTCTTGCTGCCCAGTTCATCAGAACCTGCTTCTCTTTCCGGGTCTGGAGAGCCAGGGACAGGGTGGGTAACAGCCCTGGGAAGATGCTGAGGGCGAGCTGACATCTCCTAGGGCTCATAGCAGGCTAGAGGGCAACAGATGACCAAGCAAAGGGGCTCCTTCCCATGAGCCTTAGCCGAGCATTGCAAGTGAGGCTGGGTCAGGTCCCACAGCCACACCTAGACCAAGCACAGTGGACAATCTGACCAGCTCACCTTGAGGCATGTTTCCATGCTGACAGGGAAGGTCTCACCACGTAGTCAGGGCACGGACTCAAACATCAATCCAGAAATCCAAACCCACACCCACCCAGTTGGATCCCAATTCACAGCCACCACACAGGACAGATCACAACTGTCCCTCAAGGTTTCCAACACTAACAGTAAATTTGCTGTCAGAAATACCCTAATAGGAAAAAAAAAGAAAAGCAACACTGCTGTTCCTCACCTAACCACTATCCTGAATCCCCAAATCATCACTTTATGCTTTTCAAAGGCGTCACAGGGCAAACCCAGTGGCTTCTGTAAAGCCTCCTGTTGGGTCTGTCCTGACTCACAGGGGAGGACAGAGGCTCACCCCTCACTCCAGAGCACCCATGGCAGCCTCTGCAGAGGTGGACCCGACCGCCACATCTTCCTCCTGTGGAGGACATCGGGGCTGTGGACCACTCGCCTTCTTGGCCCGGAGCCCAGTGCTTTAGTCACTGTGCCATCACGGCTCGTTTCCAAACATCAGGGAGAAGGAATCCAGGAAAGAGAAAGGAATCCTTTCAATTGCACAGGGTCTATGGCGCTGGGGGGAGCACTGAGTAGCTTGATCAAATCAGGCTTGCCTGCCTGCTAACCTAAATAAGGTTAGTGGTTCTAATCCATTCAGAGGCGGCAGAGAAGAAAAGCTCAGTCATCTGTTTCTGTGAAGATCACCCCCAAGAGAGCTCCACGGGGCTCGGTTGACACATACAGGGGGTTGAGGGCCTGGGGGATGCTGGCTCCACAGCAATGCTGTTTGTTTTAAGGCCTTTGTGGATAGTCCAGGAGCACTGGTGCTACAGTGTACTAAATCCTGGCCTGCCAACGCAAAGGTCAAGGTTCAAACCCATCAGTCACCAGGGGAAAGACGTGGCCACCCACTTGGGTGAAGACAGCAGCCTCAGGCGGCCTGTGGGCACTGTGCTCTGTCCTACCGGCCACCATAGCCCACCACTGGGTTTGGTTCTGTAAATATTTCCCAATTCTCAGAAGCACGTCTCAACTTTCATAACTGAACTTCTGGACATGCTTCATACACACTGCACTACAATATGCTGCCTTCATTAGATAAACTTCTTTTATACACAAGACAGCATTTCTTTGGGAAGCAAACTGTGCACAGACAGAACCCGTGTGCTCACACGACAGCCCTCCATCTCACGCACACACCAGGAGCACGAGCAAAAAGCCACTCTGCAAAACCAGCCGCTCCCCAAGGACCTGCCTCTGCACATACAAGCATTTCCTGGTTACCACAGTGCGATTTATGGATAAGCTGGTGCTCATCAACCTCCATTAAGCCTACTAAAGCTTTGAGGTTTGTAGTAACAAGTTGTGCGTCAAAACATTATTAATACCACGGTATGGTTAAATTTAATATGTCTAAGTGTATCCAGAAGTGGTTCCTTAATGGTCTCTATGCCTAAGAAGGCACATTTCAGATTAGGTACTAAGACAACAGTAGACTTAGTGACTGACATACATGCTGCCTTAACTGTGCTGCTCACAAAGGAACCGAACTTGAAGCCAATTCAGGAGGGGAACCCACTGAAGTCCAAGGGCGACCCGCCCTTAACTCACAAAGTGCTATCATTTAACCCGCAGCCAGCACACGTGCAGCCTCGGTGCCTAATCCTGTTTCCGAAACACTTAATATGATTAGGACTTTATAAGAAAAGCTTTCTCCTAAGCCTCTGCACTAATGGGGCTTTCAGAATGTTAATTGCCCCGTTTCTGACAGTTGTCCTTGAACCAGGCATTCCTCTAAGTCCCTGCCACTTACTGGCAGGCAGCAATTAGCCCAGAGAGCAGATCCGAGGTAAGAGCACTCACAAAGCATCCCCACCCACAGCCTGCCCTCCACACACCCTGTTCCCAGGAGGCCGCGCCTCTGTCTCTGGCTCTAGAGTCTGTTCGCCCTGGCCTGCTTTGAGGCTGGCTCGAAGAAGTTTGCTTTCTGCGATGGGGTAGAAGATTTGGGGGCTAGGGAGAGGCTGGCCATTTGAGGCTGTGTGAGGAAAGCCAAGCATGGTATACAGTCACTTAAGTTTGTCTCTATCTGCATAACTGCATTTTCCCCCACCTTATGCAATTTGAGATGAAGTGTATTAACAAAAGAGAAATATTTTTAATAATGAGACATACACTAAATAGTATTTTTGCTATTATTATTGTTGCTATTATTGTTGTAGTAGTAGTAATATTATATTCACACCTCCATTATCAACATGGTTATGTTCCAAAAACAGGCTGTTGTGTGAAAATGGAGGATGACTACATCAGATACAAAATGAAGAATGATTACATCATTGCAGAACTGCCAAATTCCATCCTACCTGCCCAACCCCTGAGACTCGTGCCTCAGCCAAGATGAGACATTATCTTCCATCATGTCCAGCTATTCTCACCTCGTACCTCAGCACTCATTACTGCAGATGTACACTGTCGGGACCCAAAGTGGTCACAGAATGGATTTTTTACTGCTATCATAAATATAAGATGTTGGATAATATATTCATTACTTGTGGAGCAGACTTACTTGCCTTCAGGTGGAGTAAGGTCGTCACCCACCTAGAATGAAGATAACCTGACCGCTGTGTCACTGAGGAGGACCCCACCTGAGTTACAGCCTTGCTGTCCCTGCCTGAAGTCACACAATTCAATCTGATGCACATCCAGGCATGCCACGTCCTACCACAGCCGGGGCTTCATCACCTCTGCGGACTGGGCCTTTCAAATGTTCGTCTTTTTACTTGCAGCCAAATGCTTAACCATTGTGCCACTAGGTCCTTTAATTTTATCCCATTGTCATAAACTCCATGCCAAACTGTCCCCAAGAGGCAGTACATGCAGAAAACCATTAGGTAAGATTTTATCACTCAGGAAGAAGGCAGTATTTATTAGGGTAATACTTAAGACAAGCGAGCTTTGGGTCAAGATAAACTTTCTGCCCCAGAAATGGTTTGCTATGAAGAGCAGAGAAGAATAATACTGGCAATAACAACAATGGTCTCTATGCCAAGCACAAGGAAGCCACAGTGAAACAGTGGATTATGTGTTCACCAGCTAACTAAAACATACGGTGAACACAGTGGATAATCTGCATGCCGGCTAACGAAAACATCAGTGGTACGAATCCACCAGTCACTCAATGGGAGACAGATGTGACAGTCCACTCCTGTAAAGATTACAGCCTTAGGAACCCTACGGGGCAGTTCTGTCCTGTCCACAGGGTCACTGTGAGCCTGAATCTAGCAGATGGGGTGTGGAGATGTACCAAGCCTTGTTTTAAGCACTTGTAAGTAAAGACACAGTTCATGTACACAAGGCCGCTCTGACCGGGTCCAGCTATTTCTTTTAAATGTTCTTACATGGAGGCCCTAGAGTTTAACTCTCACAAAGCCGACAGATGACACAGAGGAGAAAGGTACGTGCCACAGAAGGGGCTCACAGTGAGAACTCGGTGGGAGTTCAGGAACAGAGCCAACTTGGCACCTAGAGCACCAGGTGCTTCTCCACCCCCACGGGAACTGCCTCTGCTCTCTGAGAGCACCCTTAACATCACTGCACGTGCGATCCTTGGAAAACAGGGTGCTTCACCTCATCTTCTCAACCAGCTGCTCAGGCAGCGGCCTGCACAAGCCCTGTACACGCCAAGGGGCTGAGCCCAATGAAGCAAAAGCCCCCTCAGCAGATGCCTGGAGGGACCCCTGGGGACTCAGGTAGCTGGCACACAAGTTTATTTAAAGCTAAGACCACGGACACTCAAAAATTCCTAATAGGGACATTCTGCAGGGTCAGTTTTCACTCTGATCTATTCCTAAAGGGTCTTTTTCATAATAGGAAAAGAGATGCAAGATGCAGTATCTGTGCCTGAAGGGTCCTGAGATCCATTGTTATTGATAAATCTTTACCAGAAACCTCTAGAAACAGACATGATAGGGACCAGGTTACCAGACAGACTAATTTTAAAGGTTACAAAGCAGACTGAGTTCTTGCTCCATCACTCACACGTGATTTGATTTGCAGCATTAACTGCAGGACCCACAATACCTGAGCATTCCTTTCTGCATATTGCTTTTCGCCCTCACACCGTGATAAGTGTCTACTATCTAATTATTACTTTGACTCCCCTCCTTCTCTTCCCATCCTAGATAACCAGCTAGGACTAATACTATCTATGTGCAAACCTTCCCTTGGCTTTACGTAATAGTGGCCTTGGAAAGTATGTGTCCTTTTTTGTGACTGACTCATTTGACTCAGCATAATGTCCCCTAGATTAATCCATGTGGCACAGTGTTTTTCAAATTTTCTTGTTCTTTGCTGTTGCTGTTAGGTATTGTCGAGTACAACTCATAGTGACCCTATGAACAAAAAAGATCTATCTGTTCTATCTTGCACCACCCTCACGCTGCCTGACACACAAGAGCCCACTGCAGCAGTCACCATGTCAA
Source organism: Elephantulus edwardii (assembly GCF_000299155.1). Classification (NCBI taxonomy): domain Eukaryota; kingdom Metazoa; phylum Chordata; class Mammalia; order Macroscelidea; family Macroscelididae; genus Elephantulus; species Elephantulus edwardii. Next base: position 2,262,103 of record NW_006399898.1, read on the forward strand.
TCCACCTGGTGGAGGATCTTCCTCTCCTTTGCTGACCCTCCACCCTTCCCAGTGTCATGTCCTTCTCCAAGGAATAACCCCTCCTAGCAACATGCCCCAAGTATGTGAGGTGAAGCCTCGTCATACTTGCCTCCAATGAGCACTCTGGCTGCACCCGCTCTGTTTGTTCTCCTGGCCATCCATGGGATGTTCAGTGGTCTTTTCCAAACCAGAGCTCAAAGGCATCAATTCTACTTCAGTCATCCTTATTTACTGTCCAGCTCTCAGATGCATAACAAGTAACTGAAAAGTCTATGGCCTGAATCAGACACACCTTAGTCCTCACACTGACATAATTTCTCTTCAATAATTTGGAAAGATCCCTAACTCCAGATTTTCCCAAAGCAGTATGTCTCCTTATTTCCTGATTGCTGGTACCAAGAGTATTATGGCCCCAAGCAAGACGAAGATGTTGACAGTTTCAATCTCCTCTCCATCCATCATGACACTGCCTATCAGTCCAGCAGTAAGAATCTTTGTTTTCTTGACATTGAGTTGCAATCTATACCAAAGCTTGCATTTAATCTTCAACAAATGCTTCAAGTCCTCCTCACTTTCAGCAAGCAAAGTTGTAGCATCTGCATAATACAGGTTACTGATGACTCGCCTTCCAATCCTGATGCCACACTCCTCCTCCATAAAGTCCAGCTTCTTGGATAAAATGCTCAGCATAGAGACTGAATAGATATGGAGAATACAACCCTGACACTGTCCCTTCTCACTTTCAAACCATGCAGTGTTCCCCTGCTGTGTTCACACAATAGCCTCCTGGTGCAGATATAGGCTCTGCATGAGCATAATTAAGTGCTCTAGGATTCCCATTCTTCTCTATGTCAGCCACAACCTGTTATGATCCACACAATCAAATGCCTTTACACAGGTCTTTAGTGATGTTAATACTCTGTTTGCAACCATACCATAATTTCTTTATCCATCTGTGTGCTGATGGACATTTGGGTTGTTTCCACACCTTTGTTATTGTAAATCGTGCTGCAGTGAACACAAGTATCACATGTCTGTCTGGGTTGCAGCTCTTAGGACTTTAGAATACACATCCAGTCAGGGGATTTTCAGTCTTTTAAGGAAGGTCCAGACTGAATTCTAAAGAGGTTGCACTGCTTTCCATTCCCACCAACAGTTCAGGAGGGTCCCCGTCCCTCTGCACCCTTGAGAGCATTTGGTGTTTACTGTCCTATTAACCTGGTAATTGTTGCTGAGGTTGCTATCGAACTGCTGTTTTGATTTGCATTTCTCTAATAAATAAGTGCTCAGGTGAGTCACAGCCTCTAAAAACCTGCTGGAGGGGAAGCTCTGAGTAGGCTCAGACCCAAGGGCAAAGAGGTAACCATTTTCAGCCTTCACCTAGATAGGAGCTCTGGTGGCCAAGTCTGGAGAGTGTTTTTGCCTGTAACACAAAGACTGAGCTTCTCTGGCATTTTAAATTCTCCAGCAGTTCCTCGGAAAAAAACGAAGAGCCTCCTCCTGTGAGATTTATGGCCTTGGAAACTTAGGAAGGTCATTTAGGAGACCCAACTTCAAAGGGAGTAGGGAGGAAAAGAGGTGTGTAGGAGTGGGGATGTGGGGTGGGGGTGTGTGTTTACCTAGTCACTCACAAGAGGAAAGGCGCTCTGGCACAGCCATGGAGAACTGAGCTGCCAACTGCAGGGCTGGACCTGTCTGGACGTTCCAAGCAGCTCCACAACAGCAAGATGGGCAATCTCTTCTTGTTCGATTTATCGCCTCCCCCAGAACCCCGAGGGTCAGCTATGAGTTAGTCATCACTTGATAGCAATGAACTTAATATGGGGATGACCAGCACAGTATCACCTAAAAAAAGGGGAGACACACAAAGAGACCTAGAAGAATTACCGAAAATCAGAATCACAGGGAAGAAGTGGGGAAAGTGAGACATTACATTGTAGCCCATGGAATGAACGTTGAAGGAGAAATTAATTTTTTTTTCTAAAACTTAAATCAGTGGGGGAAAAATAGAAATGACATTCAGATTACCACTGTAGGTGTCACCTAGATTCTTTGTGAGAGAAAGACCAGGATTGGGATTCACAGACAATTTCAAATGAAAACCTCACAAGACTGGTTCCAGGGCTCCACGCCTGCTGCCTGGGCACGTGTTGGGCGCGGGGACCTGGGGAAGTCATTAAGGACAAGCCAGGCAAGCAATCTCTCGAGTGGAGTGGCCTAGCCTGCACAGGCCTCGGCTTCCAGATGGCCAGCTCGACAGCCTCCGTCCACGCCCACGGCCTGCTGGAGGACATGACTGTGGGGAGAAGACCAGATGGAAGGGACACTGCCCTACGTAGCAATTATCCTGTGGTCACTCAGCTCTGCAGGAATCACACTGCTTATAATTTCTCATTACGCAGCCACTAATTGAAAACATGCAATTAACAAACATTTTAATTATAAGCTGTCCTCCCTGGGAGGACTTCAAGTACAGTTAAAACATAGACAACCAGATAAAATGCAGGGGAAGACAAAGATTCCCAACCAACAGGCCCCCTCGGAACCTAGTCCACACCCACTGCTTGCGAATCCATGCTGAGGTACAGGGGTCCCCGAAGACACAGCACAAGGACCCCATGATATTTCCAAGGCTCTAATATTATGGGGTGCTTCAACAGCTTACTGTATTCCATCAAGTCAGAAGCAACCCAGAGCTCACCCTCAGCGGGTTCCCACAGGCAGAAAATCCTCTGCCTATCTTTCTGCCACAGAGCAGTTGTTGGATTTGAACCACATACTTTTGGGTTGCCAGCATTAACTCCTTACCACTAAGACACAAGAGTATAAGGAATTACGCGGCCAACGCAAAGTTATGTGGTTTGAATCCAGTGGCTGTTCTGTGGGTGAAAGACAGGCAATCAACTTCTGTGTGATTTCTGTGCCTCTGAAAACCTGCTGGAGGGTCAGCTATGGGTCGGTTCCAACTCGACAGAACACAACAACAATCATTATAGGAGCAGACTGCCTCACCTTTCTTCTGTGGATCAGTCGGTGGGTTTGAACCAACAACCTTTCAGTTGGTAATCCAACAGTTAATTCACTGTGCCACCAGAGCTTCTGTTACAAATAGAAACCTCAAAACCAAATCCACCTCTGTCAACTTGATTCCAACTCGTACGATCAGGGTTCTGAGGCCAAAAATCTTAACAGGAGGATACTGCTCATCCGTCATGGATCAACTGGTGGATTCGAACCATCGTCCTTTCAGTTGGTAGTCCAATAGGTAATATGCTGTGCCACCAGGGCTCCTTCTACAGCTAGGAAATGTCACATAAAGAACAAGCTGGAGTTTCTGCATTGGCCTTGTCACTCCAGCTCTGCTTCTAAAATGCAATGCCAATTAAAAAAAAATCAACAAATCATTATATACAGTTTAGAACAGAATCATTTATTCTCTCTAAAAATAAAGATGAACCACTTTGACTCTGTTCCCAGGACAGAGCACATTTGAATTATAAAATGCATTTTCAAAGCAAACACCAGGATGGACTCACTGTCCTATCAGACTCCAATAATCTAAACTTCATGAAAGAAATACTGTTTCAGTATTTTGAGAAATAAAATAAACTCTGGGGTCTAACATTTGCATATAAACAGGGAAGAACTCGGGCCTGGATTAGCAGAAGAAAAATAATGTCCTATTTTAACAAAATTCCCAGTTTAAGACACCTTTACAGATGTCCTTGTCCTGTTCCTCTAACATAGAGGGAAATTTCTGTAACTTATTTTAAAAGTGAAATGAAGCAGGTGTTTCAGGAAACAGAAGATGCAGTGAGGTAGTGACAAGCCCTCCCTCCCACACCACCACCCTGGTTCCAGCCCAGTGATGACACAAAGTGCTTCCCTGTCTCTGGACTCATTCCCCTTTTCCTGATTTCACTTCTTTGATTTCCACTCTTCCACTGCTGAAGTCTCAGCAGTAAGCCACAGCTGGCTTTGAGTTCACTTCAATTTGTGCTACCTGATGGCGTCAGAACAGAACTGTGTCACAGAGAATTCTCAAAGGCTCAATTTTTTTCTGAAGCAGGTGGTTTGAATCCACCCCTAGGTCCAAGGGAGAAAGGTGGGCAATCTCCTTCCCCGTGATCCACAGTCTCGGGGAAACCTGGTGTAGGGTCAGCTATGAGGGATCCTACTCAGAGGTAATGGAGGGGCAGGGGTGTTCTTTTAAGGAGCCTTGGAAGCACTGATGGGTGGCAGAGTGAATAAAAGGATGGGCTGCTAGTTGGACTGAACTCATTCGACTCCCACAGCCTTGGAAACCTCTGGGGTACAGTGAGCCAGAGGCCACTCCACAGCAGAGGGCTTGAGAATCCCGACGTTATTTTTCTTTGCCTTTTTTATTTTTTTAATTGCGGTCCCCGTGTGGTAGCGGCACTCTCCCCACATCCTCCTCGTGATTCTCACTTCTCTTCACCTCCTAACCTACCCTTTTCTCCCTGGTGCAATTTTAAGTATCTCTGTGGGTCCAGCAGGGAGCTCTGGTGGGGTAGCCAGTACAGAGTCGTGCTGCCAACTGGAACGCTGCACGTTTCTTTCAGGTTCAAATCCACCGGCCTCTCCACAGGAGAAAGATGGATATTACTGCACCCTCTCCTCCCCCTCATGCAATTTATAGACTCTGAACCACCCCCACCCCCTGAGTGGCAGCTCTGAGTTGGTTCCAGTTTTATGGCATGAGTGGGAGACTTTGAATTGGGTGGGCCAAGCAACCACATTGTCTCAAGGACTGGACCAACTATGAAATGAAGAAACAGGTAGATTACTGCTAGCACACCCAGAAAGAAGATAATGCTGATCAAGGCAGGCCATGCAGGTAAGGCTGTTCTAAGCTGCAGAACACCATCTAAACTCTTGTAGATTTAGAACTTACAGTGGGACTCTGGGTGGACGGCTAACAGTTGGATAAATGCTTGTCAAGACAATCAGTCTCCCTCTCAAGTATCTGTATGTGTTTCCTTTTGTGACACGGACCACAGTCCCCTCTGTGTGACAGAGCCCTTCCCACTCTCTCCCTGGGACCCCTCCTCTACCTGGCCCTCGTTCCTGGCCCTCCCTGCCTTCTGAGCGGGGTTTCTGGGCCAGGGCTGTCTGGGTCTCACGTAGTGGGCTGCACTGAAACACATGTTCCTCTCCAGTGTAAGGACTCTTAACTTTATGGGCTGGCTGGCTACAAAGTCATCCCAGGGTTGGATTCAGTCTGAAGCTTGGAGGGGTTCTAAGGTCTGTGGTCTGAGAAGTGGTCACTCTGCTCCTTGCTACAGCCTTAAACAGGAATTTGCCTCACGGGTAACTGGATATAGAAGCCTCAAATTCTCTCCTTTTTTCTGGGTGCTGCTGAAGGAGAGGTCCCCTTGGTTGAAAAAGAAGTCCACATCGCCTGTGATGATGATGGTGTCACCCCCACATGCTCAAGTCCCTGTGTCTGGCCATCAGGGCCCGCTGGGAACCGGGCCTGTCCGAGAACACGCCTCGTCAGCGTCTGCAGGACTAACCTGCCGTGTCTCTCTGATCCTGACACGTCACGGGAGAGTGAGCACACTGCAGACACACAGAGCTGGTGCTGAAGCAGAACGGGCTGTGTCCCTCAGCGCCCTCACCGTCGCTTCCTATCATGGAGCCGTCCCAGCACCGCCTTCCGGGTCTGATCACAGCCCTCTGTGTCCCAGCACTGGACACTCACAGTCCAGTGGCCCTCTAGACATGGGACAGGTGGGCCCAGCCCAGAGGGAGCTGGAGCCAAGCCCAGAGCCCCCTAGAGAGCAGCCCTCCTCCTCAAAGCACAGGTCATGGAACGGGATCTTAGAAAGCTTGCGAGCAGCCACCTTAGGGGTAACTGATCTCTCTTCACCTGGAGCAAAGAAGAGTCAGAAGAATGAAAGACTGTTCGTCCACAGGGTTAAGGGACCACAGGAGCCTCAGTCTCCATGACCTGAGACCAGAAGAACTGGACGGTATCCACCTACCATTGCTGACCACTCTAAAAGGATGCACAGGAGAAGGCCCCTGACAGAGAGCGACACATGTGGAAAAGAGCACATCTGGCCTGACAAGGCCGGTAGAAATCTCCAGACTGCGGCCTCAGCCACCCTTCAAGCCTGGAAGTCCACCCAAAGTCGCAGGCAGGCCTATGAGAACAATGACAGCAGAAGGAAAGCACCCTCAGAACAATCCACATGATCCAAGATCACGACAGCAGCATTTGCCTAGAAACAACACTCAGAAAGCAGGAAGGGTGGGGGGAGGAACATGAGGTGCTGCTACACTTAGCGGCTGTTATCAACATCCACACATTCTTCTTGTTGTTGTTACGTATCTTCAAGTGGTCTACGACTCACAGGGACCCTACAAACAGCATATGGAAACCCTGTCTTGTGTCATTCTTAAGGTCTCTGCCAAGTTCAAGTTCACTGTTGCAGTCAATGAGAATTCAATAAACACAGTATGTATGAGTTCTTGAAGGAAAAATGAATTTGCTCTGTAAGATTTCATTCAAATAACAAGGAAAAAATTACAAAGAAAAATAACAACCATGCTCGCGGATTTCCCCACACAAGTGCCAGCCTCCACACTGACCCTTGAGCTCAGGCTTGGGTTGGCTCATCAAGTCATAGCCACTGAGTCAGAACTGACTCATTGCAGACCCAATTGGTTTTTGAAGCTACAAATTTCACTGGAGGAGTTGGTGGTGGTTATTATGTGTCATCTAGTGGCCTCCAATTACCCTGTTTACAATAGCTCTGAACTCTGCCCTGCCCTGAGCCAATCACTGCCTCCGACACACCTACCCCCATTACCCCAGTTACTGTGTCAGCCCATCTCATGCAAGGTCTTCCTCTCCTGCATTGTCCCTCTATCCTACCAAGCATCATGTCCTTCTCTAAGGACTGGTCTTCCCTGGTAAGATGATGGGTGACTCTTGAAGGTCATGCCAACAGAGTAAGGTATATGCTGAAATTCGCCAACAGCCGAGAGTTCTCTTCTATTAATCCTGCTTTACTATGTCCATGTTCTAAACTGCATGACTGCTTAATGTAAAACCCAAGTGTTTCACAGACTGAGCTGACAAATCCTAGAACCTTAGCATTTGGAGACTAGAAGGGACTCGTCTCTGCCATCTTGTCTTACGATTCAAACTCACTATAAAAACTACTGCTCTGTTAATATGATCTTCAAATCCACGCTTAGCAAATGTTCCTCTTATCTAAAGAGTTTATCAAAATTGGATTTCAGTTATGTCACATCAAGATAGTTCATCCAAATGAAATTCCCTGCTGCCAAGTTGATTCCATCTTCTGGTGACCGTCAGCCAGGCTTCCCTGGTTGGACATCATCACGGGAGGAGGCTGCCCACTTTTCTCCTGCAGAGCAGCTGGTAGATCAGAAAAGCTAACCCTTCGATTAGCAGCCTGACACGTAATTCTCCATGCTACCAAGGCTCCTTAGACAGTGCATAACCCAGCACCATCCTGTCAATTCCAACTCCTGACAGCCCTCTGTTGGCATCCTGAGGCTGTAAATCTTTATGGGGGAAGACTGGAAGAGTCCATAGGAATGTGTATATTTAAGTATATTTTTAGTCATAAATATAGTACACTTACAGGGTTTTTAAATGATTACTGTAGACTCCATCTCAAACGCCACACTCTCAAATTATTTTGACATGCTTTTAAGTGCCCAGAGCCATTTTCAGACAACTAGCACTTTTATTAGGTCAGAAAATCCTGGTGTGACCTAAATTTTAGATACAACCTTTTATTTATTTCTGTTGTGAATGCAAAATATGGGAGTAACTTGAGATCCTGCTGAGTGGGAAAGCTGGAAGAGGTAAATGGCACGATTGCTGTCTTTTCCATTTGAAATAAATAATTCAAAGAAATCCAGATAAAATATAGGATACAAAAGAAAAAGGACCAGGGACGCATTCAAGGCCATGTATTATTTAAAGCCAAAGTAAGTGAGTAAGAACGTTAATAAGAGTGTGGCAAGCTTGATCTGTCCAAAGTGTCTGCTAATGAGACCAGGCTTCAAAAGCAGCAAAGCTCAAAAAAAAGCTCTTCCGTCAGACACGAGAGAGCGGATCTTCCTCTTGCAGGAGAGCGTGGCTAGGGTCTGAGCAGGCTAAGACCAGGAAGCAAACTGCAGCTCAGCTTCACTCTGCTCTTTGGTTTCAAGACTATAAGCGTTTCATGTGGCAGCTGTAACAAAATGCCACAAACTCAAGGAGCAAACCAGTCAAAACCGAGTCTCCGTTACTGTTGTTGTTTTATTAGGTGCTGTCGAGCCTACTTCAACGGATCATGCAACAGATAGATGCACTGCGCCATCCTCCCAATCGGTGCCTAACCCCACTGTTGTTGAGGTCTCACTGAGGGTCTTTCTCTCCTTCTGTGATGTGCCTACCTTTCCAAATATTATGTCTTTTTCCAGGCCTGGTGTCTCCTGACAATAGCCCCAAACCATGTGAGATGAACTCTCCCGAGTTTTGATTCTAAGAAGCAATCTGACTGAACTTCATCCAAGGCAGACTGACTTGTTCTTTTTTCAGTCTACAGCATAACCAACATTCTCTACCAAATCACAGCTCAAAGGCATCAATTCTTGCTTGGTCTTTCGAATTCAGTTCTATTTTGACATGCATCATTCTGGAGGTGAAAAAAATCAAACCTCAGACCAGTACTTTGAGTCTGTTTTGACTCACAGCTATCCTATCCAGCAGAGCAGCAGTGCCTTCCAGGGTTCTAACTTTGAGTCAGCAGCCTCTGCGCCACAAAGGGCTCTCCTCCTCAAGGGCCGTTTATGAAATCAAATTGTCTCAAGTCTGTGTCCTCTGGACTCTCCAGGACACAGCCCGGCCTCGCTACCTCCAGCTCGCACTGGCTCCTGCCATCACTGGTTCTCCTCGCCCTGTAGCCGCACTGCTCCAGTCTCCGCCTTCATCTTCATGAAGTCTACCTAAACCAGAGCTTCTCGAGCCCAGAACCACATGAGCTGGGTCATTTCAAACACAGCGGCAGGAAGAATGCTAGGTGTGGTCTTCTGCTGCAGCACAGCAAGCTTGGGGGGGGGTGGAGGGGCGGGGGTCACGTCATCATGGTCAAGTTGGGTCTGGCGATGCCTGCTGCTGAGGTGCAGTGTGAAGCCCAACGTGTGAGAAGTTCCTACTCCATATGGCAGCACCCATCCTATGAGGGAGAAGCACACAGGACCAGGGCACAGCATGGTGCGGGGGAAGCCATAACTCGTATTCAGAGAAGTCCTAGGCATCCCCTATGACTCAACTTTCAGCCAAGCCATGCACAGGCCTTTAATCATTAACATCAGAGAGGAGCGAATGCCTTCAACCCAACACCACAAGATAAAAAAAGGTGACATTCACCCAGGGACAAAACTCAGAAGGAAAAAAAAAATCCCCTCGAAAGGCAGAAAGGAGTGGGATAGGAGGATGAATGGAAACCAACACAGGGAGGAAGTGGAAGGAGTCTTGTTACATGGCAGTGACTGCAATCAATGTCACAAATCACAATGTGTATTAGTCGTTTAATGGAAAAGCAATTTACTCTGTAAACTTTTACCCAAATGACAATAAAAAGTTAATAATTTTTTTTTAAAAAAAATGTCCTAGGACTCAAATGCTTGAAATTATTTCTATATGTGACATGGAGTCAGGGAAAAGGATGGAGAGCAGACATTCATCAGATGCCCCCCATGTGGCTTTCTCCTCAGACTCCACAGCCACCATGCCTTGAAGCCAGGGGTCCTCTCCATGTTCATCACTCTGAAAAAATTTCTACCTGTCTAGTCACTGTGGGTCAGCTCCTCCTGTTGTTGTTGCCATCGAGTCGCTTGCGACTCATAGCGACCCTATGTACAACAGCCCTAAACTCTGCTCTGTCCTGTGCCAATAGCACTGTCTCTGACACTTCCATCCCGATTATCCCAGTCACTCAATCAACAGTGACATAAAAACATGCCCCATTCTTCTCCAAGTTCACCAGTTCACCTTCACCAGAGAACTCAATTTCATTATTACATTCACCATGTTATCAGTCCCTTAGTCCCTTCCAGCACTGGTGGCTTAGCACTTAATACTGAATCCAAATAATATTTTGTGGTTCATAAGGTTTTAACTGCCTGTCTTAGTTATTAAGTGCTGTTACAAGCGAGATGCCACAGGTGGGTGGTTTTTTAGTTATTCTCTTAATTTTCTAACTATATTTATTCTTCTAGTTTTGTTTTTTTTTTTTTTCAGATATTTATTCTTCTAGTTTTGAAGGCTCGAAGTTCAAATTCAAGGTGCTCTAGGAAGGGCTCCCTTGCTCGGCATGCTGGTTGTAGTTTCCTTCCGCCTTTGCAGGCCTGGTGTGCTCTGGTCGTCTTCAGTGTCCAGCGTGTCCTGGTGCAGAAGGTTAGGTCTAAGGAGGCTCACTCCTGGCAACTCTTTCCTGATGGGAGTAAAGTGCTTCCGCTTGACCAGCTTTTCTCTTTTTCTTCTAGTCAGATTGTGGCTGTGAAGGGATCAATGGGAGTTGCATTCCACGTGTAACCCTTGCACAACTGTTTATCAGTTCACAGGGAATTATTACAAAGCTTCCTATCATGTCATTATATATGTGTCTTTTGGGGACAGAATTCAATTTATGACACTGGTTCTCAGAAGCAGACTCTTAGGCCTTTCTTCCTGGTCTTTGTCTAGAAGATCTTGGAAACCTGTCCACCTGGGAGACCCTAGAGAGTCAGAGCTGGAGAGGCCAGCTCTCCTTTTCTAGCTGGATGCCCTGCAGTTTCACATCTCCTTTAATCACCGCAGCACGTGAGACCTTGCTTGGGACAGACAGATGCTACCTTACACGCCTGTGCCTGGAAAGCTTGCTCACCCACAGTGCTCTCCCTCGTTTCTATGTCTGTGTAGAGGAGTCTTTCTTGGCAGGATTCTCTTCTTTTCCCAGCACAGGTCAGTCACAGGATTTAGGAGCTAATGGAGCACTGAGTCCACACCTCAGGTTTCTGAAAGATGTTCTCGTTTTAACTGATTTAACTTTAAATGGAATAGTACTTAATTATTTGCTCAAAGTATTTCAATATTGTGTTCACTAGCAAAGAAAACAAACCAACACTGCCTTCAAGTTGACTCCCAACTCCTGCTCACTGTGATGGACAGAGAAGGGCTCCCCAGTCAGTAACTTCTGTGGAAGCAGATCGTACAACACTCTCCCTCGATGAGAACCTGCAGCCCTGAGCAAACAGGCAGCAGGGCCCTGCTCAAAGATGGCGGCCAAATGCCATGGAATCGGTTTCCTGTTTCCTGTTGCTCCGTGCCATCTAGTATACGCTACTCACAGTGGCCCACACACAGTCATTCAGGGGAGAAAGGGCTGCCTCAACGCGGGAGGAGGCTTAGAATGGATCAAGGAATTACAGCATGGGAAGCCAGCCCAGTGAAACAGTTCAAAAAGTTGAACCAACACAAGAAAAATGCCACCAAAGAACAATGGAGTCAGACCTCAGAACAAACTGGACTTAAATTACAGATCATTCAAAAAAAGCCAACCAAATCCAGAGCAAGCCCACTGCCCTAGATGGATTCGATTCACAGCGACCTCACAGAGGGTCTCCCCAGGTAGTGAATGTTTATGGGAGGAGACTGCCCATCCCAGTGAGCATGTAGTGGACACAAAGCACTGACCACAGCACAGTGCCAGAGCTCCTTCAAGAAAAACCTGGGCCTCCACAAGAAAAAGACTGATAACCCAACTACTAAACAGGCAAAAGACATGGAAAGAATTTTCACAAAGGAAGATATTTAAATCACAGACACATGAAGAAATGCTCCAAGTCACTGGCAATAAGAGAGACGCAAATCAAAACTACAATGAGGTACCATCTCACTCCAGTAACAGTGGCAAAGTTTAACAGGGCTGCAAGTAATAAATGCTGGAGAGGATGTGGTGAGAATGGAACATTGTTGGTGGGACTGTGAAATGGTACAACCACTCTGGAAGGCAGTTTGGTGCTTCCTCAAAAAGCTGAACATAGAAATTTCATACGACCCAGCTATTCAACTACTTGGAATATACCCTGAGAAAATGAGAACTGAGGCACCAATGGAGATTTGGACACCAATACAGCAGCATTATTCACTATGACAAGAACATGGAAACAGCCCAAATGTCCAACCACAAATGAACGGATTGAGAAATGGTACATTGACACACTATGCAGCATGAAGGAGCAATGATTTTTTAAGTTATTACCTACCTTGGGAGGGACTGGAGAGCATTATGCTGAGTGAATTAACTTAGTCCCACAAGGACAAATACTGTATAAAACCATTACTGTAGAATGAGTATAAGGCTCCAAAGGGTTGGGGAAGATGGAAGCAGAGCGCTGAGGATGTGTAGTGGGGAGGTTGGGGGGGATATTAATCATGGAGTTGTATAATTTGATGGGGAAGTGATGGAAATTGGAAGAATCTGTTCTCAAAAACAATGTATTCGAATTTTGTAAATAAACTACTATTTTAAAAAAACAACAAACAGTATCAAAACAAAGTGAGTTACATATATTTTTGGGTTTTTCAATGAATAAAGTCATACTAACATTATAGTTTATAATAGATAAATATTTCTAGAACAACCAAAACGTGACAGAGACATGAAGTGAACAAAAACTGTTAGGAAAATGGTGCTAATGGAAGCGGAATTGCTGTAAGCCTTCTGTTTGTACAAAACACACCGTCTAAGAGGAGTGAGATAGTGAGATGTGGCTGTGTGCTTGGATCTTTTTCTTTCCAGTGTTAGGGAAAGTGCGGGGTTTTAACTGCATCATTGCTAACGTGCCTCCCATAGGGGTGTCTCATTAGGAGCCATCAGGACAGGCAGGGCTCTCTGACTGTGGCTCGTGGGCTCACCACCTCTGTGCTTCCCTATGAAGTCAAAGCCCATTCCTCCCTAGACCAGAAGATGCCGTGCATGGATTTAAAGACTGGTGAGCCAGTCAACAAGCTTCCTTCCTGAACCAACATCCCCTCAGCAGGTGGAACCCCACCACCCCAGGCAATAGGGACAAGCAGGAGTGATGGGCACCATTCCTGGACCTGGACCATCAAAGATCCAGGAGACGCCCACCCCCCACTTCTGAACTCTGGCCTCTGACACAAGCTCCACGAGAGCTACCTCACATCCTGAGACTCGTGCTCACAATGGAGAAGCCAGAAATCAAAGGAGCCTGGTTCAGTCAGTCAGCTGTTCACCTAGGACCTCGGGACACACCTTCATGCAGTGAGATGTAAACTTGTATCAAACTTCAGTCATCAGCTATCATGCAGTTTATCTGTTACAGCATTTGGCTTTACTCTCAATAGCAACAACAGCAACAAAAATGATGTAGTGACTAAATAACCACTGATGTTAAGGACAGAATTAAGATCTCTCTTAAGCCAGCACACACTGCATTCTACATAACTGCCATGCACACATGTTTTTCACAAGCTGTGCAACTACATGCATTATATGAACTGCATGCACATGTATGGTGTTTCAAGAGCAAGCAATACAAAACCGATGGTCAATTCCTCAGATCTCAGAGATTTCAAAAAAGGACTGACGTTATTACACACGTACCTCGTTTCGAGACACCACGCCCCCGGAGGAATGCTGGGCGTGGAAATGACGGTGTGCTGCCATCTGGGCCATGTGTGTCCTCACGTACATGGTCACTTCCGTCTGGACTGGATCTACTGTACCTGTTCAAGACACAATATTGTTCCACTCAACAAAAACAGAATTTGCACCTACAAGTATTTTCAGTAAACATGCTGGACAATTATCTTACTGATTCCAATGAGGTTGAGTCCTTCTCTGTAGGGATTCCCTGAATTCACTTAATTGACTCGTTATTTACTCTAAATAGCCAAATGGTGACTACTTTGGGAAGAAAAGGGGGGGGGAACCTATAAAGAGGTAGGTAGGGCAGACAGAAAGGATGTTATTGGGAGGACTGCCAATTTCTGCCTCAGGTTTGGGGACAGCCGACACCCCCCCCCCCACCGCAGCTGCAACCATGATCACTCCCCTTCTCTGGGACAGTCCTGGCAGACACGCCATGAGAAGCCAGACTCATCTGCCCTGACGCTGCTCAAGACTTGCTTCATCTATTTCAATTTCTGATTTGCACTGAGGGGAGAAAAGCAATCTATCTTCTCTTAAGAGGAAAAAAGTCATTTGGTGGAATCTATTTTTGTACATTGCAAAGAGTATCCCAAGCACTGCAGGTTCTTGATGAATATTGAATAACGAGAGAGTGAGGGGAGGAGGGAATGAGAAAAAGGAGAAAAGATGACGGACGGAGGAGGGAAGAGAAATCCTCAAAGACTTGCCCATAACCTTTAGACACCTTGAGTTGTCAACAGGGGAGCTCTGTTAGCCCTTTTCCATAGCTACAAAAGCAGCCAATGAAGCTTTTCACATCAAAGTGGGCTAGAGCATGCCACTGCTAACCAGAAGGTTGAAGGTTTGAGTCCACCCACGGGGGCTCCAAAATAAAGACCTAAGGGGAGCTCTGGCGGCCTAGGGGCAAGAAGCTGCACTGCAGAGGTCCACGGTTCAAATCCACCAGATGCTCTGCCAGAGGAGGAGGGACAATTTCCTCCTGTACCAGTCAGATCTGATTTGACAGTACACACACACAAAAATAAAATAAAAATTTTTTAAAACCTAGTAATATACTGTTGTTGTTGTTGATTGCATTCAAGTCAAGCACAACTCATAGAAACCCTATGAACAAAAGGCCTGAAGCCCCTCTACAACTATTGACATTTATCAAAGTTCACAGAGTTTCTGGAGGCAAAATTCTAAATGCCATGGAGCACAACAAGGTCACCAAGGGCCGAGTGAGCCCAGCCACTGGCCTGGTGTGGTGCTGGAACGGGGCCATGTGGTCTACACCCCCTCCCGGCATCCTTAAGTTACTGCAGCTGACTCCATGTAGGAAGGGCTCCAGGAATACTGCCGCCTGCCGTGCCAACCCCATCCACCATGCCCGGTCCAGATCCATCTCCTCCATAACCTGCCCTAGAACTGACCGAATGCGGGCAGTGAACGAGACAAGATGCGAAATTAATGGAGCAAGAACCTCATCTGTAAAATAACATTTCAATCATCAAAGGTATGAAGCTGCAAATGGAAAATTTGCTTTTCATCAACACTTAAGTCAAACAGAATTTTTCTCATCTTGGGAAACATAGCTCAGCATATTGAATTATATACACTTGATTGATGGCCATGACAGGTAGACAAATAGATTTGTAGATAGACAGACAGGAGTACAGATATGCTACCTAGATACACAGAAAGGTCGGAGTATAATTACACCAACACACATTCTTCAAGTGGAAATTATGTTAATTTATCATATTTTATCCTAATTTCTAAGAAAACCATTTAAAAATGTAGCGAACAGTATTTCTTTGAAACTACATCTGAAAAATCAATTTACAAAGCCAAAACAAAGTTTTCTGTAGTTAAGCTAGCATGAAGATTGAACTTTCTCCCTCCTTTTAGAGAACAGTACAAAGTCTACACCATGGGAAAGCAGGTCCGGGCGGGCACCGGCTAAGGAGGGGATGGACACCAGTCCTAAGGGAGCCACTGCTCAGGATCTGCAGCTGTTTACTGGCCGCTAGGAGAGACTCACAGGAAGCTTCCCGGGTAGAACTTCTGTCACAGCACCCAGCACTCCAGGCAGAAAGTGAAGATTAAGAGGCTGAGCAAGAAGTCAGATTCTGAACACAGCTGGGGAACCAGTGATCCCCATCTGATGCCCTAGAGCCCTTCCCTTCCACAAACAGCCACAGTGGAAGCAGCCCAACCCTTTCGCGTCCCGGAAGTGGGCTTCCTCTGCCAGGAAGCGCCTCCTTCGGGGAACTCAGGTGAGGCCCCCAGGTGCTCCGCGTTTCCACAAGAACCAGCTGCTGCAGAGCTCACGAGGCTCCACGAGCTCTGGTGGGTCAGGGCGGAGCTCTCTGCACTTGTTTCAATCGCTATCTAGGCTGTCTTATGCTGTTTGGTTTCTGGAAGCAAACTGCATGACCTTTCTCCAAGATGCCTGGCTGACTTCAGTTTCCAACCATGTGGTTAACAGCCGAGCACATTAACCACCTGCAACACCCAGGCCTCCACACTGGACCCCACAGAAAACTCAACCCGTTATGCCCAAGGTGACTCCGAGTCATGGGGCCCCTCCGCCGACCCACTTTCAGGTTTCCACAGCTGTGAATCCTAACAGGGGAGCGCCTCACCTTTGTCCCAAAGAGCCCTGGGTCGCTGGCCTTCTATTAGCGTCCAACACAAAATGCACTGCACCACCAGCACTCCACAGGTCAGATACAGACCCTCCAAATACCCTTCCCATCACAAATGCTCAGCTGAACCACTTACATCCCCTGACTAATCAGGAAAATAGCCTAACTGGAGAGAAACTTTTGCTTCCTTGCCGGCAGACGCCAGCTCACAGCCTCTCCTTACCAGGTGCTTTTAGGAAGATGCTGGTCCGAGGTAAGCCATTTCTAACAAACCGCTGCTTTCTGTTTATTAATTTAGTTGTACGGCAATAAAATCTGTTGGTAAGGGTTCTTTTGCCCAGAACAGAGCCATCAGCTAATTGCAGACTTCATAAGGATCAATTGCTTTTTTACCAGGTTAACCTGGTAGCACGTCCGCGTTAATCTTGCCTGGGTTGCTCACATCTCATTTGACAAGGCAGTTTCCACCACTAACACGGCCTCATCTTGAGTGCCAGGGGATGCCCAGCCAGGATGCTCATTAGCGGTGAGGGTGGGAAACGTTGAGTATGTCATCAGGAAAGGCCTGACACCAGAGAAGGTCATCCAAGGCGTCCGGTAAACCACCAGTTTACCGGGGCCTGACAATACCTACAACCACAGACTCAGACGCGTAAGGAGGGACAACGTGGAGATGGGCTGTGGCTGCTGTGTTCTGCCGGCACCGGGACTTGAAGCCAACCTGACGGCAGCTAACAGCAACAAGATCCTTACCAAACCTGGCTGTGTGCACTAAGAACTCAGCAGTGCACACCCACAGACGTGATCAAGTGTCCAGAGGACATTTTTACCTCTTGTCCAGCAGACACACTTCCATGATGGGGTCTCCAAGTAAAGGACTGGGTGTGGTATGGCCCACTCACTACCTCAAGTCCATTCCAGTTTCTAGTGAGCTGGTAGGGCCAAGCCGACCTGCCCCATAGGATTCCCAAGACTGTAATCTTCACGGGGAGCTCTGGTGGCCTAGTGGCAAGGAGCTGTGCGGCCAACCCAAAGGCACACAGTTGGAATCTACCAGATTTACAGTCTCTGAAAACCTTCCAGAGGGTCAGCTTAGAGTCAGCTTCAACTCAATGCCATGTTAACAACCTTTACAGGAACAGAGAGCACAAGATTTCTCATGAGTGGGGGTGAATTTGAACTTCTAATCTTTCAATTAACTGTCCAACACTTAACCCACTATGCCACCAGATTCCTTTATTGTATAGCAGTTATATTTATTGTATACCAGTTGTATTTACAGTAGATGTATTTTAAGTTTGTTTGACATCAAAAGTCTTCAAAGATCTTTTTTCTCTCCCTGTTGACACCTTTTTAAAACTCAGTGTTTCCAGACACATTAGTGCATCGGCCAGTGATGAGGTCACTGGCTGGGAAACCGTTATCAGCAAAGAGGATGCCCCCTCCTGTGGCCTGAGGCCCACTGGAAAGCTGCCTACCTGAGCATTAATTGCTATTCAGAGCTAAGTCTTAGGGCCAGATTTCCATCTTTCTGAAGGTATGCCTGTCATTTTGACTGGATTATCTGACTATTAAACTGTGCTCGCCTCAGCCTGCCAACCCTCCAAAGAGATTGTGCTAGAAACACAAGAGATAAGCAGACAAGTGATTTTCTCTAAGTATGAATAAGCAGGCTGGAGCCTTGTTCCCAAGGAAGACAGGCATTCCAGTGTGCTGCTTATTAATCAAGACTGAGTCCTGGGGCCTCTCTATGTTGGAAACATCCAGAAAGAGAGCAACAGCAGGACGAGGTCTGTTAAGAGCATGTGGAAGTTGGGTGTTTGTCTTACTTATCTAGTGACACTGTAACAGAGACACCCCAAGAGGATGACTTTAACAGGCACATATTGTCTTAGGAAGCTATTGTTGTTTTACGTGTCCTCAAGTCGTCAACAACTGATAGCTGACCCTCCAGTGGGTTTTCAGAGGCAACAAACTGTGTGAGAGAAGACTGCCCTCCTCTCTCCCACAAAGAAGCTGGTGAATTCTAACCACATGCCTCTGGTTTGGCAACACGACTCCACTAAGCCACTCGAGGTGCCAACCCGAGGGAAGGGCCTCTCTGTCCACTCTGGAGGCAGGCCCTGGTTTCCTCCAGCCGCTGTACACCTACTGGTCCGTGGAGACCTCCATGTGTTCTGGCCCTCCCTGGTGTCCTCGAGCTTGCAGGAGCCCAAGTCCCAAGGGGTCCCTTCCATGGGGGTGGTTCTTTCTGGATGGCCTTGAGGTCCTTTTTCAACTCGCTTTCCTCTCTCTTCTCTGCAGTGAGCTCAAGTTACTCCAGGCCACACTCCAGGGGCACTCCCTTCACATGGATGAGGACTCAGACGGCATCAGGCAACTGCATTCTGCTCTCAATCTACCAACTCTTGTTTATGAGACCAGGGTGGCCACGGCATGGCTTTCACAGTCTGTTACTAAACACGTGTATTCTGGGAGACACAGTTCACATCATGACTGTGGCTGAGTTTATTTCAGATTGGTCTGTTCCTAATTCTGACACTGCAAAATTAGGGAGAGATGGGGACACGCACTAAGTGTATTTCCTGCCTAACCCTGGGCAAGGGAACTGGTGGAACACGGATTCTAAACCATCAGCACAGAAACCAAAGGACACCTGCACTGTCTGGATGGGATTACTGTTCCCTGAGGCTTTATTTTTTTGCCTTTTCTTTTTTCTCTAATTGTTAACTATTGCCTACTCCCATCAAGATCAACTGATCCAATGACTGTAACTACGGGCTTGGGCATATCAGAGATCGGAGGGCGGTGCAGGGCCAGGCAAGGCTCAGATCACATGGCTCTAAGTTGTAGTCGACTCAGTCGCACCTAACAACAACAACCCACATGATTAAAGGAAGAAGAAGAAAACACAGGTGTCAGGTCCATTCCAAATCACATCACACTATCTGACATGCTCGAGCCCACGGCAGCATCACTGCGTCAACCCAGCTGGTTGAGGGTCTTCTCCTCGTTCGCCAACTCGACCTTTCCAAGCACGATGTCTTCTCCAAGTATAGTCTCTCCTACCAGCATGCCCAAGGTATGGGAGATGAAGCTTTGTCATCTCTGTCGTAAAGGAGCATTCCAGGTGCACTCTCTCCAAGACCTGTCTGTTTGTTCTTTTTTTCCTAAGAGTTTATTTAAAAATTCTAAAACATTTTTTCAAGAATAAATTCTTTCAATTTCCCTCATCCCCCCCCGCAACAAATGCTACAACCTCATGATTAGTGCCCCCTCTCCCCTTGCAAAGCCTCATCGCTCCATTTCCAGCCTCTCCCACCCCTCTCCTGGATGTTTATACTCCTTCTACAATAACGGTTTTATACAATATTTGTCCTTGTGGGACTGAATTAGTTCACTCAGCATAATGCTCTCCAGTCCCTCCCAACTTAGATAATAATTTAAAAAATCATTGCTCCTGCGTGCTGTGTAGTATTCCATTGTGTGAATGTACCATAATTTCTCAAGCCATTCATTTGTGGTTGGACACTTGGGCTATTTCCATGTTCTTGCGATGGTGAATAAACTACTATGAGATTTGTATTGGTGTACAAATCTCCATTTGTGCCTCAGTTCTCATTTTCTCAGGGTTTACTCCAAGTAGTGGAGTAGCTGGGTCATGTGGAATTTCTATGTTCAGCTTTTTGAGGAAGTGCCAAACTGCCTTCCAGAGTGCTTGCACCATTTTACAATCCCACCAACAATGTATAAGAGCTCCTTTCTCACCACATCCTCTCCAACATTTATTACTTTCAGCCCTTTTAAACTTTGCCACTATTACTGGAGTGAGATTGTATCCCATTGGGGAAAATCTCTTCAACAAATGGGGTTGGCAAAAGTGGACTTCAACCTGCAGAAAGCTGAAACAGAATCCACATCTCACACCATACATCAAAATCAACTCAAGGTGGATCAGAGACCTGGGAGTAAAGCCCAAAACCTTAATGATCCTAAGAGAAAAACTGGGATCAAGCTAAGAAGTGCTAGTCCAAGGTATAGAGAGACTGTCAAATACAACAAGAAATGTACAATCTCAAGAGGATAAAATTGATGCATGGGACCTTCTAAAGATTAAATCCAGGTGTGCATCAAAAATTTTTTCCAACAGGGTGAACAGAAAACCTACAAACTACAAACAAACATTGGTTAATACCATCTCAGACAAGAGTCTCTTAACAGTAGTTTACAGAATACTCTTGGGCCTCCACAAGAAAAAGACTGATAATGTAATTACAATATGGGCAAAAGACATGGAAACAATTTTTACAGAGGAAGATATTCGAATGGCAGACACACACACGAAGAAATGTTCAAATCGCTGGCAATAAAAGAGATGCAAATCAAAACCACAATGAGGTACCATCTCACTCCAGTAACAGTGTTTGTTCTTTTAGAAGTCTGTCATCAGTACTCTATTCCAACACCACAGCTCACAGGCATCAGAGCAATGAAGTGGTGTTTTATACAAGAGATATTTATCCAGTAGAAGTGTTGGAGGTGGAGGTGGTGGTGTCAAGGGCCTTTTTCTTCTCACCTTCCACTTTACCAAGCATGACTATTCTTTTCTGGTAACAGGTTCAAATCACTTAACACAAAATCTCACCATCCTTGCCTCTAAGGGTCACTCTGGCTTTACTTTTACCAATACAGATTTGTCTGTTCTCTTGGGAGTCGATATAGAATAGCCAGTATTCTTCATCAGCGCCAGAATTATAAGGTATCAGTTCTTCATCATTCTACCTTATTCACTGTCCGGCTTTCATATGCATATGAGGCAGCCGGAAATATCATTCATGGCTTGGACCAGGTGCCCCTTAGTCTTAAAAGTGACATCTTTGCTCTTCCACACACAACAGAGATCTTTTGCAGCAGATCTGTCCAATGCTCTATGTCACTTGACTTCTTAACTCCAATGCTCTATGTCACTTGACTTCTCAACTCCTGATTCTATGGGATGTTGATGGTAGGCCCAAGTAAAATTAAATCCTTCACAATTTTAAGCCTTCCTCTGTTTTGGTGTCCACTGGTCCAGCTGTAAGAATTTTTACCTCCTCTGTGTTGAAGTGTATGCTTACTGATGACGTTAATCTTTGATTTACAAGTGTTTAAGTCCCTTTTGTTTTCAGCCAGCAAGGATGTGACAAGGCAGGTTTGAGACCTAGGCAGTTATTTCAGCAGCTGAATTCTGCACAGAAGATGATGAGGAGAGAAAAGAGGGAAGTACACTGGTGAACGAGGCGGCAGGCATGACCTCTGGCTATCCACAGGCCTCATGGCCTTGGCGAGGTCAGAGCCAGGCTTTCTGTCCTGGCATGCAGTGTATGAGCCTTAAATAGAAGTGTACTTGCAAGGCAGTGCTCAGTTACGATCTCTGATTGAAGAGCTCTGGCCTCTGAGTGCAGAGTTAAATGTTCAGCCATGTGGCAGGTGGTCCACTGATCTGGACAACCCCTAGGGCTCTGAGTGAGAAAGCGTTCTGAACACCCAGGATTCTCCTGAACAGGCTATTTTGGATTTAAGAAACTACCAGCTTCCTCTGTTAGTCAATTTGTGTCAACTGTACTGTTACAAAGACTGAGCCTGTGATAGTGGCTGTCCTGGGGAAAGTAGGTGCACACAGTATGGGGGACCTCCATGTCCTCACAGAGAACTCATGGGTTACAAGCTCACATCCCCAAGGCTACTCTTTCCCAAGAATTGGCAGTATTTGAGCACAGCAAGGCAAACACTTAGAACTCAACCCCATGACTCACCACTGCCCAAGGTTACTTCTTCACAGACAAAAGAGCCACCTTCACAGAAGAAGTCTTCCCAGGATGAGCCACCTTCACAGGAGGAGCCTGGCCAGGGCCGAGCCACCTTCGTGGCCTGAGAAGCCTGCCCAGGGCCGAGCCACCTTCATGGATGGGGGAGCCTGCCCACGGATGAGCCACCTTTCAGGTAGTGGGTTTTTCCCTTGATAAGATACCAACATTTTCACGGTTCGAATCCACCAGATGCTCTGCCGGAGAAGGAGGCGCAATATCCTCCTGTATCAGTCAGATCTGATTTGACGGTACACGCACACAAAATAAAATAAAAAAAATAAATAAAAATTTAAAAAAAGATACCAACATTTTGCAGTAAGAAGTATATCTCCATTACTGTCTCTCCTTGACTGAGCAGATGAAGCCCTTACCTTCCCCCGAAGTACTGGCCTTTGGGAGTTACGGTGGTACAATGATCCCAAGCGTAGCTGCGAAGTCACACAGCCAGGGGAAGTAGCTTGTGAGACCTGGAGAGGCCCCGCAGGCTGGTGTGCTGACACAGTGGCTCTGCAGCCAGGGCGGAGAATCCAGGAGCTTCCAGGTGAGGATCAGAGGAGGAGCAGCAGGGGCCATGCGATGATCGCAAGGCACATGGGTGGCGGAGCCAGACCAGACCCAGTGCAAGGGCTCCAGGCGAGGACCCTGTGCACTGGGGACAGGAGGCAGGCTCAGGAGAGGGGTCAGCCATAAAAACGGAGGCCCAGGCCATAGCGGCTGCTAAGACACAACAACGGGCCCTAAGACACCAGTGTTTGTGAGGACGGTGAAGGACGGGGCAGGGCTGTGTTCTGTTGTCCACAAGGTCTCTGGGTCACAGAGACTGAGCGCCCAACAATGACAAAGAGAGCTCTGGGTTTTGGTAAAAGGAAGAAAAGACCAAAAAAACCCCAGTAAATCACAGTATCAACTCAAAACCAACATTCAATTCTAGCCAAAAGCCTCTTTTTGCCGTGGAAGTTCACAGAGGGCCAGGAGGCGGAGGGGGTGACACCCTCCCTTCATAAAGGGTTCAGTCAGGGTCTGAGCAGGCAGCTCCCCGGGGCTCACTCACTGGTCTGCACGGACAGTGTCACCTGTTGCCCCCACATCACACCTTCCGCTCTGCTCTGCCTCCTAGAGCCAGAGCCTCGTCCTGAGTTCACGGTCCTGCCGGGGCGGCACAGCCAGGCGAGCATGCTCTTCCCTGGGCGTGTGCGCTCAGCCATGGTGAACAGCTTTACATGGGCCTCACTCTGTTGCTACATGTGCGTGAGCGCACCTTGCTCACCACTGGGTTTAGGGGAAACACAGGTGGGTTGAGACGTGATCGCAGGTTAGAAGGAGCCAGGCCGAGGGCCGCTCCTGCTAACCATCATGCACTCCAAGTTGCCATGCACACATCTGGACGTCTTACTGAGCAGCAGCGACCAGGGTGACGTCTGTGTGGTGAGGGCACTCAGGCGACAGGGTCATGGCTGCTGGCCTCTCCTCCCAGGTTTGGCAGCCCTCTAAGCAGAATCCAAGCGTTTCTTCAAGCGTTTCTTTACATCAGCAGGCTCACGGGGCTCATATGTGGTTCACACAGCATGCAGATGCCACGCAAACACTGCCTGCGATCAATACTCAGTGCATTTAGATCCACCCTTCCCTGTCAGTCATCCTCGCACATGGCCTCTAAAAGGAATGCCTGATTTCCAGTGTTCACAAGACAAAGCTCAAGGGTGCTGGTGTGACTCACCCTCTTATTGCAGAACCCAGATTTCTTTTAAAAGGTCATTAGAATGTATTTACAACAGTGTCAGCATTCTAGGGACACAGTGGCCCATTCATGACTGAAAGAAATATCCCCAGGTAGAGCTGGTCCCCAAATGTTAACAAGAAGATCCCCATGGAGTTGATGCACGTAGCACTGCTGTCCAGTTCTTCTGAGCCACGGTGAGCCCAGCATCTTCACAAGAGGAGACTTCCCAGCTTTCTTCTCAGAGCGGCTAGTAGATTCAACCACTGGCCTGATAAGACATGGAGTACACAACCAGGGCTCCTGCTGCCCACTTTTCAACCTCTGCACTCAAACACATGCATGCTGCCTCTTGAAACTGTTGTTACGTGGTATGCGTGGGCACAATGAATAGATAACGTCAGTGTGGAAAGCTCTGGGCGGGGGTAACGATGACGCTGTCCCACGTTGTAGGAACCAGTCTCCTGGTCAACGTGGAGAACAGAGAACAGTGGCATCCAGGTGCACATACTGGAGTCAGCTGCTGCTGTCGTTGTCGTCAGGTGCCATCAAGCTGACTCACTCATCACTACAGATTCAAACCCCGCCTGTTCCCGCAACATCCTCAGTCTCCAATGTTGCGGTCACTGTGTCATCCCGCCTCAGAGGGTCTTCCTTTTTCAGCTGACCTTCCACTCTTCCAAGCCGTAAGTCTTCTTCCAAGGTCTGGTGTCTCACTCATGAAATATGTGAGAGGCTTCCCCAACCTTATCTGTGAGGGGGCCCTGGTGGCACTTCCTCCGACATCTTTGTCTGCCCTCTGGCAGCCCCTAGGATCTGCAGTCCTCTCCCCCCATGCTGGAACGCAAAGGCAGGGGAGTTATGTCGGAGTCCACCTCCTGGCTCAGCCCTGCTCCCACATACAGATCCACTCGATATCATGAGACAGTCACGTGAGAGAAAACACACCCACACCCCTAGCTGAGTGCCACTGAGTCCATTCTCCCTGAGAGACCCTGGGGGCCCAAGCAGACTGTGCCTCACGGTTTTCACAGCCGGCATCTTGTCAGGAGAACACCGCCACCTCCTTCTCCTGGGTGGTGGCTGGTGGGTTCCAACAGCTGCCCTCTCTTTCAGTGCTATCAGGGCTCCTTCTGACAGAGATAAAACCAAACCCCGCCCCAGCTATGACCCGTCACACATCATAATTGACAGCAGTCAATTATGACCCACAGTGATTCTATGGAACAGTAGATCCAAGACTGCGATCTTTACAGGGAAGCCTGTGATTAAAGTGCCTGGCCACTAACCGAAAGGTCCACTTTTCAAACCCATCAGCCAATGGACAGAAGAGGGATGTAGCATGTGACCCTAAAGGGGTGGTTTGTGGAGCCCTCTGAGCAGGCCTGCTCCGCCCCACAGGCTTCTGGAGTCTGATTCAAGTAGTGGGTCAAGTCTGCTAATCTTTAAAGCAGCAGACTGCCCCATCTTTAGTCTGGGGACCTGCTGGTGGGTTCAAATCACTTTTTTTCTGTTAGCAGATGAGCACTTAACCAGCTACATCACTGGGACTCCTGGAAAACGGAGGCATCACTGCCACTCAAAACAGGGGGTTCCCTGGGCTCCACCCAATGTCTGGCTTGGAGCCAGGGAATTCAGGCTGGTGAAGTCCATTCTCCTCCCTCTGAACATGTCAATGTGAAAGTTGAGAGGTGTCATTCTGTATCCCTTTAAATAAAGTATTTCAAGGAGATGCAGGAGAGGAACAACAGTCCTCATCATCCTTGAACCCTGGACCCATTCCTAGGGCACCCTGGTTGCATTTTTTTTATTTAAAGCTCCCACCAGAGGACCATCAGGCCAAGGCTGTGCCAGGAACTGTGGGCTTCTTGGGGCAGAAAGAGATGAGTGTGGACACGGACAGTGCAGAGGGGGCTGTGGCCACACAGCAGCTGGGGCTGCATGTTACCTAGTAATCTCAGGCAATCCTCACATCAAAATTCACCAGAGGGAACCTGTACAGCCATGAGCCATCCAATTAACATTTCAGGGATCATGTTTTTCTGATAGCCAGGAAGGTTGAAGAGGACAGAGGAAATGTACTGACCAGACAGAGATGGAACACAGAAAACAGTCTCGTTGGACACCATAGAGGCAGGCTGGTGCACTGAGCTTCTGTGCATTTCAGGGGGACACTTGTATATTTTTACTCCTTATACACACGTACATGGTTTTCCACACAGAGGCTCAATGTGCAGTGTATGTGTATCCTCATTATGTACATGGGGAGTACAACATTCAGTGACTATATGTGTGAGCTGCATAAGCTCACACCCCCTAGACCAGGACATCATGGATCCGGCCTTCTGGTGCCCAGCTCTGGTCAGCGTGGAGTAGTCATGTCCAGGCACCACATCTCAGGGACTTCCACTCAAGTTCAGAGGCACATGAGAAGGGGAGGTGTTCAGGAATTTACCCCCAAGCTGTGTTTGAGAGACTAAAGTCTAGAAGGATTACAATCCCAGCAGGAGTGTGGAAGGATAATGAGGGTCTGTTTAGGGTCAAGGAAGAACCCCAGATCAGCTTAGGATTCCAGTGATTGAAAACGGATGTCAAAACTCATTTTTAATAAGAAGTCAATTCTACATCAGAAAGTCAGTCTGTCATTCTTGTACCTATCCAATGTACCCTGAGAAAATGAGTGGGCAGAAAACCCCACAAGACAATGCCATCTTATTCACTTACAGGTTTTGCTTGGTGCCAAAGAAGCCAGGTCTGCAACAGTTCTCAGAACAGATGCTTACTGAAAATAAATGTTAGAAGCTGGCATTGTCCTCCCTGTACTCACACCAAGGAACATCTCATGGCTGGAGGCCAGACTACTCACAGAATGGTAACTGTCTAACAGTAACAATAATAAGACAACTCCGGAAATGTACATATCCTACCAATCAGGTGTACCAGACAATCAAATCACCCAGTGTTGTTCTTTATTATATAAACATCAACCAATCCCTAAATTGTTCCGTATTGCCCAAATGACAACCAATCTCTGAATTTCCTTGTCTTTTCTTATGTAAATTACCTGAACTATCTCCTCCTTGACTCAATCTACCCAAAACTTCTGGATCTTGTGATTTGTAATTTGCAAACTACCTGCCTCTCAATGAAACAAACCAACTTACCTGCCTGCCTGCCTGCCTTCCTTCCTTCCTTCCCTCCCCCCCTCCCTCCTTCCTTCCATTCATTTCAATAGCTTCCACCATCTTGCTCCATGACCACACCAGTGGCTGAACTGGGATGCAGACACCCAAGTGTGTTAGGATCTCGTGTGAGAGGGTGTGCTCCTCAAAGGAGAGTGTGTAATACAAGGTCATGGTCAACTGCAAGTGAGGAAGCAGATGCTACTGCCTCTGGATGGGACACATACTCACAGTTCACCAGACTCCCCACCACTCCCTACTGCCTCAATGGAGTCAGCACCAACATGTTCCTAACTCACCAGGACCCCGCAGTACGAAGCAGACTGGCCCAGGTTGCCAAAGCTGCAGGCTCTGTGGAAGCAAAAGGCTTCCCTCAAAGCAAATAGTGGGTTTGAACTATCAGCCAACAGTTAAATCCATAGCACAAACTGCCTGAGTTGACTGGTGGTGTTTGCAGAGGAGACCCCCACCCAGAGACCTGTGTACAACAGAATAAAAAGCCCGCTCAATCCTGTACCGTCCTCACGCTGCCCACATGCTCACGCCGATCCTCGCAGGCTGTGTTCATCCATCTAGCCAGGATTTTCCTCTCCCCTCTGACCCTATCACGTTATCCTTACAGATCTGTGGAATCCTGCTCCTTTTTTCTTTTTCACTTTCAACCTTTAAATCTACTCTCAAGCCTTTTCAACTCTGAGGCACCAATATGAAATGCTATTTGTCAAGAAAAGCGGGAAGGTCCTTGTAAAGCATTCTGTGACATTCTGTGAAGAGCATTTTCACAGAGTGCATGTCCTGGGCACTGACTCTCACCTCATTCTCATGCTGACCTCTCCACATGGCGTTTGCCTACCCATACAAAGGTTCTTTTACCAGAATGAGCATTTCCTGAAAGATTCTCTTCAAAAAAGCGTCCTGTAAGCCCTGGGTGATTAAGTGCCTGGCTGCTAATGGAGAAGCTGGCAGCTTGAACTCACCAGCAGAGCCATGGGGAAAATAACTGGAGATGATAAAGGCGCGACAGCCCAGCAAAGCCGTTGGGGCAGCCCTCCTCATCACATGGGGTCACAATGAAGGAGCGTCCCCTTGAATGCAGCCACCCCCCAAAACAGAAGACCAGCATCTCTGGCTGTGTCTTCACTTGGCCGCTGTTCTGTATTCAGCTGTCCTGTGAACTCTGAAGGTACTTCTGGGTCATTCAAGCACACTTTGCTTTCTGGAGTGTAAACCCCTATGATGTCTCTCAGGTGGCGCTCTGGTTCATTGTCAGTCTGTTGTCAGGAACAACTCTCTTCACTCTTGGCATAAAGAACTTCAAGGACCAATTCCAAGACCTTCTCTCCCAACATGCAGGTAAGTCCGGTCCTCTCATATTTGTACCACTGTCCTCCTGAGTGTCCACCTCAACAGAGCTTGTGGTCTTAGATCTGCCCTCACCTTTCTCTTCAGCAGTGTCTACCTCAGACAGCAGTTGTTGCTGGGCCATGTTCTCTACCCACAATGAGAGACTCTCACGGGCAAGGTTGTGTCTTAACCAGTCTCTGAGCTCTTTGTCTAACAAGGTCTTCTCTACAATGCTCAAGAGGAATTTTCCTAAAAATAGCTATCACTTGAGAACCACAGATCTGTCTGCACAGTTACCCCACCTACTCTTGCCTCTCCTCAAAATGAGAACTCCCTTTTGTGTAATATAATTAACCCGATGCACATTTGTGTGTGACTTAGTTAAAACCGTGTGTGTGTGCATGTGTGTATATTCTCTACACAATGCTTCTGCTACATGATGCATTGGAATCATGTCAACAGTCAAGACTTGCTTGTAGCGTGGCTCTGAAAGAGGAGCTGTGGGGAATTTTCTGTCCCTCTAATAGGATTACAGAGGGAAGAGAACTCCAGGAGCAAACCCTGGGAACAGCAGCATGACTGAGCCTACCCTCAAAGCGATTTCTTTACAACTCAGAGCGACTATTTCATCTGTGGCTAACAGCACAAAAGTAGGACAAGCTCTGGGAGATCAATTTCAAATCATCTGAAGCGACAGGAAAGACCCTTTCTGAGACTTCTTTTCACACAGGATAATAGGTGTTTCTACCGTGGCCTTAAATAAAGAGAACCAGAGGCAACCTGCCTTTTAATCCCCCCTCCCTGATGGCACACTTTGCACAAATGCTAACGTTTTACACCAACCACCGGCAGACCTCGGAGATGGTGCGGGCTTGATTCCAGACCTTCATAATAAAACCAGATACACAGGGCTTTCTGCTGTTGTTTCACACTGCAGATTAAAGTTACGTTCACACTGTATTATTGTTGTGGGTGGTGCCGTCGAGTCAGTTACAACCCATAGGAACCCTGTCAACAATAGATGGAACCCTGCCCGGTCCTGCAACATTCTCACGATAAGCTGGGCTGTGGGGCTCTCTGCTGCAGCCCCTGTACCAGCCCATCGTTTGGGGGGGTCTGCCTCTCTTTCAGAAGAGCTCTCTACTTTACCAGGCAGCCTTTACCATAACGCAGCCTTTTCCTAACGAGAGTTCCTGAAGGACTTCCTGGACTGAAGGGCACAGGGCAGGCACTGCCCCTCCCTTCATGGAGGAAGGTACATAAAGATTGTCTGGGTCAGGCACTGCCCCTCTCTTCAGGAAGGAAGGTTCATGAAGGTGGTCTGGGGCAGGCACTGTCCCTCTCTTCGTGGAGGAAGGTACGTGGAGGTGGCCTAGAGCAGGCCCCTTCCCTTCATGGAGGAAGGCACATGAAGGTGGTCTGGGCCAGGCACTGTTCCTCTCTTCATGGAGGAAGGTATATGAAGGTGGTCTGGCAGGCACTGCCCCTCCCTTCGTGGAGGAAGGTACATGAAGGTTCTTTGGCTAGCAGGTGACACGGAATGTTAGCACTGATGGGACAATGAGGTTCAAGTGGGGTCAAGTCCAGGGAAGGAAATTTTTTAAATTTGTTGTGTTGAGAACATAAACAGCAGAACATAAGCTCTTTAATGAGTTTCTCCATGGATATTCTGTGAGCTGTGCAGCCATTCTTCCATCCTTTCTGCGTTGTTCCTCCGCATTAACACACTCTAACTGCCCTCAAAGTGTCCTTCTGTCAATTTGATCTCATACTGATAATTCTTCAAAAAGCACAGTGTTCAGAGCAAACCTTTTTTTTTTTTAACTAGATAAACCCTGGTTTGGTTTTAATAAGACTTCAGGGGATAATTTTACCTTAAAGTTTAATTATTATCCCAGGGAAACAGTTTCAAGGGTTTATCCAGCCTCCATGGCCCAGTGAAGAGAAAATGATGTGACCAAGACAAAGGTGGGTGACTTTTAGTTCGCGGCCCTCAGGCCAGTCTTTCATTGTTTCTGTTCAGACATTCCTCTAGGTCGTATAGCCCTGATGTACAAGCTGCCGTCCCGCGGTCACTTGTGGTTGCTGTGAGGCTGAACACTGTGACACAGATGTGTCAAATGCGTTAATGGTTGGCTACCCAATGTGGACTGAGAGTGGGGTGGAGCTCCCCAATTAAAACAAGTGTGGAAGGAGGAGTGGCGTCCAATTCCATAATAGCTTGCCTCTGGAAACCCTATAAACCTGGAGAGAGGATGAAAGGCACCCAAGCGTCAAGGACTCTCCTTCATAGGGTCGCTATGAGTCGCCTGAGACTCGACGGCACTTAACAACAACAACAACCATGACTCTAGCAAGCCTGAATCCATTAAAACATAAATTTCTGTTCTGCATTTCCCCCCTTTTGGTCAGGATTCTTCTATGGAATCTTCACTCAAAATATGTAGTAGTAGTAGTAGTAGCTAAGTACTATCCAATTCTGGTCTCATGGCAAAGGAGGTAGTTCTTCCCAGATTCCGTTAGCCACATATTGCATACTGTCCTCCTCCTCCTGACTCTCCTACATGGTCCATTGTTGCAAGTAAACAGAGAGCAGTCGTGAGCTGCACAGCCCACCCGAAGGCGGGCCATGTGAATACATCAACTGCCGTATGGGAGAAGGATGGGCAATCTCCTCGTGTGCAATTTACAGTCTCCACAAACCTGCAGGGTTAGTAATGAGTCAGTTCTGACTCAACGATGATTACTGAATTACGCTTGGATGGCTGCTGACGGCACATTCTCTACAATACGAAATCAATTAACTTCGAAGTCCTATATTGTATAAAACCATTATTGTAGAATAAGTGTGATGACCCAAGGGAGAGGGAGGAAGGGGAGAAGCAGAGGGATGGGTGTGTGTGTGTGTGTGTGTGTGCGCGCGTGTGTGCGCATACGCGCGCGAGGATTAATCATGGGGCTGTACAATTTGGGGGGTGGTGGTGAGGGAAACTGGAAGAATCTGGTCAGAAAAAACACTGTATTCAAATTTTGTAAATAAACTAGAATAAACTAAAAAAAATTTCATTTTTAAAAAATCTAGAAAAACCCCACCAAACCCATGAACCTAAACCCCCAAAGCAGGGAACCGAATCCAAGGAGGTAGATGTGTGGCCAAAGGCAGTCCTGACAGCTATTCTTGTATTTTGTTGTTGCTGTTACAAATGCATCTATTTCACACTTGTCACTGGAAGCATCATCCAAACTAAGCCCACTTGGAGAGGAAAGACAGACTCCCCATTACACTCTCTGAAGCTGCCTTGGCCCTTCAGGCACAGAGAAACCCAGGCTCAGTCTGGGGAAATAAATTAGAATATGCAAAGCCTGTAAGTACTATAGTATTAACTGAGAAGATAAAAAAGTGCATAATTTGATGAAGCCGAACATAAATGCCTTTCCTCAGCTCCTGATCGCCACCTTTTTCTTCCTTCCACAGTTAATCATTTTTATTGTGATTTTCAGAGTTTAGGGAAAAAGAAAATGATGTATATTTATAATGGGAAATTATTGGCATAGATCATGTTTGCTATTCGCTGTGCCGCTCACCCTTAGCAGGAGCTGATTCCGACAGCTGGGTATGAATTCCTCTAAGATCATGGGATGCGTGCGCATTTATTCTGCTAATGAAAAAGTCACCTCTCCTAAAACGCAATCTCAGACTATTAGAGAAATATTTTATTCTAATGCTGATCCATCTGCTCTATAAATTTCCTTGTTCTCCCTTCATTTCCCAAAGAAAGTAAGCTAATGTTCTGCTACAAAAAAAAATTGAGAGGCTTGCTTACTTTTGCTCCCGTAGGGAGTTGTTCTGCCAGTCCAAAAGTGGGACTTCTGTCTCTGTTCAAGTCCATCAGCTGCTCCCAGGGAGAAAGTGGGGCAATCTCTTCACATGCAATTTACAGAGTCTGAAAACCAAACGGAGGGTCAGTTACGAGTCGATGTGACTCAACAGCAATGAGCTGTTAGGTTTTTTAATATGTATGTAAGTACATTTACATATATTAATAGAACAGCACCACCAAAATCAACAGCTAAACCTGAGTGACAGTAGAATGAAACCCCGCAGGCTTGTCAATGATTAATTTTGTTCATACACTGACTGCCAGGACATTCTTCTGAGGTACCATTGGATGGATATGAACGTCTAACTTCCCAGTTAGCAGTCGAGTATTTAACCATCTGTACTCTTCCGACAGCTCTGCACGCACAGCTAGTAGCACAATGGTTAGCACTTGGATGCCAAGTGAAAGGCTTGAAACCTCGCCTGCAGCTCTGCAGGACAGACCTGGGGTGCCGGCCAAGAAAAGCCTGAGAGGTGCTTCTACTCTGTGTCGGGGTCACTGTGGGCAGGCTGACAGGGCACCCCCACAGCTGCACATGCAGAATGGCAGTGGATTGTGACTGTGGGTCATAAACTGAAAACCAACCACAGGACCCATCTCAAACATGCTGACCAGGAAGAGAGAGGCGAGATTTCATTAACAGATAATACACACTCGTTAAGATGAGTGAAGCAGACGACATTACAGACTGAGTGGATGCTCAGACACTGCGTGTGGTAACAGACGTAGTACAACAAAATGGGCATGGGGGAGGGGCTGGAAAAGCAATCCACTCTGTAAACATGCACTCGAATCACAAGAAAATAAGACAAAAACAGGTAAGTAAAAGAAAAACAGAACCAAAACCCCACTGCCACCTTGTCAATCCCAACTCCTGGTAACCCCATAGGACACAGAACTGCCCCACAGGATTTTCAAGGCTGTGATCTTTACGGAAGCGGACTGCCCCGTCGTTCCACTGCCGAGGGGCAGGTGGCCTTGAACTGTGGATGTTCTGGTTAGCAAACATGTGCTCTAGTCACAGCACCACCAGGGCTCCTCTTATATGACTATGAACTGATAAAGTGGGAACCGATTTAAGGCAGTTTAGTGGATTAAACATCTGGGTTGACATCATGTTTATGTTCTTGATATTTTGACACACTCGGAATTACCTCCCGGGCAGGGGCTAAATGAGGCAAGTGAGGCCTGCAAGGTACATTTTTGTTTTTAAATTTAGCTCATCATTCCTACTTTCCTCTAGATTTTTCCACATACCTTTTTTTTTCAAATATTTTTGTATTTATTGTGATTTCAGTCAAAGTTTGAAAAGCAAATGGATTTGCCATTGGATCATCCATACCTATTTTGCTTTGCACTGTCAATGACAATCCCTATCATATTCTCACACCTTCCCCACTTCCTCCCTCTGACTCTCATTTCCTTTAAGCCTTCTATCCTGTTCCTTTCCCACCTTCCAGGCTTTATTTTTTTTTAGCAAGTGCTGCTCTTCTGACCACATACGGTTGCTTCTCAGGAATGCGTGCTTCCCTGGTGTTCCTGGTCACCTTAAAGGCCTGTCTGTGATTTGGCTGAAAGCTGAGCTACAGAGGCGGGCAGCTGCAGGAGATGCGGTCTGGAGCCTGAGCATGAGGGCCTCCTGACACTGGACTCCCTGGTGACTCGCCTGCCTCTCTCTGACTTGACCACCTTCCCACTTTTCCAGAGCTAAAACTGTGCCACCCGGTCTCTGATCCAGGCTGCAGGCTGGTCCACTCTTCACCTACAACTTATCTTAAGGCCGACTAGCTAAGATCGTCCTAAATCCCCACTGATCAATTTCCCCACAACAGCAGTGGGGACAGCTTCACCCAGTGCACCTCACCTGGAGCTGAGAACGCCGCCGCACTCTTTGCTGCCTCAGGGACTGGCTGGAGCTCGGAGGCAGCCCAACCTCTGTGGTCATGCCCGCCTGGTGGACGACAGGACAGCATCTAGCCATTTGGACAGCTGGAATGGAACAGGACTCCTCTGTGTATCGGGGTGCTCAGACAGGCCTATCGCATGACAAGGGTGGACAGTCACCCTGTAGGGTGGAGCGCAACTGCCCCACAGAGTGTCCCCGGCGGAGCTCTTTACAGAAGGGGTCCTGGTGGCACAGTGGTTCAAGTTGGTGGGATGCTAAGAAAAGGAAGGACAGCTGGTGCTGACCAGTTGGTCTTCAGGAGGAAGCTGTGGCCGCTCTGTGAGCTGACAGCCTGGGCAACGCTGAGCACGCTCTCCTCTGTCCTGCGCATGGCTGTGCGGGAATCGACTTAACGGCAGGAGGGAAACCATCCTGAGGATCGACATGTGGACACTCAATGTCTCTCTTTGGGGCAAGTCTGTCTTCTTGCCAGCACATGTATCTGATCTGACGCAGTAAGAAGCAGCAGTGCACACAAGATGTTAATTCCACCCCAGGGCTCAGCCTACAGCCAAGCAACACACAGGCCTGTATGTGCAGATCTGAATGTCCAGGATCCTGCAGCCACTTGACTCCAAAGGGCAGCATTTGCCCAGGGTGGAGGCTCAGAAGGCAGAAATGGGTCACATGGAAAAGGGTCAATGGAAACGGAAACACAGAGCGGAAGGGGCGTGGGGCGAGAGCTGTTGCCCTGCAAGGACTACCAACAACATCACAAAACAAAGTATGCATGAACCATCGATGGAAAATTATTTGCTCTGTAACTTAAATCGTAATTTTCAAAGTTTTAAAAAGGCATGCTCTCACAGACAT
This sequence comes from Elephantulus edwardii, assembly GCF_000299155.1. NCBI lineage: Eukaryota > Metazoa > Chordata > Mammalia > Macroscelidea > Macroscelididae > Elephantulus > Elephantulus edwardii. The sequence continues at coordinate 2,297,197 of NW_006399898.1, forward strand.
CACCCTTAAACGTCCTGTTCGCTCACCACCCCTGAGCGGGTTCTGACTCTCAGCCACCCCCAGCCCTACAGCGGGTTTCCAAGGCTGTAAATCTTTACCAGGGGCACACTGCCCACCTTCCTGCTGACGTGCTGCTGGTGAGCTGGAAGTGCCAGAGAGCCTTGGTCTTTTGATCAGCACCACATTACATGTGCCCTCAAGTTCCCAAATTCTCTGCTGTGGTGGTTGTTAGATGCCATCGAGTTGAGTAGGACTCCTAGAGACTCAATCAACAAGACATCTGAACCCTGTCCTATGCTGTACCCTCCTCATCGTGTCGGACACACTCGTCCCACTGCTGCAGTCACTGCGTCAGTTCATCTAGATGAGGGTCCTTCTCTCTCTCTGCTGACCCTCCACGTTTCCAAGGAATGGCCTCTCCTAGATGAAGCCCTGTCACCCTTGCCTCTAAGAGCACTCTGGCTGCACACTGTCCACACACACGTCTCTTCTTTGAGCAATCCCTGGAATCTTCAGGAGTGTAGTCAACTTGGATTTGATACAGTCTTTTCCTTTCATACATTCATAATTGGCATCTGAGTATTAATGGCTGAAAAACATCTTTGGTTAAAATCAGAGTTAACCTAAGTACAATAATTCGACATGAAGACAATCTGTCCTCAAGAAGGTGGAGTTAACTCCCTACACCTTGAGGGCGGCCCATGCTGATATACCCCAAGGAGCAGAGTCTGGGAAAGGGGGAGACCTTCCTTTACACTGGAGAACCCTGATGAGCAGGACCTCAGCCTGTGGTCAAGGCCGCAGCACCAATGAACAGGCATGTGGACAGGATATGATGAGAAGAGCCCTTCGCTTCTTCTATGACCTACCACCCTGGTCTCTCAGCATCACAGAAACACCAGACAAGTTCCAATATGGAGAAAGCCTACAAAATATTTGCCAAGTACCCCTCAGAACTTCCAGAGTCACCAAAACCAAGCAGCATCTGAGACACTGTCACGCCAAGAGGACTTTGGAGGAGGCAGGACGACTATGGGTCCTTGACGGGCCCTTCGCCAGAGAAAAAGAACAGCACAGGAAAATGACGGAAGCGGAGGAAACGGTGCATTGTGGTAAATGCACTCACTGAAGAATGTTAGTAAACACAATTAGTTGGTAATACAATCAATTGCTAATATCAGTTTATACATTATAGTTAATGTGTCATCCTAATGTAAGAGACTGACAGGAGAAATTGGGAGCTCTGGTGGCAGGTGGTGCTTATTGTGTTGGGCTGCTCTTGGAAAGGCTGGTAGTTCGAATCTACCAGGCACTTTGTGAGAGAAAGGATGAGGCCGACTGCTTTCATCAGGGTGGGCCTCAGAGACCCAGGGGAGGGCCGCACACACCCTGAGTAAGAATCCACTTACCAGGGACTATGGGCAGGGAGGCAAGAATTCTCTGAACCATTTCCTCAATTTTTCTATAAACTTAAAGCTTTTTAAAAATCCTATTACAAAGGAATTGGATTTAGATTGGCTAAATTCAGCACTTTCTGCATGTGTTTGAACACTTTTATCAGAACATCTCTCACTCTGCCCTGGAAAACATTTTGAAAAGTCATTCACCAGATTAAACATCATTTCCCTAATGAGAATTTTTCCAATAGTTTATAAAACACGTTTAATATGTAAATTCTAGAACTGTGACTGACATACTGAAATTTCTTTCTGTTGCCAATTTATTTATTAATTTAATTGTACATTCATATTTAAACCATAGTCAATAAAAGGATATAGTAACTTTGGAATATTGCCATTTCTTTTCAAGTTTTATTAAGTAATTTTATTTGAATAGTGTGTGTAACCAACAGAGTGGTGTAAAGGCCAGTAGGTCTTTCTGAATAGAACTCACCATCATCATCCTGCCTCCTGGAAACGCAGGAGGGCAGAAGAGAACTGCCTCACAGGGTTTCCAAGGCTGTAAATCTCGACAGGAGAAGACTCCCATAGCTTTCTCCTATGGAGTGGCCAGTAGGTTCAAACTAGCAACCCAGCTGAACGCTTTAACCACTGTGCCATCATACCTCTCGGTCGCTTTTGCAAAGATCTTAAAGATACACCTTCAGAAACTGTGAGAAGTTGCATGGACCCAAATACCTAATGGCCCCGTCAGTTGTAAAAGATAATTTGAGGACACCCTTTCTTTTGAGGTATTTACTGCAACTTTGCCGAACTGGACAAAAAAAAAAAGAGTTTCAGGAGACTGGTCTGACACAAAACACCTTTTCCAGAATGCATTTTTTTTTTAACTTCTTTGCTGCTCTGTCTTACTGCAAGGTAATTTTCTCTGAGAAGCCACACTATTTGTTCTAATCAGGTCTTCCCTGACAAGTGACAAGCCCATCTCAAATTAGCTCCTGCGAAAAAGGGAATGCGGTGGCTCATGTACTGAGTTAATGGGATAATTCAGGGAGAGACATGGCTTCAGGCATGACTGGATCCCAGGCTGAGTAAAAGCAAATATTCTCTGTCTGTCTCCACTGCTCAACTCTGCTTCACCTCTAGGTGGTCAGCTTGATGACAGACGCACTCCACTCACTCCAGACATGCATCTCACCAGCTTAGCAACCGCCAGAGAGAGGTTAGACCCCTTGTGTCAACAGGTCCAGGACCTGTGCATCCAGGACCTGTCCAAGGACCTGTCACCATGCCTGGGATGGTGACACTGGTGCTCATCTGGCTGGTGTCATGTGTCTGGCTACTCCCATCCAGAGCACACAGACTGAGATGGGTGGAAAAGAATCATAACCCTGATGATCAAACTAAACCCCTCCCATCCAATCAATCCTGCAGGACAGAGTAGAACGGACCGACCCAGGGTTTCTAGGACTGTAAACACTCTGAATCGTAGTTGATTCCATGGCATTAACAACATGCTCTATGAAAGCAGTCCACCTCACTGTTCTCCTACAGCTGGTGCACTGGAACCATCAACTTTTTGGTTAACTGCTGTTTCTGTTTTGTACCATTAAGTCAGAACCAACACAGAGCTGACCCTCCAGTTTTCAGAGACTGGAAACTGCACAGGAGGAAATTTCCCATCTTTCTGACACACAGCAGTTGGTGGGCTTGAACCATGTACCCTGCTGCTTTTATTAGGTGTCATCAAGGGGACTACAATTCACTGTGACTCTGAACAACAGCTCAAAACCTGGCCGGATCTTGCACTGTCCTCAGACTCTGCCCCTCAAGGCCAGGGTTGCGGTCATCGTGTCTGTCCATCTCACTGAGGGTCTTCGTCTTTCTCCCTGACCCTCTGCCAGCTCTCAGGGCAGTCTGTGGGACAGTCAGTATTCCCTGCCAGCACCACAGTTTGGGTGGGAGCTGAGTCATCTGACTGCTGTGCTGCCACAGCTCTGCCTGCTGATCATAAAGGGAGAACAGAAAACGTGTAGGGAGTCTCTCCTTTTCAAATCAGAGTAAAGAAATTTTCTTTTGAGGAAAATTCCATTTACATTCCTAAAAGAAACCTTTACCTGTGGTTATGATTTAAAATCAAATTGGAGACAAATCTGCCGTCACAACCTCTTATAAAGTTTCACAAAGCAAAATGCCCTAAGCCAAGATCTTCCCAGTTGCTTCAAAGGCTAATACTGACTAGTGAGACGGAAGACCAAAGAGGTGACGCGTTAGCATTACGGTGTTGGTGATGAGCACTGCATAGATAGTGAGCTTCCAGAAAAATCAATCAGCTTTGGAAGAAATAAAGCCAAGATGCTTCTTGCAAAGTAAGAAGTCAAGACTTCAGTTCATTTCCTTTGTTACCTCATCAGGAAAGACCAGCCCCTAGAAAAGGATGTCATGACTAGAGAGCAGAGGGTCAGAGAAAGTGAGGGAAGTGAGAGGACCTCACCCAGTGGCTGCAGCAATGGACTCAAACAAGCCAACCATCATGAAGCTAACACAGAACCAGGGGACACATGGTTCTGCTAACAAAGACGGTCCTGAGTAGTATCAACTCAAGGGCAAGTAACATCAACAGAGGAGGTCTTACTTCCACCGTGTTCTACATTGTGTAGGCTAACTCCACTTCAAGTCAGCTTCTCCTTCTGCAGTGTCTGTCTGCCCCTTCACGTGAGCTGTGGCAAGGACTATGAAGTCATAGTCAGTGTGATAACCAAGCATAATGAAAAGTCCTTGTCCTTGAAGTGTCCTGGTCTGTCCTTGGAAGTTAGTGGGCATCTGAGCGTCCCACGTGTGACCAGCTGAGATGAGAGAATGCCCAGGGCAATGGCGGAGGAGCCAAGTGACCACTACCCTTTGGGGCAGCCTTGGTCCCCTCACCTTGTAGCTTCTCAGTGGGTGCAGGACAGAGCTGGAGAGGAGTGAGAAGCTGGCAGCACCTGGCAGCCACATGTCACCTGTCCTATGATTAAGAAAGCAACTGAGGAATGTCGACTGACAGGAGCAGCTTGTGAAATCAGAGTTTTGCAAAACACTATTAAATTGTCACAGGCCAATGGTTCCCACAATTATGTACAATAATTGTGTGATGTTAGCCCAAACCCAGAAAAAGTAATCTCCTTATGCAAAATGTATGTGATTAATAAAAGATGAGCATTTTTATTCAGCTGTTCTCACCCTTCCAAATACTAATCAGATGTATTCGTTTTATTCATGCAAAATTTCTTTTTTTTTTAATAAATGTAATCACAGCCTAGCAAATTCCTGTTTGTTAAACAGCCATGCTCATCACATCGCCTTGGTCGTGGTCCGCAAAGCCTTCCATTAGAAGGGGGTTTGCACCAGGAGCGCCTGGGAATTACTCTATGAACAGGCAATATTCCACAGACTCACCAGCATCTCTTCACACGTCACCAACCATAGTCACTGGGACATGTCCTTGTTCCCAAAGGGTGGACGAGGATCCAGGAGAAGGCAGTTCCCAGAGGTACCTCAGGCCTGGATACACAGAACTCTTTATTCCAGCTTTTTAACTTTCTGATCAGTACTAAAAAAAAAAGAAAAAAATTACAAAATCATTGGCATTGCAAGCTGGCTTGGGTGCAGGAAAATTGCTGCTGAGGGACTCCAAGGAGAGCCTGTCATTGTAAAATACATGCAACACCGTATTTGCCAACCTACTATTTTTTAGAATGCAATGGAGTGACATCAACTGCACCAAGCACACTGTGCAAACCCTCGCCACCACCAGTATCCACTGTCAAATTTCCCATAACACAAACAGAAAGTGCGTGCTTTGTGACCAGTGACCTCCTTTCGTGGAGACCAGGCATAAGCTCTGGTGAGGGGTCAGCTGAGCACTGCAGGCCCCTGTCCAGCCACCAAGCTCGTGCTCTTGTGCATGGCTCCTCCTGCTTCCTCCACCTGCAGAGCTCCAGGGAAAGGAAACGCCCATTTCTCCCCCAGTCGACTGGGCAGATTTTTCTCAGAGTTGCGGAGCCTTGGAGGCAGGCCATGGGCTGGGGCAGTGGGAGCTGTAGAGGAGCGCTGAAGAAGCGGCGGACGGCCCACCTGGGGCACTTACAGCCAACACCGCGTGCACTTCACTGAGTGAGGGTGACACCCTAGGACAGTCATTCCTCTCCTGTGGAAAACCCGTTAGAAACTCATTACACCCCTTTGCCTCTATTCTTCCCAAAGTGAGACACAAGGTTCAGGCTCACCTGCCAGCTTTCCCCTCAGGTCCCTGTACACCTGCACCTTGGAGCCTGGGAGGGCACGGTGCCAGGGAAGCACATAATGAGGGAACACGCCCTCGTCTGCCTGGACCACGAGGAATTTACATCCGGCTTCTGAAACGCCCAGGACAGTGAGTCTGCTGATTACTGGGTGACATTTCCGCATCAAGCTCGCAGGGGTCGCTCTCTCACTGAGTCACTGTCCAGCTGCTCTGACTTACATCCAGACCTGACGGAAAGAGCACTGTTCCTTCCTGCGCCAAGCCTGTGACCGCTGGTCTGCTCGCGTCCCCTGTGTGACCCCTGTGCGTTCGGACAGTCTTCCCCCCTCGGAGCTCACCTTCCAGCACCACCCTGGGGCATGTTCTACTGTGACCCCTACAGTTTACACAGCACTCACACGGCCGATCTCTGGAAGGAGATTATGTTTTTCTTCCCAGACTTTCTTCTCCAGGAAGCTCCACTGAAATCTGTCCACCCTGAGTAACCCTGCTTGTATCTAGAACACCCATGGAACAACTGCCAGAATCACAGCAACATGCTCACCACCACACAACACACTGACAGACCGGGGGGAAGTCTACAGAGTAAGTACTGTTTAATGAACTACAGGTTAATTAATGTTTCAACCACCTGCTTTACACAATTAAGAGATCAGGCATGTTTCTCTACAGTGGCTACCTTAACAAGGGGGCCTTTCTCCACGTTCTAGATAAGCATATTTGCTTTTACTGAACGACATTTTAAGATGACGAGGACCACTCTGCTCTTCACAGTAAAAAGCCTCAGGCTGCAGTAACACTGCACGATGTTAAGAGACAGAGCAATCCCAAACCTACCTCCCTGGCACCGAGTCCGTCCCACCCACAGCGACCCTGCAGGGGAGAGCTGCCTCATGGTATGCCAGAGCGGTTCTCTTAAGAAGGCAGTCTGCCTTATTTTCCAACTGTGGAGAGGCTGGTGGGTTCAAATCACTGGCCTTTGGTTAGTCAAATTCTCAAACCACTGCATCACCAAGGTTCCTTAAAACACAGACCAGGCAGAGAATGCATCCATCTGCCCAAGTACCAATCATCACAATGAAAAACAAGGCCCACGGATTCTTCTCTTCACACCCACCAGCACCCTCTTCCTGGTCATCTGTCAGTCACACCTGCACCAGGTGAGCTTTGAACTGGGTGTCTAGTCCATCCCCAGGCTCTGCACTGGACAGAAAGAGGACTGACAGCTGCCTTAGGCCACCGTCCTCACTCCACCGGATGCCACAAAGGAGATGCTGGAGTCCTGCTCAGTTCCTGAAGGGTCACCACCAGATGAAATGAGCTGGAAAATCTGTCTCTTGATGGTCTAGGGTCTATGTCTCTGGTGAGATACCACTCTTTGCTTAGCGAAATGAAATCATTTTAACGCTGTGTCTAGGCTTTCTGGTTATGGGAAGAACTGTTGGAGAGTCGTCACATACAAACAGCTAAAGAGAAAGAAAATGCCTATTTCTCCCCACTGTCTATTTTCCTAAAAAGCAGATGGGCAGATTTTTCTAAGAGTTCAGGTACCTTGGAAGAAGGCTGTGTGTCTGTGTACTCACTTATTAGTTCTGGTTGCTTTTTCTATACATTTGAAATTATTCTCTACAGAAATGATTGCATTATCTTCCAATAAAGGCAGTTCCTACTTTTTCATGTTTTTCCTTCCCTTTGCATATGGCCAAGGCCATCTGTGACAACGTCAACTCTGGAGTGAACACCCCGCTTGTTCCCCAGGTCTCAGCAGCCATTCTTTCACCGTTTAGGAAGGCACTGGCTTTAAACTTGCTACAGAAGCTTGCAACCGGGTCAGGAAGTTCCCAGCTGGCAGAGTTTGATTAGAAATGGGCGTTCTTCTTAGGAGTGCTACCTCCATGGTGTTACAGGCCAGTCTACTGAATGGATGAAAGTTAAGCCACAGGCCCAATAACACACTCCTTAAAAGCCTATTTATTTGTTTACCATTGCTCTATTGGAAGTAATTAAAGTAATTGATATAATTACCTTATTTTACAGAAAATAAACTAATATCATTAGTAGTTTCTGTGTGCCCCTGATTCTCAATCCACCCAAGCTGACCCTTCAGTGGGTTTTTTAGAGGCTGTAAATCACCTGAAACTGCCCATCTTTCTCCTGGGGAATAGGGGGTGGATTTGAACTACCTGCTCTGGGGTTGGCAGCACAACTGTTTACCACTAAGCACTCAGAGCTCCCCTCTAATATGATGACTGGACTATAAATGGCCAAGTGTGGGCTTGAGCTGGCTTTCTGGCAGAGAAGGCAGTGATCAGAAGTGAAGTCGTATATAAAATGCTGGAAACATGAGACAAGACTGCAGCGTGTGCCGACAGAACTTTTTTAGAGTATAGGATAACACCTAATCCTTCATCCTATCTTTTTCCTTAAGCTTCAATCTGGTCCTCATTCTAGCTGTTAGATTGAATTCTCTGAAAGAAGCTAAATTGAAAAATGGGATTCCATCTCTTTTTCTTTTTAACTCTCGTTCACGTGCTGTCTCTCTCCTGACACCTGTGATTACCCACTGAGTCCTAGGGCTGAGGTCATATACTCCTGACCTCAGGTGGACCAGGGTTCATAACCAGGCCTCGTCTGTCCACACAGTGTATCACACATCCTCATCTGCTCATTCTGTTCTCCTCTATTTTTATATGCTTGCAGTCAGCCTGCTTCACTCACTCAAGTTGTACCTAGTCCTGATGGCCACTTGGCTCAAGAGAAGCCCTGGTGGCATGGTACATCCATGTTAAGCTGTTAACTGAAAGGTAGATGGTTCAAACCCACCAATTTCTTCACAAGAGAAAGACAAGATAGTCTGCTCCATTGTGGATTACATTCGCAGAAACTCAGTGAACGTACCCCTGCATCAGAACCAATGACAGAGGCTCTGACCCGCTGGTGGCTAGTGCAACCACCATCTCTGCAGAAGATAACAGTAGTTCTGGGGCAGAATTTTCGCTTTACAGGAAGAAAAAGTGAGCCAACAGGACATGGAAATTATCATTACTATCACACGCAAGCAAAATACACTGCCAGAAAATTAAGCTGGATTTAGAAGAGGTAATGACACCAGGGATATCCATGGATCCTGGCTGTCACGTGCCATCAAGCTGACTCTGACCTGTAACTCATAGCGGCCCTATGAACAATAGCTCTGAACCTTGCCCTATTCTGAGTCACCCTCAGTGTCTCCAACACCTGACTCCAATGTTGTCAGTCACTGGGTCAGCCATCGCATGCAGGGTTCTCCTGACACTCTCCCTCTCCAAGGAACAGCCTCTCCTAGCAACATGTGCAGAGTATGTGTGACAAAGCTTTGTCATACCTGCCTCCGTGGAGCACTCTGGCTGCACATTCCCCAAGACGTGTCTGTGACAGTGACAAGGGGGCCTCAATTCCTGCATTCTCCTTCCTTTCTCCACTTGAAGTCCAAGCTTGTCGATCCAGCAGGAAGGACCCAACATTCTCTAAGAGGCTCCACAGGGAAGGTGGACTATGGGCTCTGTCACCTTCCTTCCCCACGTGAAGTCCAGGCTCATGGACCCAGCAGGAAGGACCCAACATTCTAAGTGGGTCCATGGAGAAAGTGGACTATGGGTTCTGTCACCATCTGTCTCCACTGCCCTGGTTTTTCCATTTCCACAGCAACAGATCTTCCTCTGCTCTTACCTAGGGAATTATGGGAAATCTGATACCTGGAGGCGTCAAAACATCAGCAGTGGTTTGGATGAGAGACTAATGAGCTAAAGTCACTTGATGTCAGATTTAAAAATACTCAGAAAAAGATGCTGCTCCATGTGGTCAGCATCCAGACCCTCCTCCCATGCCTGGGACCAGTCCTGACGATGGGAACGCTCAAAGCCACAACTCGGACTTTCTGCGAAGCTCTGCCAGGGAAGAAGACACCAGGCCAGCAAATATTAGAGGTGTCTTCACTTTGGGTTTTGCTACAGTATTACACAAATTCAAGACAAAAGCAAATGAACATCTTCCTGGCCAGATGCAGCGAGAGAGAGGAAGATGTCCAAGGAAATGGACTGACACAGACTGACGCAGCGGCTGCAGCAATCCGCAGCTGGGACAGGAGCTGGCAGGGTTTCACAGAGCTGCCGGGAGCTAGAGCTGACTTAGCCTCACCTGACGACCACCACCTCCACTCCCAGGTTGCTGTGAAGGCTGCCATGCTGTCCTCACAACCTTGGCTTTAAAGCTGGCAAATGCCTGGCTCCAGACTGAGATACGGCCGGTCCCAATCCTCCTCATCCTGCTGTCCAAGCCTCGTCCTCGCCAAGCATCCATCTGCTTCTTCTCCAACACTGACTTTGATGCCATGTTCACAAATCCTCTGATCTCAGGACAACCATGTGCTTTGTGTCAAGTCTCCAAGTGAGATTTCCTGCTCCCCTGAAAGAAATCTCTACCTGCACATTCATCATGAGTTTTGTAACCATCCTTAATTAGTAAGCCATCCTTAATTATTCATCTACTAACACTGTGGAATCAGGATTGGAGGTAGACTCACCAACAATCTGCATTACGCAGATGACACAACTCTGCTTGCTAAAACTGAGGAGAACCTGAAGCACTTGCTGCGGAAGGTCAAGGACTGCAGCCTTCAATACAGATTGAAGCTCAACATCAAGAAGACAAAGATTCTCACCACTGGGCTGGTTGGCAGCATCATGATAAATGGTTAAGAGATTGAGATTGTTAACAGCTATAGTTTGCTTGGTTCCACAATCAACATTCTTGGGGTATCAGCAGCCAGGAAATTAGAAGACAAATTGCATTGGGAAAGTCTGCTGTCAGAGACCTCTCCAAAGTACTGAAGAGAAACAATGTCAGCCTGTCAGTCTAGAGATAATGGTACACTTGATCCAGACCATAGTCTGCAATTACTTGCTTTGCATTAGAAAGCTTGACAATGACTAGGGATGCTAGAGGGAGAACTGACGCTTTTGAGCTGTGGTGTTGGAGAAGAGTATTGAACATACCGCGGAATGCTAGGAGAACAAACTGGTTCATCCTAGAGAGGGTGAGACAAGGCTGCTCCTTGGAGGCAAGAATTCTGAAGCTTTGTCTGATATACTTTGGACATGGTGCAAGGAGGGCCCAGGCCTTGGAGAGGGACGTCATGCTTGGGAAGGTGGAGGGACAGAGCAAGAGAGAAGACTTGTGATAAGATGGATTGATTGAGTGACTGGAATAATAGGGGTAGATGTGTCAGAGACAATACGATTGGCACAGAATAGATCAGGGTTTAAGGTTGCTGTACAGAGGGTCACTCTGAGTCACAGGCAACTTGATGGCACATAACAACAACTATTCTTTACTCTTAACTATTAAGTCTCTTTTTTTGGGGGGGGAGAGGGTTGTCAGGGATGTATTCTGTCTCCATACTTTTTCAATCTGTATGCAGAACAGATCATCCAAGACGCTAGGCTGTACGAAGAAGAATGTGGCATCAGGATTGGTGGAAGAGTCATCAACAACCTGCATTATGCAAATGACCCTGCTTGCTGAAACTGAGGAGGACCTGAAGCGCTTGCTGCAGAAGGTCAAGGACTGCAGCCTCCAGGATTGAAGCTCAACATCAAGAAAACAAAGATTCTCACCACTGGGCCAATTGGCAGCATCAGTATGGATGGTGAAGAGACTGAGAGAGTTAACAGTTTTAGTTTGCTTGGCTCTACAATCAACACGCTTGGTAACAGCAGCCAGAAAATCAAGAAACTAATTGCACTGGGAAGGTCAGCTGTGAGGGAACTCTCAAGAGTACTGAAGAGCAACGACGTCAGGCTGGAGACTAAGGAGCGCCTGATCCAGGCTATAGTCTTATCAATTATGTGCTATGCATCTGAGAGTTGGACGGTGAATAGGGATGACAGAAACAGAATTGACGCCTCTGAGCTGTGGTGCTGGAGAAGAGTACTGAATATACCATGGACTGCTAGGAGAACAAACAGTTTTGTCCTAGAGAAGGTAAAGCCGGAATGCTCCTTGGAGTTAAGGATTCTGAAGCTTCGTCTGACATACTTTGGGCATGTTGCAAGGAGGGACTGGTCCTTGGAGAGGGACATCATGTTTGGCAGAGTGGAGGGGCGGCGAAGGAGAGAAAGACCTTCAATGAGATGGATCGATTCTGTGACTGGTGTGGTGGGAATAAGTGCATTTGAGATGGCTAGGCTGGCACAGGATAGAACGGCGTTTAGGGCTCTTGTAAACAGGGTCGCTATGAGTCGCAAGCAACTCAATGGCACATAACAACAACAACAACATTAAGTTTCTCCAGATCTTGTCTCTTTCTCACCTATTTCTGGTCATAACCACAATACTGTCACAAAAGGAGACTAAGAGAAGCAAGATAGGGCACAAAGGTCTGGGGAATATTTTATTTGTTCCTCCCCCTCAGCCAAACAAGGACAAAGTGACACAGGGCTGACACAGTGGTTGCAACACTGTGCTGAAGAACAGCAATGACTGGGAGGACAGCGCAGGACCAGGGAGTGCTTCACCCCACTGTACACAGGGTCACAAAGCACTGGAACTCTACAACACCCAACAACAGCCAGCAGCCCAGCAGAGACAGCATCAGCAGATGGTGACTGAAGTGCTTTGAACTCAGAGACTCCATCAAACAACCCAGGCCCAACAAGCCTCCACATTCAGGGAGAGAAACTTCATTTCCATATTTTTCAAAAGAATAGTTACAGTTCCAGGGGAAAACGAAAACACTGTCTTGTAATAAATAGACTTCTGGGTGGAGGGGGATAAAAAAAAAAGAGTTCTGTAAACACGGATTTTGATGTTTTAAAGAACAGTTTAGAAGATCTGTCCACAGAGGAACATTATAAACAACTACTCCATCATCAAATTTAAAATAAAGTGTTTTAAGGAGTTTTTCAAGCAATTCTCAAATCAGAACAGCCTTAACCAAGCAGCATTTTAAAAAAAACAAAACATTTGTGTTCCAATTCTGAGAAAAATAAGAGATAAAATGAAATTTGTTAACACTTACTGAATGTTTTCTTTAGACAAAATTGGTTGAATGTTATTGTTGCTGGTGTCACGGAGTCTAGTAGATTTGAACCCTTCTCCATCTTGTGCCATACCCATCACCTCGCACACACCTGGCCCATGGCTGCAGTTACCGTGTCAGTCCATCGGGTGGGTCTTCCTCTCTTTCAGTGTCCATCCACCTTTCCAATCATGACGTCCACTCCTCCAAGAAATAGCTTCTCCTAGCAACATACCCAAGGTCAAGTGCAGCCTATCTCATTTCATTAAATGAGCACATCAACCACATGACACTGAGGCTATTATCCTTACTTTACAGATGGAGAAACTGAGGCAGAGCAGAATGTCAATCTTGGCAATGTTAAGATCTACACCATCTATGTCCTTAAACAAACCACTGTCCATTTATGTTTGCTGGTGAGCTCCTCTGTGGGGTTAGGTTCCACTAGAAACTGATCCAACATCAAAGATTTTAGTCCATGTAATTAATTAAGCAGGTGACCCCAGGAGAAGCAGTAAGAGGAGAAGCAAGGGAAAGCTTTGATTGATTGGGAGTCTCTGTCTCAGCCTGGTTCTGCCAGGCGCACTGGGGCTCAGTGGCACTTTGGAGCATGCTGTACCTAGATGCAACATGAGCTGGACATCTATTACCCCAGGCAGGTCACCCAACGATTACTCTTCCAGGAAGATGCAAAAATGCAGGCACTGGCACTCTCTCTAGTGAGGTCGCCTCTACCAAGCTATCCTCTGAAGGTTATCCCTCTGAGCATCACAGCAAAGCACGTAGACCCAGAGCAACGGCAAAATCCAGAGCTATCAAGTCAATTCCAACTCATAATAGCCCTCGAGGGTTGCCCACTGGGGTTCCAAGGCTGTACATGGTCACAGAAGCACACAGCCATATTTTTTATTCTTTAGAGCAGCTGCTGGATTTGAACCACAGTCCTTAGGTTAACTGCTAAATGCCTTGGCGACAGAACCAGGAGAGCTCCTAGACAGGGGACTCCCCAAAAGAAATACAAAGCTTATCTTTGAACAATGCAGAAAAACATTAGTAAAACAATCTGAGTATAATTTCTGACTCCTCGGACACGTAACAGCTTATTGTTGGCCAGAAGTCTTAATGAGAACTTAAACAGTCAACTAACACATAATTTGCATGTTGTCTATGTTATAGACTATAGTCACACAAAAAGTGTGTTTTCAATATGAGATAAAAAGGTATTTCACACACACAAAAAAAAGCAAGGTATTCACATTTGTGGGAGCAGCTGTAGTGATGACATAATGAACCCCCTTTTCTCTGTTTACAGGGTCCTCCTGCGGGATTCATTGTTTGGACCTGGGGGATGAACACAGCTGCAGACCTGGATCCAAGGTCCCTCTCCAGTGACTCAACCTTGTCTGCACTGCCATGACTCTTCTCTGCTGCTTGGGAGCGCACCTAGCATCCTAGCATCACTTGTCTCACTTTGCAGGGAAGAAACACCATTTCTCATCTTTTCAAAAGATGACTACAGTTCTGGGGGAAATGTAAAGAAAATAAAAAACAATCCAAATCAAAATTTGTAACAAATAATTCTCTAAACACAGATTTCAGTTTTAAAGAACAGCTTAGATCTGTTTTATTGTGATATCCAAAGTTTATAACATTGCACTGAACACTTTGTAAAGTAAGCAAGAATTGCAAGAGGAAGCTTTTTATCGTGATGTCATTTTTTTTGGAGGAAAACCAACCTACTATAAGTGGATCACACCATTCAAAATCATGTTGTTCAACAGCCAAGACAAAAGGTGAAAGGAGAAGGGAGGTCATTTCTTCTCATCTTTCTACCTACAGTCTCTCTCACCTGCATCTGCCACGAGTGTGCCTGGCTAATGCCAATGTACAGGTCATCACACCCTGTGTCCTCAAATACTGTCAGAACAACATCTGACTACAGACTGTTGACTTAAGACATGGACGTGACTCAAAAGGACCCGTGGTGGCCCTCAGCAGTCTCTATGCCAGTGAGGCCTAACCCCATGCATCTGGTCCTCTGATTCCTGAGGGGTGTGAACCCAGCCTAAGCTGTGCCCAGTCCCCAGATATCAGTGATGGAGAGTTGTGGGAATGACTGGTTGACAAGGTTTCTGGGAGAAGAGCCAAAGAACAAGATGAAAGTGTGAATATAACGACTAAAGGAAGCAGGAGGTGATGGAAGGACTTTTCCTGTTTGTCAAATGAGGAGTCTTGTCAGAATCACCAGGCAGATCGCAGAGGGAGGCGGAGATAGAAACCAGGAGGGACGTATTAGTCACATCCTGGTAAGGATGCAGATCTAAAGTGAGAAATCTCAAGCGCAGAACTGATGATCTGTGGGGCTTCTTTGGGCCATTTTTAAAGTATAATGCGGGTGCATAAAATGACAGTCTTTAAAAACTCACTCAGCACATCACGGCTCTTCACGCGGCTAACTTGCTGCATAGAGCTTGTGTGTCCCTGAATTCTAAGGAACAGAGATGCAACTGATTAGCCTTCCCCACGTTTTCTCTAAATCCTTCCCACAGATGGAGCCACATCATCAACCTGCCACTCAGGGGTCCTCCCCTGTCCCTTCTCACCAACAGTCATGTGTGCCCAGCTGCCAGCTGAAGGGACTCTCCCTGCTCATCAGAGTGAGGGCTTGGCAGGGAAAAAGAGTGAAGACAGCCCTGTGGACAAGGGCTGGGAGCATTCTAGTGGAGGGGACAACAAAACTAATAGACAAGCAAGACCTTAAAAACCTACACACTCTTGAGTATTAAGGTTAGCACAGGAATCCAGAATTCAGGTTGCATAGAGAAGTGCACTCAGAGTGGGGGGTTGGGGGGGGAAGGGATGTGGGAATTGTATACTAATGAAGGAATATTTTTTTCCTTTTTCTCTTCAGAGGGGGGAGCGAGCTGGTGGGGAGAAAAGTGCATCAATGAATGAATGGAAATTCAAAACTTCTGTAAATGTCTATTAAAATTAATAATAAAAAAAAGAAACTTATTTCAGTAAAAAAACAAAACAAAACAAAAACCCTACACACTCAAACTCACTGCCCTCAAGGAGATTCCAATTCAGTGACCATATAAAGGCGAGGGGGGACAGTCACATGTTATTCCAAGGCTCTGAATCTCCACAGAAGCAGACTATTCCATCTTTCTCCCATATGAATCGAAGGGATACTAACTGACATGCTCCAAATAACAGATGCAGCCCTGGACGTGCTCCTCAGTCTGTGTCGGGCAATCTGGAAGACAGCTACCAGGGCAACTGACTGGAAAAGACCCACATTTGCTCCAATTCCAAAAAAAGGTGACCCAACAGAATGTGGGGAATTACTGAACAATATCATCAATATCACATGCAAGTAAAACATTGTTGAAGATTATCCAAAAATGGTTATTAACAGTACCTTGACAGAAAACAGCCAGAAGTTCAAGGTGGGTTTAGAAGAGGCCATGGCATCAAGGATATTACTGCTCATTGCAGATGGCTCTTGGCTGACAGCAGAGAATATTAGAAGAATGCCTATTTTTGCTTTATTGACTATGAAAAAAGCATTTGACTGTGTGGATCATAACAAATTATGGTTTACTTTGTGAAGCAAGAATTTCAGAACATTTAATTATACTGATATGAAATCTATACCTAGACTAAGATGCTGTTGTCCACACAAAGCAGAGAACACGACATGGTTTTAAATCAGGAAAAGTATGTATCCCCTATCCACACATATTCCATTTTATGAACAAGAATGTTCATAAGATGTTCATCAGAATTGAAGGAAGGTTCATCAATAACCAGTATTATGCAAATGACACACCTTTTCTTGCTTAAAGTAAGGAGGACCTCAAGTGCTTGCTGTAGAAGATCAAGGACTGCAACCTTCAATATGGATTACATCTCGTAAGGTCGCTGAGGAAGGACAGAACCCAGTGCAGGCTGAGATAGTTTATTGAGGAGAAACTGTCGGGCTGGCCATCAAGCAGACAACCAGCCCCCACTAAGAGTTAGACGGGGATTTTATACTTTCTTGCATTGAACCTGGAGAAGTAGATGCATACAGATGCTTCCTTCAAGATAGGGAAGTGGGCTGGGGTCTCAGATAACTATTCCTGAAAAAATGGTGGGAGGTCAGTTTCACAGACAGAAAAAAGCACGACTGCTGGTTCCTGTTACTGGATTCTCTCATTAGCCAATTCTGAGAGAGGAAGGAGAGGGTTCTGCAGTCCTAATAAATCTAACATCAAGGAAACAATTCTCACTCCTGAACCGAAAGGCAACATCACTATAAATGGAGAAATGACTGGAATTGTCAATGCTTCCATCTTGCGTAGATCTACAGTTAATATCCTTTATACCAGCAGTCAGGAGATGTAAGCAAAGGGAAAGCCTGCTTGTCAGGAATCTCTCTAAAGTGCTAAAAAGCAATGATGTTAAAGACTAAAGTGTGCCTGATTCAAGTCACAGTCTTTCCAATCACTTGTTATGCATCTGCAATCGGGACCATGAATAAGGATGGCCAAAGAACAACTTATCCATGGGAACTATGGGGTTGGAGGAAAGTACCGAATATCCAATGCACTACCAAAAGAACAAACAGATACGGTGGGAAGTCAAATTTCATACTAAATATTTAAAATAAACCAAATGCTGCATCAGGATATGAGGGAGGGGCCAATACAAGCTGGAATGCACCCTGAAGCACTATAGCAAACCTTAAATGTTTACAGGGGTAAGCACCAAGGAAAAGCTTAGGCATTAACACAATTCTTGTATTTGCTAACTCCTCCCTCCTGAGTCAAGCATAAGGATTTCAACAAAAGAGCTTAGCTTCATTTGCATATAATTCTCTTTGTGATTCGCTCCCAGGCAATTTTCAATAAAGGAACAGGGAAGCTGGAATCAGCACTTCAGTTGCTCAAATTGTTCGCCTCCTGCTTTACCTCCATTTATTTATACATTCTTGGTATTCTGTCTCGTTATTAATACTTATGAATATATTTCACCCTTGGTCAACAAGAAGATAAATCTTAGACAAAGGACAGCCAAAGTGTTCCTTGGAAGCAAAGAGAATGAGGCTTCGTCTCACATAGTTTTGGACATGTTCTTGGGAAAGGCTATTACTTAGAGAGGGATTATCAAGCTTGAAAAGGTGAAGGGTCAGCAAAGGAGAAACAGACTTTTAGTGAGATGGACTGATACAGTATCTGAGCCAATGTGTAGACGATGATAAGGGTGATGCAGGGCAGAACAGTGTTCAGATTTATTGTTTACACGGTTGCTATGAGCTGTACTTGACTCAAAGGCACTTAACAAGAACAGATTATCAACTGGTCAATTAATAGCCCAATGCTCACTCCACATTACCAGGTCTCCTATACAGTTTAGACACTGACAGAAGCTGCTGCAGAGGTAAAATTCAGAAACAGGTGTGGAAACAGCACAGCCAGGCAGAGGAAGCTGCGTAAAAGCCCAGAGATGGTCCACAGCTTGAAGCACTGACGAGAGAAAGATGCTAGTGTGAGGGCCCCAGCGCTGAGTGCTTCAGGCACTGTGTCACTAGTCTCTCCAGCAGTCCCATGCAGTAGGAGTTCCACGGTGAGGACACCGGTCCTCGGCGAGGGCCATCAATCTTCTGTTAAGCAATGGACATGTGAGCTGAACTAGAGACATGAACCTGCCCTCATGTCTCTGCAGGTCAGCTTCCCACTCTGTACACGCTTGCCTGGTTCATTTTGGTCACACTGTCTACCAGACCACTAACTACTGCCCTGCTTGCCCCCAGCCTGGCCACTCCCTTCAAAAGCCATCAAGGAGAGTACAGTGCCTGCTACAGGAGGATAAACTTGCAGCCTGGCCCAGGTATCAAGTCCAGCACGATAAAGGAAAGGGGGCGGTGGACCTGAAGTCATGGTGACCATGAAACAAGATGTCCAGCCAGGGAAGAGCAGCCAGAGTCTCTCAGGGCTTATGTACTGGTGACGAGACAGTACAAGGAAACAACTGAGGTTCTTGGTGGCCTGGGACTGACAAGAGATGCCTGCTTACAAGATGGCACCCCTTGGCTTGCGTAGCTCCCTATCCCTAGAATACAGGTGAGCCCCTTTTCACCAGGGCATGCGGGAGGTGCCTGGCTCAGCAAAAGCCAGCACTGTCTTGTGTGTGGCCAGGAGGTGCCTTCTTAGCTTTGAAGTCAGCAAGCAGCTATGCACAGAGACATCATCCTGCAGGAGTGAGGAGAGTGTCTGGATGGTTTGAAATGACTCCACAGTACCCAGTGTGGGTAACTCTTACTGATCCATTTTACACCCATCTTTTATTCCCACTCACTACTGTTTTGCAGAGTGAATATCCTCAGTTTCTTTGTTTCCCAGGTTCCAGTACACAAGTCTTTGAACAGAGTACTCCTCATTGCCCACGTCCCCATAACCAACGGAGGCAGCTTCATCAGGTGGACGCAGACGGGCCAACAAGGCTTCTGCTTGAGAAGCTGAGCGAGCTGCCTTACGGCCATTCCACCATGTAGCTGGCACGCCACACTGCACATCAACACCAGCAACGAGGTGGTCCTGGTGCCCACGTGGAGAAGCACCTGTGAACCTGGTTTGGCTCTGCCGGGCATGTGCTTCAAGAAACCCTGGACAGAATATCATGAGCATCCAGAAGAATGTCTGGTGAACCTACATGTCTGCAGGAGCCGATACGGCTGCCAGCTCAGCACCAACTTGAGGGGCCACCATACTGAAGAGAAAGATGGCACCGAGCCTGGCCAACTGCCCATGCCACCATGGGGAGTCCTATGATCACAAGGAAAGAGCTGCTGAGAAGCAGAGCACTGTCCACGGGATTCTCAAGATGCTGAGGGGCAACAATTCAGAAGAGGTTCTGAATTTGCATGCATCTAATGATGTAGTCATAAGATATGTGTAGCCAAGCTGAGAATTTCAGAAACTCCTGCAGTTGTTAAGTTTCCCTGAGTAGATTCTGACGCTGGGTGACCTCCTGTGTGCAGAGAGCAGCTGCGCTGCAGGGCTTCCCAAGCCCTGACCTTCCAAAAGCAGGCTTGTCTTCTCAGTTCTCTCTGGGTGAGTTCAAACGACTAATCTTTCCAATAGGAGGTAAGGACTTAACTGTTCGTGTTACCCCAAGCGCAATGAGAACTAAAGTACAGACAATCACATTCAGAGAAAGAGATGGGGACACCCAGTTCTCAATGAAATAAAAGAGAGGTCCCTAAACTTCCCCCAAGTCCCCTCAGGTGGCTACTCTGGGTTGCCCAACCAGGTTGATCTCAGCTAGAATTGGTGCCATAACTACCTAAAGTATTCTTCAACCAAAGATGCATCATACTATAACTGACTGCTGTCATCAAGTGGTCCACCATATTGACCTTCATCGGATGTCCAAGGCTTAAGTCTTTATAGAAGGAAACTGACCATTCTTCTCCTTCAGAGCTGCTGGAGGATTTAAACTGCCACAGACACTCAGCCTTTTGGGTTTGGGCTGCGGCACAGAAGTTCCAAAGGGGCTTGTCCCTGGTAAAAGACATAAGCTATGGAAGGTGGAGGGTCAGAGAAAGGGAGGACGACGCTCAGTGAGATGGGCAACAGTGGGCTTTAAGCAATGGACAGCATGTGAGGATGTTGGGAGGATTAGATAAGCTTTGATATCTAATCAATGAGGTCACTATGGGTCAGGGTCAACTCAATGGCACCTAGAAACATACTCTAACTTGGATTTGTTCTCCTTCAATATTCATTTTTGTGTCCTCCAAGGTCATGTTCAGTGAGTAATCCCTCTTCACACCTTCAGCTAGAACTTGCAAGGGTCCAGGCACACCTGTGTACACAGTAAGTGTTGCTGAAAAAGCACCTCCAATGAGTCACCTGGAGGATAAAATCAACATTGCTCAGTGCTCTTTGGGGAAAAGTCCTTAGTTCTATGGTAGAGTGAAGTGGATTCTTAGAACCATCACTCACGCAAGGTCCAAGAGGACCCAGAAGAAAGCTTAGAAGGCAGGAAGTGACAGGAAAGAAGGAGGAATGGAAACAGGACACAGATGGAGGAGGTGGGAAGAATGTTGTTACACTGTGAAATCAGTGTCAGAAAACACAAGTAGAATAGAAAACTAATTGGCTGTTAACTTTCACTCAATTCACAATAAAAACTTTTAAAATATGGTGACCACACATCCCATTTTTAAACAACACTCAGTGCATTTGCTTTTGCCTCTCCTTGTCACTGTCGTTATTTCTGACTCAAGCTCTTCCCATTTAAATGGGGCTCTCTTTCTCCCTCCACAGCCCGGGATTAAGAACACCTGAAGTGATGTATGGTCTTGGTGTGGAAGAAAGGGAACTGCCTGCCCACAAAGCTAAATCATCTGAGTGCTTTACAGCTAACCAAATATTTATGAGTCATAAATACATTCTGTCACTGGAACTAAGCACATTATTTTGGGCACTGTCACTCTTTTTTCACTCAAGCCCACAAACAAGTAAATCACTCATCGATAATTCGTGGGGTGCTAATCTCTCCTTGCTGCCTATTGTCCTTCCCTGAACCTGAGGAAGTGTATTATTACGTGTTGGGCTGATAACCAAGGGTCAGCGGCTGGAATTCACCGACCACTGTGCAGGATGGACAGCTTCCTCCTGTAAAACACTGACAGACACTTGATGGAGTGAGCACTGACTCAGCAGCTATGGCTTGGGATGTTTTGTTTTGCTCCCTCAAAAACTCACTGGGTTCATGGTGGTTCTGCCCCAGTGACCCTCCACCGGCTTTCCAGGCCTTAACTCACAAAGAGGATTTTGCATCTGGAGCTGCTGATGGACTCAAACAGCCAGAGTTGAGCGTCACAGAGGAACCCAGTCTTTGAAACTGTCAGTCAGTGCAGGTTGTATTGCCACAGCTTCCCCTCTGTCCCCTCTCATTCCCAGTCGCTAACAAAGAAAAGTTTCTGTGTATAAACCTTTTCTTTACTTTTTAGAACAGTCCTCTCACATCATGTTTTCCTTTTTGTAACTGACTTGTATCATTCAGCATAGGAAAAGACCCTGGGAGAGTTAAAGGCAACACAGAGAAATACTAACACATACATAAGCCAGCAGTAATAGTGTTAATAAATGATCATCTACAAACAGATACAGAAATGGACACGCAAAGTGAAGCAGTGTATAGGGTGAATGGCACTACACCTGTGAGCTTACATAGATTCGTCAGAGGATTTTTTTCTCACAGATATATTTATACATACAACAAATATATCCATTTACTTGTTATTGTTGTTATGTGCTGTTGAATCTGAGCCAAGCACCAGCTGACCCTCCAGTGGGTCTTCAGAGGCATAAATTGCATGAAAGAAGATTTCCCATTTTTCTCCTGCCAAGTTGCTGGTGAGTCTGAATCAAATGTCTTTGGATTGGTGTCCAATTCCTCACTCACTAGGCCACTGGATCTCCCTATATGTGTATACAGTAGAGTGTAAACAAACACACAAAACCTATGTCCACTGTAGATAAGCTGGCTTCAACTCATGACAACCGTCCACCGAGTTTCCAAGGCTGGGTTCCCAGACTTTATAGGTCTGGGTGTTGTTCCCAACAACCCAGACCTATAAAGTGAAGAATCATACCAGAGAGGAGTGCGCGCTCCTCAGACCAACCAACCAGATAGTCCACAAGGGCAGCATTTGCCCAACATCAAATCTTAGCAGGTGATGGGGACAAAGAGTAAACGGAAACAGGAATTCCAAGGACAGAGTGTGAAGAGTGCTGCTATGTGAAGAGACTGTGTTCAGTGTCACAAAATAAAATGTGTATTGATTGTTGAACAGAAGATGGACTCACTCAGTAAAACTTTCATTGAAACCGCTATAAAAAGTTTTTTAAAAAGGTTAAAATATTTAGCCTGAATAGACATGAATCATTGTTTCCCATACAATGTTTCTTCTAACTGGCGGTTCCTTCAATGTCTCGTGTCTGAAAGAAAGCTCAGCTTTATACACTGTCATCTTCCACTTGCTTACAACACTTCATAGTGGTGAAGGTCCATTAGACCAGCAAACATTTTTAACCCAAAATCCAAAACAATGACAGCCGCATTTAAGGCTAAACAAAAGCTCGAATGCATTACGGTCAATTTTAAGGTCATCTTAGAGAGGGCTAAGTGTCCAAACACTCGTCAGCACTCTGCATTTTGCTCCTAGGTCCAGAAGGCCACCTATTTCCAAAATAAATGCACCAGTGCTATTTTCAACTTTTTCTTGTCATTTGAGTGACAGTTTAAAGAGCAAATTCATCTTCCATTGAAGACTTTGCACATGTTCTGTTCTGTGACACTGGCTTCAAACCCCCTGATGCAACACCACTGTTCCCCCAGCACTGTGCTGAGACCTAACAGATAATTCTTAGTTATGTCTGTTAGGAGACTACTCATGTGCAAACGCAAATGAAACATCTCTAACCAAACTGCTGACTGCATTCTCTCCTGTCATGAATGCACCGAAAACAGTGAACAAACCCTAACAAGGGTTTGCGTTTTGCCCCATCCCTAACATTCACCATATTAAAAGCCTGTGAAGTGTCTAAAGGGTTAAAGGGAGAGTGAACTCTGTGAGAACAGATTTTATATCAAATGTCAAGAGGACTTAAAAGTAAATGTTTACTCAGAAGAACCAAAAAAAGCAGAGTTTCTGGATCAATCACCTACCTGGGTGCAGTTTTCCTAAGTGCTTGCCAGACTTTCTCGCCATTGATCCTGACCTTTAGTAATGACATCTCTTCTTACAGATTGAGAAGTAGGTCGATAGTCTTGGAAGTGGTGCAGGAAAACACAGACCTCAGTACCTGGGCTGCAAACAATGTTTCCTTCATGAGTCTAGTCTCTGTTTCAGCTCTCTGATATTAATACCGTTTGCCACTGAGTTAATCCTGACAGTGACAGCCACAGGGCACTCCACAACATTCTCAGAGGTTGGCTGTTTGGAAGGAGGTCGCGCAACCTTTGCTCAATTATCTTTGGATGGACTTGAACTGCCAATGTTTTGACTAGTATCAAGTGTGTCACTGTTTGTACAAATCAGGAATTCCTTGTGAGGCTGGTGCAGGTCAGGGCAGTGTTTCACCCCATGATATGGGGGGGTCCCTACCAGTTTGACTTATAGTCAACTGACTCAAAAGTATTTGACAACAACAAGGTGTTCCTGGGTGGTGTAAATGATCAACGCGCTCAGATGGGGGATAGACAGACAGATTGATCAATGATATACAAATACAGATAGAGATATGCCCCTTGCATTTCAGAAGCTGTGAAAGGAGACTAACACCAGACTCTCTCCCTTCTGCTCAGTTCCTCCTGAAGGAAGGCTCGTCACCCTTGGACACGCAGTGGTGGAATCCTCTGACAGTCACTTGCTGTCAAATGGGCTGTGGAGAAAGCAGTGAAACCAGCAGGAGTCCTGACTGGGCCGCCCCACACTTGCTCAGTGCTGCCTCAATGCCCACAACATGCAGCTCACATTCACCGTGATCTTGAGACCCATGTTTCACGCGCTGATATTCAAATAGCTTTTTTATTACTTTAGCTCACGCTCCAGGTGGCATAAATGGTTAAGCACTCAACTACTAAACAAAAGTCTGGTGATTCAAGCCTACTCAGATGTACTTCAGCAGAAAGCCTGGTGATCTACTTACAAACCATCAGCCCCTGCAAGCCCCATGGAGCACAGCTCTCCTGAACCCATAAGGGTCGGAACCGAGTCAATGGCAATTGGCTTGGTTTTGGCTTAAGTGATTATAGCCATAGAACACTGGGTTTTATTTATTTAGAATCATTTTATTAATTTAAATTTTTTATTGTGATTTTAACAAAAGTTCAAAATCATTTTAAAACTTTAAAAATAAGCATATCAACACGGATATCTTTTTTTAGCCCCCTGAGATGGCTGCATTGAACACTAACAATTGGAGCGCCAGAGCCTGGGTGACCTTGTCTTAGCTGAGCACGACAACAAGAATTTAAGACTACATTGGTTTTACAGCAGTTTTTTACACTGACAAGCAAATTTCAGAAATGAAAAGGTCTTGGCAAAGTTCATCAAGAAGTAAATTTTTTCTCATTCAGACAAAATTGAGAGGAAAAGAACATTTCATAAGGAATACAATTACATGTAGCTATTGGAAGCAGTTCAGTACCAAGAAAGGAGACACTGTAGCTACCTCTTGCTCTGCATTTAGGAAATGCAGGCGTGCTGTCTTCTGTTCTTACACGCCTCCTTAGTCCTTTGCCACCCATCAAGCACTGGTCCTAATACCTAGTTTCTCTTTCTCTTCACTATCTCCATCTTTCCTTCCATACTGGACATCACCTCCCCATCTGTACTTGTCCACAGCTGATGGAAATTATTTTAGTGATGCTTCAAGAGTAAAAAAAAGAGCTAATAAAAATTAAATTGTTGGCCTTCCACTTGATTTCAATTCACAGTGACCCCACAAGAAAAGGGGAACGTTCCCACTGGCTTCCCAAGGCTCGAGACAAGACGCCAACTACCTCATCTTTTCCCTGTGGAGCTGCTGGGAGATTCCAACCACTGACTGTTCCATCGGCATTCCAATGCTTATCCACAGCATCATCGGTGTTCCCAACCCACTGCCCTGGAGTCCACCCAGCTCATGGCAACGCTCCAGCCGGCTCCTGAGGCTGCAAGCCCTTAGAGGAGATAAGAGCCTCGTCTTTCTCCCATGAAGCAGCTGGTGGATTTGAGCTGATAACCTTTTGGTTAGTATCCAGGGTCTCAAAACTGGCTATCAAGCCCTGAATTTTCCTGAAGGAGAAAGTGAAGAAGTCACTTTGGGGATTTAATCTCCACCAACTCTCATTCTGAGGCGAGTATCTGTGACTGATTAGACTCTTCGAATTTAAAAAGAGTCTAAAAACAGCAAGTGATTTAGGAGTGACAGCTTGAAACAACAGGAATGGGGTGGTAAGAACGACAGAGTAATGGAGAAACCAAAAAATTCAGCTATGTAAAGAAAAAGGCAATCATTTGTCCACTGGGAAAGGGGCCCAGTCAACCTGCCCAGGATCTTCACAGGGACAAAGGACAGGTCCCAGGCCAGGGCGGCAGTGCAGCACCATCACACAGGTAATTCTGAAGAAGCCTTCGCTTGGGGTGGGGAGCCAGGAGAGGTACACACAGGACCCCGCGGGGCTCCCATCAGAAGGTCTCGCGAATCCTCATTAATGGAAATCATCGTCAATATGCTCACATCCTCATTTCTCTTCTTCCAAGTGTGTCTCTTCACGCTCCCTTTGAACTCATTTTCCAAAGGATAAATGATGGCTAATGGAGCGAAAGCACTGACATTTACAGAGGGTTAGAAGACTAATGATATTAATGACTTTCTTGTTGTTAGTTCAACGTTATTTTTTGTGCAGATTTCAATCCGTGCTGCACTCATCCCAGGGGCAAAAGTTAAAAGTTTTCTTTTTTTTTGTAAAGCTCTTGGTAAATGTCTTAGTTAATGGAAACTAAAATAAGCCAATGATCCTTTCTCTTTAACCTTGAAATCACAGCGATTGACAATGAACTCTGTGGTGACACACTCGGCACTGGTTCCGTTTTTTGAAACTGAGTTCTCTTTTCTTGAGACGACACTCCATTTGTCTGCTATCCATATTTGTCTCATTTTGTTTGTAAGAAGAAACAGTAAAGAAACCTTAGCAGATTAGAAGTGTCAGTAATGCATAGCTGGATATAAGTAAGAGTCCCTCACACTTCTTGCCTGGAATCACTTCTAGCCTGTTTACATGGTGGTTACCAAGGTGTCAAATGCAGTCATGTAACAACCGCACACTGAGTTCCTCTAATGTGCGGGGTTCCTGGTAACATCCACAGATATGACTGGGAGCAAGTGGCTGGGGTGAGGAGTGTCTCCTCCCTTGTGACCCAGGGTCAGAAGTGGAGGAAGATGTCCATCTAGACACCTGTCCTCTGCAAAAATGGCAGCAGAGGGACAGACCTATGTGTGTCTGGCACAGAGTAAAGTTTTATTGAGTTAGTCATTGGTTTCCTAAGGACTTATGGACCCCGTGAAGCCCTGCCTCCTCGGCCTTTAGGGGAGAAGAACAAGATGGTGCTGGGGCCCACTGCCATCCACTCTGGCTGGATCACAGAATAATTTGCTGCAGACAGTAAAGAAAGGCATGGAACAAAGTTCAAATTCATACAAACTGTTTTATGGACTGACAGACACTGACAGAATCCCCAGGACTATGGTCTTAGTCATCCTGTGAGCCACAAACTGAACTCACTCCCAAAGCCCCACTTTTAGTCTAACAACAGCCTTTAAGGTGAACAGCAAGGCCAGGGAAGTGAACACTTAGAACAATCAGTCATCTAAGAGCAAAAAGGTGGCCACTGCTTGGGGATAATGCTCAGAAAGCAGGAAAGTAGGAGACCAAAGGATGAACATGAATGGAAACCCAGGGAGGCAATTGATAAGTGCTGTTAACATTGGGGGATTGCAATCAACAGCATGGAAAAGATGGCTAAGAGTAAACTGATTGGCTCTGTAAAGCCTCCCCCCCAATCACAATAAAAAGTTTAAAACTTATCATGATCAATATTTAGCTATCAGACTATTTAATCTCATTATATTCTGCCCTTCTTCCTGGGAAAGTGTGGAAGACTGGAAAAAACTAGCCCTTCCTGTGGGCCCCACTGCTTGGAGACGGGTGCGGGGCATCCCCTTCAGTGAGAGGCACCTGATCTCCCACAGACGAGGCCTTCACAGAGCTCCTCTCTCGCACTGCATAGGACTGAGGAGAGTGACTTTGGGAGAAAACACTCAATTGTGCAAACAATTCTATGCAGCATGGCAAAGAACAAGCCCAAGAGCATCTCACACAAAGTCCAGGAAGACAACTCTCAGGAGTAGCAAATGGAGATATCAAAAGCTTGTGAGCGGTACAACTAGTGGTCTCTCCCCATGCCGAGCAAAGACTACGGAAGAAAAGATTCAAGGAAATAATTAGTCCAAAATGCAAAATGATCGCAGGATGCTTGGCCTCCAGTGCCCTGAGACCAGAAGAACTTGATGGTACCCAGCTGCCACTATCAACTGCTCTGAAAGGAGTTGCATTAGAAGGTCCTAGACAGAGTGAGGAGAAATGTGAGATAAAATGCAAAACTGTGAAAAAAAGACCAAACTTATAGTCTATAGACACTGGTGGAAGCCCCAAAACTATGGCCCTCAGATACTCAACAAGTCTGGAACTAAACTCATCTTTGCAAAGTCACTGCCAAGCAAATACTAGAACTAGGAGGTGAATGACAGCAGGAAAGAGCAGATTTTTTACAACAATTGGTTGTTCAGTCAAACAGGCAGCATTTGTTCAACGACAAAGCTCAGGAGGCAGAAAAGGAGAGGGAAGAATGGAAACAGGAAAACACAGTGGGGAGAGGGAAGAGTATGGTTACACTGTGAGGACTGCAATGCCACGAAGCAAACTGGACAGGCACCATTAAAGTCCATGCACTCAGGGGAGCTCTGGTGGCCTAGTGGCAAGGAACTGCAACTACAATCCCAGAGGCGCACAGTTCAAATGCACCAGATTCTCTGCCGGGGAAGGAAGGACACTCTCCTCCTGTACCAGTCAGATCTGATTTGACGGTACAGGCACACAAAAATAATAAAATAAATTTTTTAAAAAAGCCCATGCACTCAAGCATGTAAAATACAACGTATAGGAATAATTGTATAAAACACAATGTACATGAAACACAATTTACATGCATGATTTTCTGCAAACCAATAAAAGTTAAAAAATAATGTACATGAATGATTGTGTGAAAATTTTCAAAAAAACTTGTTTAATTTAAAAAACATCAAAAGGTCTATGAACAATTGTATTTAAAAAATCAATATGATTCTTAAACCTTCACTCAAATGAAAGAAAATCCCTGAAAATATGTATCTGAGTTATGAATAGAAAATTCATCTCTGAAAACATTCACTCAATCCAAAACAGAAAGTAAAAAAAGAAAATGTCGGTGGGGGAAAAAAGACTATGTCTATGTCACAGGAAGGAACTCTGACGGCATAGTGTATATAACTCACTGGGCTGATAATCAAATGGTGAGCAGTTCAAATGCACCAGCTAGTCCATAGGAGAAAAACGGACAGTGTCCTCTTTGGAAATCAGATAGATGACTGCCAAGAATCAGAATTAACCTATGTGCAGCAGTGGGTTTGGTCTTGATTCTTAAATGTGTTACAGGGGCACTTAGCTGGTCACAGGCTCTGATTCCTGACACCCCTCCAAAGTCAGGATACAGGAGTGAACACCTCCATGGCCAGGCAGGTGAAGCCCTTGCCCCACCCTGAGCTTCACTGATGGAAACAATTTCAAGCTCCATTAAATAACTGCTCATCTTTGCTTGGTAATGTGCTTATTATTCTGGCTAAATACGTCTGTTACAAGGAGCAGGTATGCTGAGAATTGTGTGCACAGGGCTGGACAAGGCATTCTGCTTATTGTAAGAACTTGGAAGTGGTTGAAGAATGGTCCTCAGGCTAAGAATGATGTAAATCCTGATATTTTAACTTTAAGCATGATGCCTGGCTATTACTGTATTCAATTATCTAAATGCTACAACGCTGCAAGGCAAATGTTCCCAGGTCTGACATATTAATCTACTTGACATTCAACAAATTATTCTGTGTTTTTATAGAGTGACACCCATTTGAGGAGGCCAGAACTCATGTCATTTAGCCTGTCCCCAGCCTGCCCCCAGCACCTCCATTAAAGCATCTATTATTGATACGAAAGAGACACATTTAAATGCCTCTGAATGAGGAAGTACCTGTATCTTTCAGAAGGAAGAACTCAAGGACAAGGAAGGCCCCGAGAGGCTAGATCTGCCTTTCCTTTTATCCCATCTCAGGCCAGTGCATTCTGGAACACCAAGGGAATGACTTCATCATTAAAAAATCATGCAGCTCACAGTTGCTTCTCAGCTAATCCGTCTTCTCTATTAGAGACCCTCCAGAAAAAAATAAGCAGGCAGGGACAGAGGGTTCTGAGATGGTCTCCTCAAGGCCACATGTGATGGTTTATGGCACAAATGAAAGCCTTATCTTCTGAATACAATTTATGAAACAACTACCACATAAGGTGCAGGAAGCACTACTTTACAAACGTGGGTGATCTCATTACCTCCTCACCACAAGAAGTGCAGACAGCCAACTAGATCAAGGACTTAACCAGATGCCAAAGAGCTCTGGGGCTGTGCTCTGCTGTGCTAGGAGTTGGGCTATTAACTGAAAGGCCCACAGTTCTAATTCACCAGTCGAGCTGCAGGACAAAGCTGCACAGTCTTCTATAAAGATGGCGCCCTCATGAGCTGGAATCCATCAATGGCAGTGGTTTTGGGCTGTTGTCATCTGTCTTTTTTTTTTTTTTTTACTACTATGAAGTCTAAGAACAATTTGCGAGTGATTCTTTCAAATGTTCTAACAATTCCACCATGTAGCTACTTTTACCACAGCTGTTGCTAGGTATCTTTTTACCCATTCAACTCATGCTGACCCTAAGAACGGCAGAAGGAAACAGCAAGGCTTGCCCTGTGCCACCTCATGGAGCTTGTTGTAGACACTTGCCAATCTTTCTCACGGGGAATCTTCCTCTCTTTCACTGACTCTCCACATGTCATTCTCCAGGGTGGGTCCCTCCTGATAATATACCCAAAGGAAATGAGATGAAGTCTCACCATCCTCGGCTGCAAGGGGCACTCCGGTTCTCCTTTTTCCAGATTTGTTTGTACTTTCGGCAGTGTGTGGTATATCCGGTATTCTTCATCGACATCACAATTCAAAGACATCATTTCTTCTTTGGTCTTCCTCACTCACCTGCATGGCGTGGGTCAGGGGCACTCGGTCCTCAGAGGGGCATCCTTGAGCTTCAGCATTTTAAAGACGTTCTCTGCAGCAGACTGGCGAAATCAAGCACACACAGTTTGAGAGTTTGAGTCTGTTTCACCTTTGGAACTTATCCCAGGTGTCACAATGGATTAAGCACTGTCCTGCTAACCAAAAGGTCACTGGCTGGAATTCACCAGTTGCTCTGCAGGATAATACACAGCAATCCACTTCTGTAAATATTTCAAACTTGAAAGCCATAAGGGGCACTTCTACCCTGTCCTGAAGGTTCCCTGAGTCAGAAGTGACCAAAGGGCAGTGGGGAGGGTTATTACTTGAGTGCTTAGCACTCTTATATGCAACTCATGGCTGTTGAATTGGAACTGACATATAGCTGACCCTTCATGGGGTCTCCAAAGAAATCACACAAAGGGAGACTGTTCCTCTTTTTTCCAGAGGAGCTGCTCTACACTCAAAGGCAGGAGGTTCAATTCAATCCCTCGGAGAAAGACAATCTCCTTCAGTGCAATGCTCAGCCTTGGAAAAGCCACTGGAGGGTGAGCCATGAGTCTGTTTCAAGTAAACAGGAATAAGATGGACTATTATTTAATGCTGAACCAAGGATTTATATTAGTGCTAAATAAATATTCAATTAATTGCCTTTTTCTTTTATTCAATACGTATATTAACATCTTTAAAGCTATGCCATAGGCTTGTACTTTAATGAATTAATCTGCCAATATTAAGCTTTAACTACCTACTTAACTAATTAATTAACCAACATTAAATGTAAGCTATGGTATAAGCGTTAAAGAAATTACTTTCAAATGTTTTTATCAGGATTCAGAGTACCAAATGCAAGTGGTCTTCTATTTATGATGGTTTTCTGTTCTAATAATTTCTCTGCAGTTCTAAGATAAGTCAAATGCTTCTCTTTTTTATTAGGTTTCATTATTATTGCCTTTCATTATCACTATCCATAGAAATCCGATTTCTATCTAACTTTAGGCTTGTAAATATTACATATAAATTACAGATAACATTTTAACATTGGCTTTGTTTATGTTACTCATTATAAGTCTGGTGGGTTGTCACTCAAATATGCCTTAGGTTAGGGTCCATCAGTACATTATAGGTCAGAAATGTCTATTTCCCATAACTCCCTGCAACGGAGGCACAGCGTTAAAGCACTCAGCTACCTCTCCAGCCACTCTGCAATGGACCATGCTCCCAGAGCTCCCTTCATCAGGGAAAACTCAAACTCACTGCCATGAAGTTGGAAGCAATTCATAGTTGACCCTCTCTCTGGCAGGTTTCTGAGACCCACACAGCACAGGAGAGTTCCCACCTATCTCCCTCGGAGCACCTGGTAGACCGAACCAACCGAGAGGTGCTGCCTTTGGTGCAGCACCACTACTCCCTACTGACAAGGCTGCAAGAGGAACATAATGTTGCTGTTGGGAGCTGTCCAGTCAGAACCAACTCACAGCTGACCCTCCAGCAGGTTTTCAGAGGCAGAAAATCACACAAGAAGAGACTGCCCATCTTTCTCCTACAGAGCGACTAGTGCATTTGAACCTTGTACCTTCAGGTCAGCAACACAGCTCCTTAACACTAGGCTACCTACCAGTTCTGCCCCAGAAAGCACTAAGAAGAAAAGTAAAGACACCATGCATGTCAACTAAAATTTACTAGATGAAATGTCTAAAAAAACAGTAAAACAATATTCATGGATGAACAAATGTTTCCTGGCGGGCTGTCCTTCCACCACTTACCACCACCTGTCCCATAGAAACAGAAAGAACAGAAAGCAGAAGGAAGGTAAGAAGGGATGGAAAGAGGGAGGGAAGGAAAACTTTCCTGTAGACAGAACAAGCAAGCCTTCACAGAAAGGGGGAAGGGACAGTGCAAGAGAGGAAGGGCCTGGATGAGATGAAGTGGCTCTGTGATTGGCTAATGGGGGTGGGTGTGTCGAAGACAGTGGGGTCGGCCCAAGATAGGGCATGTGCAGAGCTGTTCTATGTACACAGGGTACAGACGAGTCTCAGGTGACTCAAGGGGTACAGAATAATAATAGCCAAAGCCCAGCCGTGCCCCCGTGGGACAGACTAGATCTGTGCTCCACCATTTCCAGTGACTGTATCTTCAGAAGGCACCAGGATCTTCCACCGAGGCACCTCTGTGTGGACCTGAACCGCCAAAGGTTGCGTATGTTAATGTTTGTGCTACCCAGGCCCTCTCCCCTCCCTAGTAAAATAGGGTGCTGGTAGACAGCTCCTAACGGCGTTCTTCCTGAAACCAAGCCCGTGGCTTCACAGGCAGGTCCCACTCACTTCAAGCCTACAGGACAGAGAGTGATTGTCCTGGAGGGACAAAGCAAATGCCCTCATCTTTCTCCAGTGGAATTCACACCATGCATTGCATCTTTAGGTTATCAGACATGCTTTACACACTGCACCACTGGAACTCCTCCACATCAAGGATCTCTATTCCAATGACTTTGTAGGGGCCAGGTCAAGAAGTCCTTGGGAAAAGGGAGAAAAGAACGAATGAAGGGAGACATTATACGAGTTACAAGACGTCTGAGCTCTTCTGTCTCCTATATACATTCCCATAACCGCTCTGTCCCAGGTGGCCTGGCAAATACTTGAGCCTTGAAATGAATTCCTGGGCCGTGTGATGCCTCCCACAAACCACATCCATCAAGAGCGTGGGATCAGCTTTAGCCTGTGGCATTTCATGATTTCAAGACGGGTTTTATGGAACCAGTTATTTTTACAGTTCATCTTCTAAGTTATTTGTGTTTCCTTTATATTTTGTGTAAACTTCCTAAAAGGAAGAATGTGATGAAAACACGTGCCCCTGGGAAAGAGACAGAAAGTTTATGCTCTCTCTTTTAAGATAAATGAAAATATTGTTTGATATTTTTGTTATCAAATATTTTCCTTAAAAATAGGACTTCAATAGCAAGCTCTGGTGACCTAGTGGCAAGAAGCTCCACTGAAATTCCAAAGGTGCATGGTTCGAATCCATCAGATGCTCTGCTGAAGAAGGAGGGAAAATCTCCTCCTGTACCAGTCAGATCCGATTTGATGGTACACACACACAAAATAATAAAAAGTTAAAAAAAAAATAGGACTTCAAATATAGAAAAGGCTATCATCCGTCTATGTGGCAACCTACACATACTCATCTCCTTAACGCTTGCATGGCTCGTGTGTTATCGAAGAGTCCATCTCACCAAGGAGGCTCGGGTTTTACAGGAACCAGGTCTTCTCTATGGGAGTGTGAGGGGCCCACACTGGCATGCTTATTGACACCTTTTCCAGCAGAGGGCAGTCAAGGGCTCCTAGTCTTACACAATCTACACCAGCACTGCTTTTTGACCAGGGTTCTGACTATGTGTCAAGAAGGACGTCTTCTAAGTTTTGCGCACACACAGAGATGCAACAGTGAAGACTCGCAGCTTCAGTTATCTAGGGCTGCTCTACCAGACGTACCACACGTGGATGGCCGTGACAGAAACGTATACTCCTACAGTTTGTCGTTGTGGTCTTCAGGTACCACTAAGCTGACTACGGCTCACAGCAGCCCTGTGAAGAAGTGATCTGGAGTGTGCGCTATCTTGCACCATCCTCACGATCTCCACCAGGCTCAAGTCCATTGCCGCAGTCACTGTGTCAATTCATCACGCCGAGGGCCTTCCTCTCAGCTCTCCCAGCCTGATGTCTTTTTCCAACAGAAGGCTTCTCCTGACAACATGCCTTCATCTCAGGGACTCACCTTTCAGGAGGCGAGGAGTCACAGCTGAGCATGCCAGCTCTAGGGACAGGTCCCCTCTCACTGTCAGTGATGGAGGTGAATCCTTGCTGCTTTTGGCATCCACAGGCAAGGAGCTCCCCGGAGATCTCAACACGCCTTGGACCCCTGGGGTCAAGAAGCTTCGTCCTGCACGGACCTGGCTCCAAAAAGACAAATCTCATTCTGGGCTATTCTCTCTTAATGAAAATGAGGTACCCCTTCTGGGATCAACTTCCACCCCTTTCAACTTCTGTGAGAAAAAGGTATTACAGTCCACACCCAAGGAAATCTCTCCTACTCCAGATTAAGGTTGACATGGAATTAAGGTACTCTATGATTAGTTATTTGGTATATTGGAGCATGGCGGATTTTGACATAACTTACATGCTGTATCAATACATTCACGTATTTAGGGGGACACGATTCAAGTCATAAGGTAGTTAACGCATGGGAAAAGACTGCCCATCCTTCTCCCACAGAGCAAATGCTGGCCTCAAACCATGTGCCTTCGGGACTGCAGCACAGCTTCTTGCCACTAGGCTTCCAGAGCTCCTTATAACATTGCCTAGATATGCAAAAAAAGGCAGAGTGAAGGTTCTGGTGCTGGCATTAGATGAAACTGTGATGAAAATAAGTAAGTGTATAATAAATGACAAGAAAGTAAAAAACCGAGTAAATAGATATTGTAGTTCAATAAATAAGTAAAAGCTAAAATTTAACTATATACATAAATAATACAGAAAAAAGAAGTAATAACTAAGATAAATAGGTGCAAAATGAATTAACTCATGAATAAAAAATTTTTAAATTATCAATATAAAACAATCCATTTAAAAGAATAAATAATACAGAATACATGAATAACAAATTGACAAAAATAAACACAAATATGAACAAGAATATATAAAACAAAAATTAATAACAAATAATAAACGCTAACACACACACACTCTCATTGCCATCAAGTCAGAACCAACCGAGAAGGGACGCACTGTTGGATTTCCAAGGCTGTCGACCACACAGGAGGGAATAACCAGGCTGTGAGAATATTAACTGACAAGCAAAAACCCCAAGCAGGTGCTCAGCTGTCACACTGATTCTGGAGCGACCCTGCAGAACTGCTCAGCAAGTTTCCACGGCTTCACAACCTCATGGAGCCGAATCGCCTCGTCCTTTTCCCACAAAGCTCAGCAGCTGCTGGGCTGCAAGGAGTTGCTGATCGTCAACTGTTTTATGACTAAATTATACAGGTTCAGCCAGGGAGACTTTCCTGGATCCTTCTAGTGGGTTCTAACAAGGGGAGGCCACCTGAAACTGTGGGTTCCACAGGTTCCACAATCCCACTTGTTTTAAGATGGGGTTCAAAATCTCTGTGATATCACAGCCCCACCATCAGCGCTGTACCATGCCGAGCCCCTGCCACCCATCCACACAGTCAGGCACCTCTGGGTGAAGGGCTACAGCCAACACAAAAGAGACGTCCGCCAGAGACACAGATGAGCTGGTTAATGAAAAGGATGGAAATTGGAATTGTCATGAGCTACTGTATCATAAATGAGAGTAAATTACATTCTCGATGCTATTTACAATTTTGCATGGCATAGAGCCCTGTAATTATGTCTATTTAATTATTCCATTCAGAAGGTTTTTCCATCAGGGCTTCTCGCCCTGG
Organism: Elephantulus edwardii; assembly: GCF_000299155.1. Classification (NCBI taxonomy): domain Eukaryota; kingdom Metazoa; phylum Chordata; class Mammalia; order Macroscelidea; family Macroscelididae; genus Elephantulus; species Elephantulus edwardii. The sequence goes on from NW_006399898.1 coordinate 2,333,351, forward strand.
CCAAAGTCCATTTGTGGCTTCTGTCTAACATGGATGGTAGAACTAGCTCTGAAAAGACTCATCACAGTGCATTCACGACTGTGGAAGAAGGGTCTAAGCTCAGGACAGCACCTAATGCCCAGAAGATTGAAGGCTGAGCTGTATTCCGAGTATCATGCTGGTCGGGTCCAGGTGTGTCTTCCCAGACAGAGCAGAGACTTGAGCATAAGTTGTGACCATAACTTTCACAGGCTGTAGAGGCTGAGTTTTACAAAACATTTCTATACACTACATTTATGTGCGTGAAAGACAAGACTTACTTTTCATACATGAATACTATTGTTGTGATGGACTGAACTGTGTAAAAAAAAACAAACTGACTATGCAGACCCTGTGCTTGTGCTTGTGTCTTTGTAGGGGTAAATAAAGTCTGTCTTTATGCTTTTTTCTTTTCCTTTCTGCAGAGCAGATTGGTTTTCCATTCAACAATGGACAGACACTTTGATCCTTAGCATTGACCACAATCCCCACCATGTGACAGTGCTCTTCTTCCTTCCTCCCTGTGTCTACAGTTTGAATTTCTCCTTCTAGTCTATCCTTTTAACCTTCTGTGACTTACGCCCAAACAAATACTGCCCTATGAACTCCCATGGTTGGTTGGTCCAGTTGTCCTCTAAAGATTTTGTCATTTCTTTACTACAACACGCACCACTGAGGTGCCACTGAATTTAGTATCTTAATACAGACTGAAACGCTGCCCTGTTATTCAGAGTCCTCACAATTTCCACCATGCTCAATCCCACTGTCACAGGAGACCTTGTGGAAGGTCTCCTTCTCCTTTTTGTAATCCTCTTCTTCACCAAACATGGTAACTTTTTCCAAGGACTGGTCCCTTCTAACATACGATCAAAGTATGTAAGGCAAAGTCTGACTACTCTTGCCTCTAAAGAGCAGCCTAGTTGAACGTCCTTCAAGCCTGAGGTGTTTGTTCTTTGGGCAGGTCATTACATAGTCAATACTCTTCATCAACACACAATTCAAAGGCATCAACTCTTCTTGGGCCTTTTTTTGTGTGTGTGTGGTCTGTCCTTGCTTTTTATTTTATTTTATTTTTATCACATTTTATTTGCCATGAAGCCTGTGTAGAGCAGGCAAACTCGTCCTGTCTGTCCCAGACTCTCCCTGCAGAGACGGCAGCCCTTGGCCATGCCAGAGAACCGAGGACTCCATGCTCCTTCCAGCCCACTGGGGGCTGCCATGCTGTGGCACCGGCCAGGCTCTGTATTGATGGACCACACACAGGGCACCTGCTTCTGGGGCGCTGCCCTCCTAGCAGCCCCTCTTCACGTTCCTCCTGGCCGTGGCAGCGAAGCAGCTCCGCAGGGCCTCGCCTGTCCAACTTTCATATGCATGTGAAGCAAACAAAAATATCATGGGTTGGGCCAGGGACACCTCGGTAATTTCAACATCCTTCTTTAACCTTTACAGAGGTCCCTGACAAAAAATGTGTCAAAAGCAATGTCTTGACTTTTTTACTCCTCCTTCCAAAAGTATTAACTGTGGACACAAGTAAAATTAAATCCTTGACAGCATCACCCTTCCCTCCCTCCCTCTATCACGATGCCTGTGGGTTCAGCTGGGAAGATGTTTATTTTCTTGAAGATGAAGCATAATTCATATCCAAGGCTGTAGATTTTTATTTTCTTTAGTAAGTTTTCTTCATTTTCTGCAAGGCAAAATTATATCATGTATATAAAGTACATTAATGATAAGTCTTCCTCCAATCCTAATGCCACATTCTTCTTCATACAGTTAACTTTAACTATTTCCACAGCGTATAGATTGAATAAGCATAAAGAAAAGGACACTCTGCTAACACACATCTTTCCAAATTTTAAACTATGCAATGTCCCTTGAGATGATGACATCTCTGAAGATATAATTCATTAAATGAAAAACACCAGTGTGGTCCTAGTCCTTCCTGGTTCCTTCTAAGAATGTCTTGCTACAAGGAAATCAGACACAGAAAGCCACACAGGGTCACAGATCTGTCAACATGCCAAAACATGAAGAAGAGGCGGCAGCATTTTCCTCCAGAGACAACTATCCCCAGAACACCCTGAATTTGAACTTGAAGCCTTGAGAACCTTTAGTTTTAGAAAAGACGTAGTGAATAAGTTTTAAACTATCCACTTTGTGCTATGGTAGTCCTAGAAAATAAAGGTACAGGCTATGTGGGAGAATAGGAAATCTCCTCCCATGCAATGAACTGCCTCTGAAAACCCACCAGAGGGTCAGCTATGGGTCAGTTCCGACTGTATGGTACACAGCAACAAGCCTAAAAATGAACATTGTTTTATTTTTGTTGTTTAATGTGATTCGAGTGAAAGTTCACAAAGCAAATTAAATTCTCAACTATTCATACACATTTTAACACTATGTCTTATTATCAAGTACATAGTGAGCATTGAAGCCTCCTGCAATGTCAGCCTTTTTAAAAAATCCGCGTTAAAACATGTGCCACTTTACATTCTATTCCCACAGATCAGCAGGTTAGTCTTCTATTTCACATTGTTTTCACGTTGTTGCTGTTAAGCGTTGTCCAACGGGTTCCAACTTAGTGAATCTACAAACAACGGAACAAAACAGTACCCACTCCCATGTCATCCTCACAACCCTGTCATATCCGATCCCCTGTTCAGCCACTGTGTCTACCCTTCTCCGTGAGAGGCTTCATCTCCTTCCCCTGAGCTGTCATGATGCCTTTATCCACAGAACGGTCCCTTGCGGTAACATGTCCAAAGCATGTGAGACAAAGTCCAGCCATCCTCTTTCTTCAGGAGCAGGTTGGCTGCACTTCTTCCCAGATAGGACTTGCTCTTCGATAACCCATGGGATGGATAGTCAATATTCTTCACCAGGACCATACTTCAAGCACAGTAACTCTCCGTCAGGTTTCTTTATTCATTGCCCAGCTTTTGCATGCATAAGATGCAACTGAAAACACCATGGTGAGGGTCAGACACACCTTAATCCCCACATCCATTTGCTTCCTTAAATACTTCACCAATCTGTCCATAGCTGATGCTTCTGGTTGAGCTTTGTTTCCTGCAGGATTTAAGCGAAATAGTGCAACCGACAAAAGCAGGCTTAGTTTGTTCTAAAAGCTGAATTCCATTACCATCCTAGTGGAAAATTACAGCATTGGCTGGGGAAGGAAAACCAGCCTCTAAAATCATGCGCTAGCTACAATCTAGCCACTGTAGCAAAGGGGAGACTTACAACTTGTGGGGAAATGAAGTCGACAGGAGGATTTTGTTAATCTGTAGTGGTACAAGTTGTTTGTAATCCAATGTTAACATAAAGCTGGCGATTACAACTCACCCAGTGTTTGGAACTTATGGAAGAAAGGCCTGGCCATCTCCTCCTTAAAGATTAACAGCAGTGTAATCTTCCTAAAAGACGAACAGCATATGTGAGTCGGCTCCAGTTCAATGCAACTCTACAGGGCACAAAAGAACTGTCCTGTAGTCTCTGAGGTGGTAAATTTTTAAAGACGCAAGCTGCCACATACTTATACTGTACCTGTATTGCTTCTGAACAGCCTTGTAAATTGGGTGGTAAAAGACTGTTATATTAATTAAAATCTGAGATAACGGAGAAGGGGAAAATAAATACAGTGTACAGAAACAACTGATGCATCATCACGTCTTCTGAAACTGGCACATACAATCGAAACCCCTCCCCCCGCAGTGATGGAGGCAAGGATACATTCTGCTCCCCAAATTCCCTCTCTGGTTCCCCAGCACTTCAATCCCGTTTCCCCAGCAGTGATGAATAACAGCCTCTAGGCTGCTATGGTGGACAGAGCAACACAATGACAGTTATGGATTTTTCCTTCCTTCCACAGTGCCATGTTTTCAGAAGACACGTGAGGACTGGGGCCAGCACCCCTGTGACAGAGCTGTGCCTGTGATGGAGTAAATAATAAACAGTTTCAGCAGAGAGGGAAGCAGCCATGTAGTTCCCAATCTCTCAGAAATTACTTAATAGATTGGAGAATAGTTTGCAGTGGAGAGTTTGAGAGAAGATGTGAGAGTTTTCAACTGAAATTGGTGTTTGCTGGAGACTTCTCATCAGTTTCCCGAAAATTGGAAAGAAAATGATTCATCATCGAAAAGAAGTTTTGTTCATTCTGGAGCATTTTGGGGTTTTGTTGCTTTAAATGTGTTTATTTACTTACTGCTAGCCACAAAACCATTTGCTGTCAATTTATGTTCCCAGAATTTTTATATAAAACAGCTCAAAGCTGCAGTTACTTCCAGAATGTTCTTTGCCATGAAGAAGGCAGGGTTTTTGCTCCGTGGTTAGAAAAGGACATCACGGTTAGTGAAACAGAGGGTCAGTGAAGATGAGGGGCACCCTCGATAAGAGGATGGATGTGGCCATCAGAACACAGACTAAAACACACCACCAACAATCAGGATGGGGCCAGACCTTTCCTCCTGTCATATAAGGGGTCTCTGTAGTTAGAGATCACTCATCTACAATCAATGTCAGCAGTAGCCAGAACCCTTCAGTGGGTGAAGAATGGGTAAACCTCAGCACACCAAACTACAACACAAAAAGAAGGGCTACTGGAACCCACAGAAACTTAGGGGTGAAATCTCTGAGGAATTGCACTGACCAGGGAAACACCAGTTCCAAAAAGTCAGAGAGTATGTGGTTGCATTTATATGACTTTTCTAGGCTGAAATATGTGGGAGAAAACAGTAAATAAACCAACCCTAGCTTACTGGTCCAATAGAGACTAGTGGAAAACTCAGCAATGCTCTTCCCATTGCCATCAGTTTGGGCTTTGAGAGTGTAAATCTTAACAGGATGAGGCAACTTCCTAACATTCTCCTATAGAGACAAAATCAGCTTAGAATCCCCGACATTTTCATTAGCAGGCTGACACACCACATACTAGGGTGGTCTTATGGCGCTCAGCTTTCACCCAAACAATAGACTGGTATGTAAGGTGAACCATAACACCAAGGATGCACACACTTCCTAAAACAACCAACAGGTAAGACAGAAAGGCGTTTGCCCACATGAAAAGTTCAGAAGGCAGGAAGGGATGGGAAAGAATGACAAATGGAAACAGTAAACACAGGGAGGAACTGGGAGTAGTGCTGTCATGCTGTGGGATAGAAATCCAAGTCACAAACAAAATGTACATCAATTGCTGGAGAACAAATTTGCTCTATAAATGTTCACCCAAATTACAGAAGGAAAAAAAAATCTAAAAGGATGAAAGGGAACAAGCTGATCCTGAGAGCTCAGAAGTGACGCCGTGCAGGGATTCCTGGTGCAGCTTATTAGCTGACAATGAAAACATACACAGGTAACGTACTGACTCCAAGCTTAAGGGCGGCCTGATGGAGTCCGCTAACTGCTGAGGCCATGGACATTTCCTGGAGAAGAAAACCGTGTTTGCCTTCTCACCTAGATGATCCAGTGCCTGGGAAGGAAGCAATGGGGCGCGGCAGCCTGGTTGCCTTCACTGACAAGGGGGCAAAGTCTGAAAGAGGCTGGTTGTAAATCTGTGCCCTCAGAGGATACAGGTGACAACATTTAGATCGAAAGTGGAAGCCTTTGGAAATTTACTAAGAAAACAGACTGAAATGAGATTTATTTCTCAAGTTCTGCTTTCTTGCTTGATATATTAGCTTGCCTTTCCCCAAAAATAAAATAAAAAGGGAACTTAAAAAAATTGAATACTGTGAGTTTTCCTTGGGATTTGTTAGCAAGCAGCAAATATTTAAACGCTTTTCATAAAAGAATATCCACCAATACCAATTCCATGAAATTATCCTTGATTTCCCATACTGATCAGTAAAATTTCTCTCCCTTTGTTCATATCACCCATGAGGTGCTTTTTGAAAGGTGGGCTGATTTCACATTGTCTCTGATTGTTAAAATGAATTAAGTTGAAGCCATCTCACCGTTTTACCCTCCTGTGTCTATTTGTAGGTCAAATACTATAGAATCCATTAAATGCAAGAATTAATTGGGCTCAAGCCAGCACCTGAACCTCAGTAAGTGAAGGAAGACCATATAATCGAGGAAGACCTATTTCTTACTCTGGAATATTTTCAGTCGAGCTTGAAATAGAGACTAAGCCTAAACAATCATATTTGATTTAGCACTGCCTTTGACTGAATGCAGAAATACATCAAGAAACAATAGCTACTCCATCTAGTCTGTGGAAACTGGGAATCAGCCTCAGCACTGTAGTATTTTTAAAGTTTGGCATTTTCCGAATCCACGAGATTTTATCTGGTCAGCTGCCATTTTGAAATGTTGTCAGTAATATTAGTATCATGGACTGCTAGAACAAACAGGTTTGTCCTAGAGAAGGTGAAGCCAGAATGCTCCTTGGAGTCAAGAATTCTGAAGCTTCTTTGTCTGACATACTTTGGGCATGTTGCAAGGAGGGACTGGTCCTTGGAGAGGGACCATGTTTGGCAGAGTGGGGAGGTGGCGAAGGAGAGTAAGACCCTCGATGAGATGGATCGATTCTGTGAGTGGAGCAGTGGGAGTAAGTGCATTTGAGACGGCTAGGTTGGCATAGGATAGAACAGCGTTTAGAGATCTTGTACACAGGGTCGCTATGAGTCACAAACGACTTGATGGCACATAGCAACAACAACATGATCGAAATTACCAGGAAATCCAAAATAAAAATACATCTGCAAGTAACTTTTTATCCCCATGAATTAGGCAACAAAACATTTCCTAATTTATGGCCTCAGCCTTGAACATAGCTCATCGAGTAACCTTGAGGATGTACTAAGAGAGATAAAAGAAAGGGTGTCAGGTACAGCCCTGGCTGTCTGAAACTTTTCTCCTTGAGTCTTTTACTCAAGGAATTACTTGGGGACATTAACTGGGTTATTTTTAATATAAATGCCTTTGCTGTTATAGCTTCTTTCCACCCCAGATCTCCTCTGAGTCTTCCATGATGAGACACCAGTTTGAATCAACTGTTTCTGTTGTCATCCCCCATGAAGCACAATTTATTTGGGACAGAGAGCTGAATTTAACATCAGCAGGAAACTCTAATGTAAAACTCCCTGTTCAGAAAATCCAGAAATTGTGAGGAACAGGAAAATATCAGCCTCTCTGAGGCAGGGTTGGGGGTGAGTGAAGTGGGAGTCAGAGATCCACTGAGACTCACTAACCTCAGTCAGTCCCCACTGACGGTGGCTCCACACAAGGTTTGTGACATGAAATCCTAATGGGAGCAGACGGTCTCAACTTTAGCCTGAGACCTGCTGAGTTCACACCCTAAACCATGTGTTTAGTAGCCAATGCTTGACCTACCCTGACACCAGGGCTCCTTGGGAGCCATGATTTAACACCTAACTTCACGTGTATAAAGTCATACTCAACAAAACCTACACCTGAGAGGCACAGTTTAAAAGTATGACCTGGTCATACTATTAATTAGTCTCATTTTCACAATGAAGGAAAAATAGCTTAACTCTGGAGCATACAGACCAAGTCATTATGACAACTGCGAAATTCTTATCTAGTAATTCCAACTGCAATGTCATTATTTCTTGGCTGGACTGATTGCATGTTCCTACTTCATGAATGCCTGAGAATATTATATAAATATATATTTTTTTAACTACTATATATATATTTAAAATTGGCATTGTGGTTCTCACCTTGTTGCAGATGATACAACCCTGCCTGCTAAAAGTGAAAAGGATTTGAAGTACTTACTGAAAAAGACCAAAGACTACAATCTTCAATACAGTTTTACACTTCAATAAAGAGAAATTAAAAATCCTCACCGCTGGGCCAATAGGCAACATCATGACAAATGGAGAAAAGACTCAAGTTGTCAAGTATTTCACTTTGATTGGATCCACAATCAAAAGCCTTGACAGCAGCAGTCAAAAAATCAAGAGACAAAACACAATTTATATAAAGTTTGTAAAGAAACCAATTTAAAAAAATGTAGAATTTTTAAAAAATGTGACACACACACAAAAAATCGAGAAACATACCGCATTAGGGAGATCTGCTAACAAGAGCTACAGTAAGTGCTAAAGAGCAAGAATGTTGTTAGTGTAAATACTAAAGGGTACCTAATCCAAGACCTAATCTTTTCAACTGCTTCACAGGCACATGAAGTTGGTCAATGAATAAGGAAGACTCTGAACTGTGGTGCTGGTTAAGAGTACACAATGAGTGTTAGAAGAGCAAATCAACCAAGGACACGCCTTAGAGGCAAGGATGCTGAAAGTGTATCTGCAAGCTTTGGGGATGTTATCAAGAAGGGCTAGTCCTTGGGGGGAAAAGGCATCTGCTTAGAAGGGAGGAGGCGAGCCAAAGTGAAGAAGCCCCTCAACAAGCTGGATTGACAAGAGTGACTACAATGGGCTGACACACAACAGAGACTGTGAGGATGGCACGGGGTCGGGCAGGTTTCCATCTGCTGTACACACGGTCACTAGAAGCTGGAGTTGATGTTAACACCTAATAAAAACAGGGTCAGTCGAGTAGTGACTGGCAGACGTGCCACTTCTCCAAAAACCATTCTTCTGGTTTTATACTGGATGCAGAAAAGCCTGTAGCCTACTTGGGAAAACCTGCTAATCACAACAGAGCACTGTCCACTGCAGGATGGGAGAGGAGCCCTGGGCCTGGAAGGCACAGTGACCCCAGTGATGGATCAGTGCCTGTAAAGGGGGGGCAGGACCACCAGGCACACGAGATCACCAAGAGGGAACTAACAATGACAACTGATCACTTTTTCTACTTTATTCAGAATGATGTTAAATCTGTTTTTGCAACTCTTCATATAAACAGGAGCTCCACCTTGTCGCCCAGGGTCACTATGAGTCAGAATCTACTTGATAGTAGTGGGTTGGATTTTGGTTTGGGCGGGGGGGGGGACGACAAACACAACAAACCAATTTATTCTCAAGGGGATGCATTTCTCACAAGCCTTGTCTGTTGAGGTGGCTCACAGATAGGTAAGCTCAGCCAGGAAGCGACATCTTCCTCCAGGGGTCAGTGCACATCTAGCCTATCTCTCAGGGCCTCCCACAAGCTAGCTGCTGCCCCCACAGACTTCCTGTTCTCCAGCCCACTGCTACCGCCACCTGCGACCCTGTTCTCCTGGTGCACCTGCTCCTGGGTATCTAGCTCCTGCTTTACATGTCTGATTGCTTTGAGCTGGATGCTGGGTTTTAACGGCTGACTCAGTCTGTGTGTGTGGCACACCGATGTTTAGTCTAGAGATGTGTACTTTCTGGGGTGGCTTCTGTTTGATGAATGAAGACAAGGTCCAGGGAAAGAGGAAATGGGAAAGATGTCTGGCACACAGGAAACGGGAAGGATGTCTGTGACTCATTCATCACATCTGGGAGACGGGCTCACCCTTCCTAACAGCAGAGCAGCTTGCGCCAGCAGGGCCCTGGGTTGCAGAAATGTCTGCTCCAGCAGAGGGACAGCTCCAGAGAAACCCCAGCTAGCCCCTCTGCTGGTCCTTAGTGGCTGCCCTAAGAGACCCTTGGATTCCAGCTCCAGCTCCCCCATGTGACAGAGCTGACCTGCCGCTCAGGGCTTCCCAGCAGTAACCCTTGTGGGAGCAGTTCACCAGGTCTATTCTTCTAAGTAGTGTCTGGTAGTTTCCAACTGCTGATCTTTCACTTAGCAGCCAAATGCTTTAACGCATGAGCCACCTGGACACCTTCCCACAAGGTCTAGGGCACAGCAATGACATCCATCTCCTCTGAGTCTGACCATGGCAGAGATCATGAGGGCAGCACAGAACAAGGTTCCAACCCGCTGTTCCCTGGGTTGCTATGGGTCACAGTCACTCCACTGGCCCCAACAAGACCACCATCACATTGACTACCCACATGGCATTTCACTAGTAAAAAATGGTCAAACTAGCAGAGTCACGTTTAAACCTCGTTAACAGTCAATAAACTAAGCCAATATGCATTCCAAAATACTGACCCAGACTCCCTCACTCACTGTCAAGGAGGCTGTTCTAACTCACAGTGGCCCTCCACCAATTTCTGAGGAGGAAATGCGCAACAATGACTGAATCAAAGTCCAGCTTTTCTGTAAACCTCTGTTAAGATCACAAGTTTTTCAAAATTGCAGCAGGAAACATATGTCCATCTTCCTCTTTCCTTGGAGCCATCAGTGAATTTAAATCACTGGGGTCAGACCTTTGGGAGACAACTGTCTATGGGCTCTGCCTCCAGAACTCCCTAAACCCACACTATATGTAATTTAGATACTCTTGAATTTCAATTCCAGTGCCTCCTCAGATTATCTTCCTGTTTCATGTGACTTAACTCTGTTATAACAACAACAACAACAACAACAATTCTTTGGGATCTTCCAACAGATCTCAACCCAAGGCTCCCCAGCCAATTAGGTTGTGTGATTTCCTTAAACTGGAAACATCCAATTGCACCAGGAGATTAGCTGGTCGAGTAAAACACTTCCTAGTGATTAGATATTTTTGTTTTGCTCGAGATAAACACTTATAAGTGTAAATCTGCCAGCAAGATGCAGTGTGGCGTATGGGGGGCAAGGAGCAGTGTTTGACTCTGTCTTTCCAGGCATTTACCTGCAGAGCTGAGCACCGCACACCTGTCAGAATTAGGTCTTTTCTGCTAGCACTTTTGGAGCTATTTCAGGAGTGACTGCCTGCACCTAGATGACAGCAAACAGGAAGACGCTGACAGAAGATTCTAACGTAAAATGACAGGAACAATGAAACTCCAAAATGTCAAAGGACTTGTCCAAGGCCATGCCTTCAAAGTGGTGGAATTCTCTACATAGGGTTGCATCAGCTGAGAGATATGCAAGGGCCAGGAGGGAAGCACATCCAGGGGTGAGGAAGTTCACCTGGGGTGGAAATCTGGGACAACATGATCCCAAAAGGTAGCTGTGCAGGGCAATGTCTGAGGTGAATGCTATTGTTGGTAGGAGCTGCTGTGCTGGTTCCCACTCACAGCACCCTGTGTACAACAGAACATAAAGGTCCTGCGTACAACAGAACATAAAGGTCCTGCGCTCTCCTCACAACCACTGTGACAATGCTGGAGCCACTGCCGCAGCCACACTGTTGAGAGCTATCCATCGAAGCATGCTGGCCTTCTTCAGGGACTAGTAACAGGTCAAAATACAGGAGGCAAAGTCTCATCATCCTCATGTACAAGGAACATCAAGCTGTAATTTCAAGAGAGCTTTGTTTCTTCTTCTGGCTGTCCATGATACATCAATAGTCTTCACCAACACCATCATTCAAAGGCATCGATCCTTCAGTCTTCCTAATTCACTGTCAAGCTTTTGCATGCACATGGGGTGGCTGAAACTATTACGATTTAGGACAGATGTGAGGGACGCATGGTGTCAGACCCCTCTGGGGACTCCTTCAACCCCCGAGCTACTGCGTGAGTCTCTTCCTTCCCTCACTCCACCTTAGTCTTCAAAGTGACACCTGTGCTTCTGGACACTTTAGAGGGTCTTTCACAGCAGATTTGTCCAGATTTGTCATTTGATATCTTGCCTGATGCTTCTATGGGCACTGATTGTGGTTCTAAGTAAAATGAAACCCTTGACAACTTCAGCCTTTCCCCAATTTATCGTGATGTTTCAGGGAGTAAACTCTAAACCCTCTGCCATCTAGTAGATTCTGACTCATGGAGAACCACATTGAGCTTCCAAGGCTGTGCATTTTTATGGGAGAATATTGCCTCACTTTCTTCCCTAAGTCAGAGTTGATGAATTCAAACCACTGGTCTTCTGATTATATGCCCAACACTTAGACCACTGACCCACCAGGGCTCTATAGTAAATGACTTTGTTGTGAGAGGCCACTGAGTCAGCCCTTAATCACAAGAATCTTCTTCTCCACAAAGGAAACCATGCCCGACCCTGTCCACTTCACACTCTCTACTGGGCTTAAGGACACTGTGCAGCCACCAGGACAACTGGTCACACTTAATCTTCAAGATAAATTTAATACTGACCATAACCTATACTGAGTCAGCTCTGTTTATGAAATAAATGTCAATTCTTCTTTTAACACGTTGCCGCAAATGATGGCAAATGTGTTTCTAAGCACGGTCGTCAATTTAAAAAGTGTGCGGCAACATGTTAATTGACCTAATTTTTTTAAAAAGTCAAAGTCATTGCTATCAATTTGGAACCAACTCACAGCTGATCCTCCGGCAGGGTTTGGAGATTACAAATTGCACAAGAGGAGACTACTCGTCTTCTCTTGCAGAGCAGCTGGTGGATTCGAACTGTCACAGAAGTGTGACCCCTGAGCTGGCAGCACAAATTCTCTACAAATCATGCCACCAAAGTGCTACTCTTGACCTAAAAGAATATATAAAATCACAAATATTACCTGAGATTTCAATTTCAAAAACACCCCCTCTCTCAATCATTGAGTGATGCACAAAACAAAGGGGATTGTCTGGGCCCCATTAAAAATTTCCCCAGGAGTTTCCAGGCAAATCTCACGGGTGGGTGCAAGTTCATGCTTTCACAAATTAGCTTATGGACCCAGCACTTGACTGGCTGTAAAACTGATAGCTTAGAACACTGGTAGTAGATCCTGGAATTCTTCAGGTCAGGAGGCTGGATGTTAAATCCCACAGAGCTGACTGGTGTATTTATATGCATTGGGGAGGGTCTCTTGGAGTTGGCTCTTGGAAGCTGGTGCCTGTGTTGAGACTTGAATTGAGACCATGTCTCTAACCTGTCTCCAAAAGCATTCCGGACATGAGTGTGCTCACTCATATTTCTTTCACAGCCAGGTCTCTGTAGAGCAGCCAGAGCAATCTGTACAGTCATAAATCACGCCATGTCATGCTCCTGCAGACTCCTCCAACGGCGCCTGGTAATGCCCAAGTCCCTCACTAGGACCCAAGTTGAAATTCAATCCTGTTCTGAATTTTAATTAAGAGTTCAAATGGATTATTTTCATATAGACAGGACCACTGGGAGAAATCTATCTTAGAGGACCTGCAGCCAGGATGCTCCTTAAAGGGAATGGTAGCCAAAGTGTCTTCCACAGTGGCTGTATCATCTTGCAAACCATCCCCCACCAGCAATGGAGAGGGGCTCTGATTACATACATTTCCTGTTTTCTGGGTTTGTTTTGTTTAATCCCTCTCATCCTAGTGGGAGTGAGATGGCATTATACAGTGGTTTTGTTTACTCTAAAGTAATGATGTTGAGTATTTTTTATGGGCTTGTGGCCATTTGAATATCTTCTTTCCAAAAAGAATTTGTAAATAAATTTTTACAATGGAGTGATTATCACTTCTCTTCCCTATTTTACAATATCCTCTATTACTAGCTCTTTGAGGAAATCATTCTTCATGTTGAGAGTTCTGACCTTCAGTCCCCTTTAATTATTTCTGATGAGCAAGTTTCAACTGCAACCAATGATTCCACGAGACATAAACTAATCCCAAACCCAAAAGAAAGAGGAGTTCTCCCAGGAGACTAAGAGGCACTTCTGTGAGTCACCAAAAGCCCTACCACCCTGGCAATGTTTGCATATTCACTGTCCCAAAAGAGATTTTCAAGTTACTCTTCAGAGAAGCAAAGAATAGGTTCCTAGACAACAGACTGACTGCATCAAACACACACAAAAAGAACTAGCTTGTCTCTCTATCACTGTTCTCTTTGACGAAGCCCTTGCTGTACTTCCTTCCAGTGAAATTCAACAACTGTCTCCTGACAACATCAACGCCCACTCCCCCTGGGGTCTGCTCAGTGGTCAAGAATATGAAAAGATTAATTTATCCTATAGCTTGCAGGGTAGCGACTGGCTTTGGATTTAAATACACGGGTAATGTATATGCCATATATATGTCTATGTGCATGAGTGTATATACACATATTTCATATATTTTCTGTGTATACAGAAATTCTGATGGCTTAATAGGCTAAGTATTCAGCTGCAAACAAAAACGCTGGCAGTTCAAACGTACCAGTCACTCCATGGGAGAAAGAAGGGCAATCTATCCTCTAAAGACTTACAGCCTCTGAAACCCTATGGGCAGCAGTTCTACCCTGTCTGGTTTGACACTGGTAGGCTTGGGTTGGGTTTTGGGGGCTCAGTGTGTGTATATATATTATTTATTTAAACATCTTTCCTTTGTTTGCGCCATCCCTAGCTATTAAAATAAATCATCATCAAGATGGTATGTGGGATCCTGCATGGTGAACAGGTATCCTGGGGGACAGGAGAGAAGGACAGAAACGCAAACCTGAGGCCTCTACTGTCCCGTAGAAGTAAAGACAGCAACACTCCAATAAGATGGGAAACCTTCCCCTCTGTAATTACAGACTATCCAGGGTTCTTTTAAGGCTATTAGTGTGATGGGACTAGTTTGCATCTAAATTAAAATTGGACTTCACAGCAGTTAGATGAGGTTGTCTGTCTCAGGATTTAGAAGTCTATGACAGACATGTTACTAATGGCTGTGGAGCTGAGCATCAGTGTCTGGGGAGAGGAGCCAGAGGTGGGAGCGAGAATGGGACAGGTGTTCCTACACGGCAGCAAGACAGGAAGCAGCCATCTGAACACTCAGCAACTAGGCTCTGGCGGCCACTAGCTTCCATGATACATGCTGGATAGATAATTGTACGTAGAATGCTATTTTCATACTGTGTGAGATATACGTATCCATACATCCATATAAGGTACTCACTGACACTGACTCAACTGCCACTCGCAGTCACACACACACACACACACATACACCTGACCCCCAACCCCCCAACCCCAGGACAGAGAAGCACTGCCCTATGGGTCTCTAAGGCTGTTATCTTTATGGAAGCAGCTATGGGCTTGAACTAACCACCTTTCCCTTAGACGCCAAGAAACTAACCCCTGTGCCACTTGGGCTAATTAACATAAAATAACGCTACATATAAACAGTTAACCCACTACTGGCTAACTGGCCAGCAGCAGGGACACAGAGCTACCCCACCTCCAAAGGGCTGCTGGAGGCTGGACTCTGGACACAGATCACCACCTCTATCTTCCGCAGGGCCTCTGGGTGACTTTCAAGTACCAATGCTTCAACCAACATTGAGTGTGTTAACCATCTGCACCCCAGGGACTTCACGGGCACTAACTCTATGTAAGGAGCCTAGTGGTGTAGTGCAGTCTGTGCTGGGATATTAACCTAAAAATGTTGTTGTTATGTGCCGTCGAGTCGCTTGCAACTCATAGCGACCCTATGTACAACAGCCCTAAACTTCGCTCTGTCCTGTGCCAATTGCACCATCTCTGACACTCCCATCCCGATTACCCCAATCACTGAATCAATCCACCTCATACAGGGCCTTCCCCTCCTGCGCTGTCCCTCCACCCTCCCAAGCATGATGTCCCTCTCCAAGGACCAGTCTCTCCTCACAACATGTCCAAAGTATGTTAGACGGAGCTTCAGAATCCTTGCCTCCAAGGAGCCACCCGGTTTAACCCTTTCCAGGACAAATCTGTTTGTTTTTCCTAGCAGTCCATGGTATTCTCAATACTCTTCTACAGCACCACAGCTCAAAGGCATCAATTCTCCTTCTATCCTCCTTGGTCATTGTCCAACTCTCTGATGCATAACAAGTGATTGGGAAGACCAAAACCTGCATCAGACGCACCTTAGTCTCCAGAGTGACACCATTGCTCTTCAATACTTTGGAGAGGTCCCTAACAGCAGACTTTCCCATGGCAATGCGCCTTTTAATTTCCTGGCAGCTGGTGCCAAGACTGTTGACTTTCGAGCCAAGCAAACTAAAGCTGTGTACAATCTCAATCTCTTCACCATCCATCCTGATGCTGCCAACTGGTCCAGTGGTGAGAATCTTGTCTTCTTGACATTGAGCCTCAAGCTAGTTCAAATCCACCAGCTGCTCTACAGGAGGAAGGTGGACAGTCTATCCCTGCTAGGATCTCAAGAGTCTCAGAAACCCAAAAGAAGGTCACCATGAGTTGAATCAACTTGAAGGAGGTGAGTTACGAGGTTACACTCATATTCCCGCCATCAAGGCAGAGCCAATCCGTAGCGGCCAGCATGTTTTCAGAGGCTGTGCAGCACAAAGGAGGCTGCCCATCTTTCTCTCCTGGAGCAGCCGGTAGATCCGAACCAGCAGAGAAGTGCTGCCATTAGGTCAGCAGTGTGATTCCCTACAAGCCATGTGATCAGAGCTCCCCAACACTATATGTAGTGCTGTCTTTAAAGGTTTTTAAAGAATAGAAATATAAATATAAGCATACTTCAGAAACATTTCCAAATCAATGCAACAAGTGAATATTGAAACAAACAAGTTCTATGAAGCTTGTGTTTGTTTCACAAGTGAGTATCAAAGAGATGTTCAAAGTATACTGCAGTCCTTTCAAGGAGCCCTAGAGGCACTGGGTCTAACATAAGGAAAAGGGTGACAGTTCATATCCACCAGCTGCTCCGCAGCAGAGAGGTAAGCAGTCTTCTCCCATAGAGCCACAGCCTCAGAAGCCAGATGGAGAGTTGCTCCAGGTGGGAAGTGACTGAGGAGCAGTGGGGCTGGTTTGGTTCAGTCTGGCTTCAGTGGCATTGTATGTCACATGTTGGGCTGATAACTGAACAGTCACTGGCTGGAATACATCTGCCGTGAGTTAGGAACCAGCTGGTGTTGAACTGACATTGCTTAATGGTTACCCCATGCGTTTCAGGGAAGCCTCAGGCACCACTGAGTCTTCAGTGGTTGGTTTTTCACAAGTGGATTTCCAGTGATTGCTTCTCAAGGTGGACTCAGATCCTCAACCTCTGTTAGCAGTGAGGGTGTTAATGATCTCCATCACCCAGGAACTCCATAAAGAAAATATTTTCTACTTCTTCACCAGAATAAAAACTAAGCCACAGCCACTGAGACCCCTCAGGACAGAGCAGCACTACCCCACAGGGCTTCCAAGACTGCAATGTCTGTGGACGTAGACTGCCTCATCTTACCATGCTGGTGGGTTCAAACCACTGGCCTCTGGGCTAGCAGCGGACTGGCTGAACAGAGCACCTTCTCCAGAACATGAGGCACAAGGCAGGATATTACCCAATTTCTAGAAATCTCAGCTTAGGAAATGGGTGCAAACTGTAAAGGGGTCTATTTGGGAGGGATACAAAGATTCCCTGTGGGGACAGAGAGGGGTGCACCTCTGGGGTCAGACCCAGGGAGCAGTTCCCCCATCTTTTCCCTCCATTAAATGTGGGCCTAGGTGACACAGAGGATGACAGCCCAGCCCACTCGTCCTTCTTCTCCCCTCTCTCTGCTTTTACTTCATTCCTTCAGTTTCTCAAGAGAGAGGACAGCCAGAGGCAATATTTACAGCTAATCTGGATAACTGCTTCAGCAAGAAGAATTATAACTCTCGCTCCAGCCCACCAGAGCAGGTGCTGTCTAAAATTTATGTCTGTCTCCTTTAGTAAATCTTTATTAAAAGTATGCTCTTCCCGGCTTCCTCAGGGCCCACACCTCCCCTTCTATTATACCGGTTTCATAAGCCGGGCACTGTGCAAGTGTGTGCACATGCTGTGGGTATGAGGGAGTGTCTGTGTTCTGTGACTCACCCTAGAAAGAACAAATATCTTATCAAACTTGGATTCTGCTAAAAAATCCACCGTGGCACAGTGGCCAAAGCAATCAGCTGCTAATGGTCAGTGAATGGGATGGAATCCTTCAACTACTCAGCTTCTCTATGGAAGACAGATGACGCTGTGTTTTTCCATACATATTTACAGCCCTGGGGACCCCATGGGCATGTCTACTCTCCGTACAGGGCTGCTACGAGTAAGAATTCATTTGCTGACAGTAGGTTCAGTTTTGGTCTATTTATGCAAGGAGCCCTGGTAGCACAGTGAGCAAGTGCTCAGGTGGTGTACATATCCATCAGGTTTCCTGTTGGAGAAAGCCTGGGGAGCGCTTGTGTAAGTGTCACAGCCTAGGAAACCTTGGGGGACAGTTCTACTATGCCCTATATAAGGTTCCTATGAGTTAGAATTGACTCAACAGCATCCAACAACAGACACTCATGTTCACACAACAGATGGGTGGACTTTTCTTGACAGACTCCAAATGGATTAAGAGACTAAAATGAGGTCACCACTTTGCTGTCTCTCTCCTCTTAGCTTTGCCTTCTGCAATGCTGTTCTACCCAAGGTTATTAACTTATTCATTAACTCTTATTAACTACATGATTATTTGTCTTTGAGGGGAAACATATGTCTTCACACCTACCCAAAATCCTGGAATTAACACTTTCTGGATCCTTAGTTTTGCACTGACAGCTGTCTTAGCTATCTCAACTCAACAACCCTACTCACTGACATCAAGTCAGAACCAACTCACGGCTGGCCCTATAGTGGGTTTCTGAAACTAAATCAAATGAGAGGAGACTTCTTATCTTTCTCCCTTGGTGTCACTAGTGGATTCAAACACCCAGAGAGGGTCAGTCTTTGAGATAGCAGCAAAATTACCTGTGAACTTTGCCACCAGGGCACCCTCCTAGTTATCCAGCACTGTTATAACACATGTATCACAATAGGAAAGCTTTAACAACAAATTTTCTCAAAGGTTAGGAGGCTAGAAGTCCAAATTCAGGGTTCTAGCTCCAGAGAAAATGTTTCTCAATCGATTCTAAAGGAAGGGTCTTGTCATTACGCTCCTCCTGGGTATAGGAGTTTCTCAGCACAGGGACCTCAGACCTAAAAAGATGAACTCTATTATACTCAATTCTTCTTTCTTGGTTGTAGGAAGCCCTCTATCTCTGCTAACTTTATTCTCTTTATATCTCAAAAGGAAATTACCCAAGATACAACCTAATCATACAGCATGCCCTTTCTCATTAGTATAACTGCCCCTACTCTTCCCTCAGAAAACTGTAATGGTTAGAATTTACAATACAATTCAGTCAGGTTACAAAAGAAAAGATAATTACACTGTGACTTCCAACTAGCCAAGCAGGGATATATTTCATGGTTTTAGTTATTCAACCCATAATGAGCACAAGCAAGGGGACTAGATTATACTACTGGCCAAGAGTCAGCTCATTGTCTACACTAACCAAAGAATTGCCAAGGAGAAAATTCCACATCTCAAATCAGTGAGAGAAAGGCAATGAAAATAAAATATGTGTTGTGAACAGAAGGGACCAATTAAACAGCAGAAACTATTTCTCCAAGTATCACCCAAAAGAACTGCACTTACTTTCTGCGATGTTCTGTGTTTTCTCAGAAGGGGATCTGTATCCTTAGTGCTTGGTTCAATATGAACCTGGATGAGAGAGAGAGAGA
>NW_006399898.1:2354022-2448587 GCF_000299155.1 Elephantulus edwardii
GTGTGGGTGGGTGTGTGTCTGTGTGTGTGTATGTGTGTGTGGGTGGGTGGGTGTGGGTGTGGGTGTGAAGTGAGTAAACAGAAAAATGAGATTTTGCTACCTCAACAGACAGATTATGATTGACTTGTTTATTACAGTACAAATGACAGATACTGTAGAAACTAGTTCAATAGGTAGCTATCCAAATCTGTAATACTATCCCCCATTTGCTATACTAAAGCTATCATGATCTGTGTTTGTCTTCATCAAATCAAGTTGGGCAGTACCTTTTCATTGGACCTGACCTCCCCTCCACTGATAGTCCACCTTGGTTCACTGGTGCTGGTTGGAGTTCTAGGGAGCACTCCAGTGTTCCACGTTGTTTGTTATATCAACTGGAAGAGTGGCAACCAGAGAAGATCTGAGGTGTTTTTCTGGGATGACCACCAAATTCAGTCACTCCCAGCTGGTAGCTGGGCAGGGATTGTGGTATTGACTAATGAACCAATACAACATCTGTCCTTTGTAGGGTTCCTTTGAGAGACAACATAAGTACTGTTAGGGTGGTTTTACAGTAAGGGATGATCTAATTTAAGAAGAGGAAAAGAGGGAGCCAAAAGATTTTTCTACTGTAGTGGGAGGATGCTATAAAAGTCATGACAAGCTTAGCCTGATTACAAAAGCTAATGGAGACCAATGCTCAAAGTTAGATATTCTAAGTCTGACAATGAGAATTAAAAATATGAACATATCCACCTTACTTGAGAAGAAAAACAGATCTTCTCAAAGAAGAACTAACTAGAAAGAGGGCCCTGAACTTTCATTTCACATGTATGTTTGGCCCATACTTAAAGGCAGACAGGAGTACCAGAAGTCACATCAAAAGCCTTCAAAGGTCAAATATTAAAGCCAAAGTCAACAACACCTAATGACAACAACAATAAAGCCAAAGTTACCCTATGTTCGTCTTAGAAGAACATTATTAAGACAAGAGATAGCTGGGTGAAAATGCTAAGAATGAGACAAGCCTAAAATAGCTTACACTGGAAGCTGAAGGGTGGAGGGCACGGCTTAGGCCTGGATGAGCATGGCAATAATTCTGGGAGTTGCTAGCAGAGACATAGCAAGTCACAAAGGACAAAGGGAGAACTCATGCAGTTCTCTGATGGAAGCCTTGTGAAGATGGAGTATTCGCCCACTGTTCTCCTGAGGCAAAGTGAATGTAATAGCTTGGGGTTGGCTATAAAAAGGGAATCAGAAAATAGAAACCACCAGAATCCTGTATCTAAGTCAACTGCTTCCTTAAATATCCCTAAGAAAGGAAGGCAAGAGATGTACAATCAGAGATCTTAACTCTGAGTTAAATTCAAACCTCCCAAGTGAGCAAACATCTCTGTAGTCAGAAAATACACAACTGAAAAGGGAGATGTAACAGCTTTATGGAAATTGCTTGGACTTTATTAGGAACATTTAACAAGACCCTGTAGGAAAGTACTTGAGAAAGGGCCTCCCCACTTAGACAAAGAGAAGTGCACAGTAAACAGCAACCATGAACCTAATATCTCCAGAAGATTTAATGGTGACCAATGTCCTTGAAGAAAACATAACCACATCTTTTCTAAAATAAATGTCAGATTCTTTCGTAAAGGGGGAGAAAAAGAGAAGAGGAGGAGAAAGACGAGAATGGGAAGAGTAGGAGGAGAAGAGACGACGAGGAAGGAGTGAAACAGAAATAGAGAGGGCAAGGGCAAGAGGGAGGAGGGCAAGGACCAGCAGAAGGAAGAGGAAGGTCTAACTTGAGTCCTGCATGTGAAGCTGAGACTTTCCTGCTGACACAGAACTGATCTCACTCAGTGGCCTTCTGCTCCTGAAAGTTAATGGCTCTTCCCAGAGTGGATCCACGAGGGGCCTCCCTCCTCCCTGATCAAATTAATCACGAATTTCATCACCAAGCCTGGGGGAAGACCCTTCAGCTATGCCTGGTTTCCTCTGGAACCTGTTTGCCACTTCCAGACACAGATTCTTTAACAGTGTGTCCTCTGACCATCAGCAAACATCCCCGACAGGCCCCTGCAAATACACACAAGGTCAATTTAAAAAAAAAAAAACAAACCACCAATGCTTTAAAAATCACATTGTGATGTTACTGAGAACAGAACAGCAAAGTTCTACTTGCACTACTGAGTGACACTGATTTCACTCACTAAATTGTACATTCATCCTGCCCTTTTCCTGTGAGTTGTTCCTCCCAGTACAAACCTGCTCTCCCCTAGTGTCCCATCTAATCTTTCTAGTTGCTGTTGTCAATTTGATCCCCAAGAGATAGATCTAAAAGGAGCATAATGCTCAAGGCTGATAACTACCATTAAGCTAAACCATAGTTTTGTTTTATGAAGACTTAAGTGGGGCATTTTTGGCCTTGATGGCGATCTCAGAACAATGGCTGTAGGAGTTCATACAACATTCATGGCTCTAGAAAGTCCATGAGAGTCTGAAATGCAATTTTGCATTTTCAAGGGAACATGTTTTTAGCCAAGGTGTGAGAATCTGACTGTCCCTGGCTCTTGAAGTAACAATTACTAATGTGTCACTGAGCCCGCATGAAGCATGTGTGACTGACATGAAGACTGGTGACTGACCCGTCTACTGTCCATGCTCAGCCTGCTCCCTCTCTCCTCCTTTCTCATTAATTCCCTCTGTGAACATGCCATCTTTTTTCCTCACCCATGTCTCTGCAGGAGCTTTCTCCTCAGCCCAGGAAGCTCCACACTGGCCACATCAAAGAGCCCCCAGAAAGGTCGACACAGGCCCAATTGCTTGTGTACTTGTCTAGAGTGAACAGTGTCACATGTTTTGACCACATCCGAGATTCTGGGTCTAGTCAGCTTGCCATCTGTCTCTCTTCTGGCCTTACAGTCTCATCATACAGTCTTTTTACAAAATGGCCATCCCTGACAGAGTGTCCAGTAAGCATGGGTTTACTTGTGCTTATTTAGCAATCTGTTAGAGTAAAGTTGTTCTGGACAGGTTAGTAAACATAAGTAATCTCATGTTTATGGTCAAAGTCCAGTGAAACTGTTTACTACAGATTAATAAATAAACACAAGTTTACACATATTTATAACCTGCTCCTGCCTCCCAAGCACCATAAGGCTTTGGCTTGACAGGACAGAAAGTCCTAGGAGAAGGTGGAGTTCTCTGATCCTGAGTCACACAGATAGCTCTGGTTATGTGGACACTCAGAAGCCAGATGCAGAGACTGAGACCCCAACAGGCTTCAGAGACCAGGATCCCAACAGGCTGATAAGCCTTGATAACTCAACTTCAACAGGTCTCAGGGACTAGGACCCCAACAATCTTTAGAGACCCAGGTCTCAACAGACCTCAGAACACCCTGAGCGCTCCAAAGACAAACCCACACATGTAAAAGGATGGGAGTGGGAAACACTGTATATAAACTTTGAAAATAAACCAGGATAAAATAATTTTTTTAAACAAACCACACATACCAAAAGAGAAAAAAAAACATTAAAAAAAAAAGAACAAGAATGGAGACAAAGACTTTCACAAAAGCTTCTTCGTTTCCTTGGCATGTGATATACATTAAAAACTGAATTTCACATGAAGCAAAACCTTACTGATGGGCTGCAAAACTCAGGAATTTGCAGCCAAAAGGTCCTCTGGCTGATCCATCAGGAAAAGGTATTCCTGAAGGACAGAGAGAAAGAGAGTATTGATTTATCCTGATTTATTGTGGCCCTTGCTGCCCTCCATGTACCATCTGCTCCAACAGATTTTTGAGCAATAAAAAGCTATTTTCCTAAGAAGTGTTCCCAGCTCCCCTAAGAGGGAAGCACACGTTTTCCCTGAGTGGGCAAATAATTCCATTTGCAGCCACTCAAGCCCAGAAGGGAATAGGGCTGAGCAGAGAATCTGATGGTCAAAGAGCACTGTGCTCCATTCCCAATTATAGACACAGGCTGACCATCCTAAGGTTTGGAAACCGTGGGTGCAGTGGGTGCACTAGCTGCCTTCACCCCAGAGGAAAACAATCTTTCTCAGATTCTCCTGGTTTGCTCCTATATTTTGATTAACCTCAGGGATTAAAAAGTGGAGGTAAATAAATACTACCCACAGAAGTAGCAATCAAGGCATCAAATGACATTGCAATGAGCAAATCCGCTTCCAAGGACTTCTCTAAAGTTATAAAGAGCAGGGCTGTCATTTTAAAGACTAAGGTGTGCCTGACTCACACTATGGTACTCTGAAGTGCCTCATGTGCATGTGGAAGCTGTACAATGAATAAAGACGACTATTTGTGTTGAATGAAGTAAAGTCAGAATGTTCCTCAAAGTGAGGATGTTGAGGAATGCACCTCAAACACTAGGTATGCTATGAGGAAAGGCCAGTTCCTGGACATTACTGTGAGAAGGGGACAGAGTTTGCAAGACACTCACGAGATGTACTGACAGATATGACTGCAGCAACCAACTCGACCAAGGCAGACTGTGGGGACAGCACTTGACCTGGTTGCTGATGGGGCTGCTATCAGCCACAGCTGACCTGATGTGCCTGACAACAGCAGCCAGTTGCCAACAGTCTATTGCCAGTTGCCAACAGTCTATTACAACTCCTGACAATACGACATGTGTCACTGTAGAACTGTGTTCCAAAGGGCTTCCTATGGCTTGATTTGGGGAAGCAGGGCATGAGGTCAGGGGCTGATGTTAACTGAAAGGTTGGTGATCCAAACCCACCAGGGACTGCGTGGGAGAAAGATGAGGCTGTTGATCTCCATGAAGATTAGTCTTAGAAACCCCACAGGGCAGCCCTACTATGTTCTACAGGGTAACACTGAGCTTTAGAGTAGCAGGCCTTTCTTCCCTGACAGCTCTGGATGAACTCAAACTCCCAACCTCCTGTCAGAAGTCAAGTAAGCTAGTGGTGCAGTGAGCAGCTGAGCACATTGACAGTTGCACCACCAGGGACCTGTTGAACTCTGACTGGTAGTAAGTCACCCACTCGTCCATTCCAACCCCTTCGCTAACTTTGTTTCCCAGGAAAATTATGGTTTTCTCGGTTCTGTCTGTGGGCACTGATGCAGCTGCTGATTATGCTAATTCTTGCTCACTTGCAAATCGGCCTGTGTTTATTTTGTGCCTCACCAGCTGTCCACAGAGAAGTTTTAGGAATAATTCCCATACTGAAAAGACTGACTCCATTCTAGTGTCCCACTGTGGACCTCCTCATCATTAGAAGCCCAAGATGGTTTGTAGGGTGAGCTTTGATGGGAGAAGCTCTAAGCACAGCTCAAGGACAGCATTTCTGGATATTTCCCGGTGACTTTCTCTCCATCTCCTCTCCAAGGTAGGTCTTTCTCTAGCCTAAGCTCTTAACTTCACTTCCTTGTAAGGGGCCTGGAATTCTGCTCTCCCGGACTTGTCATGGATTTAGGGCAATGTTACATTTTATGGTGGTACAGACCAGTATCAATGTTACCTGTAGGAAATCAACACAAGACAATCAGGAAATTAATGACAGTTATCATTAATATCACATGCAAGTAAAGTTTTATTGAGGATAATTCAAAAACAGTTGCAGCAGTACACTGGCAGAGAAACGTCAGAAATTCAAATCAGATTCCGACGAGGACATGGAATGAGACCTGTCGCTGCTACATCAGATGGCTCTTGGCAGAAAGCACAGAGTATTAGAAAGAGGTTTGTCTGGGCTTTACTGGCTTTGCAAAGGCATTTGAGTGAGTAGATAATAAAACATTATGATTAATCTTGCCAAGAATGAGAATTTCAGAACATTTATTTGCTCTGTAACCTATTCCTAGACCAAGAAGTAGTCTTTTGAACAGAACAAGGCAAGACTGCATGGTTTAAAGCCAGGTGAGGTGTGTGTGTGTATCAGGGTCGTACCCTTTGACTGTACTAATCTGCTAAGCAAAGAATCTGAGAAATTGGACTATATGAAGAAGAATGTGACATCAGGACTGGAAGAAGATTCATCAATTACCTGCATTATACAAATGACACAAACCTTACTTGCTGAAAATGAAGAAGACATGGAGCATTTACTGATTAAGATAAATTGCCTTCAATATGGATTACACCGCAACATAAAATAAACCCCACATCCTCACCACTGAACTAATAAGCCATATCATGATAAATGGAGAAAAGACTGAAGTTGTCAAGAATTTAATTTAACTGATCCCACAAACCAACATTCATGGAAGCAGTAGTCAAGAAATCAAATGATCTATTTTATTGGTCAAATCTGCTGCAAGAGATATCTTTAAGGTGTTAAAAATCAAAGAAGTCATTTTTACAACCAAAGTGAAAGTTGAACAATGAGTAAGACTGAAGAATTGGAATAGCAGAGTTGGTGAAGAATACCAAACATACCAAATCTGTCCTGGAAGAAGGTAAAATGCTCACTGGAACTGAGGATGGAAGATTTTATCTCACACACTTTGGACATGGTATCAATAGGGGCTGGTCGTCTGAGAAGGACATCATGAGTGGTAGAAGCTCAGAAACAGTAAGTGGAAAGCTGTCAACAAGATGGAAATGGATCAACATTACGGTTGCTGCAAGGTACTCACTCAGTCTTTGCACAGACACTGAGGCTGGCACCTAGCCAGGGTTTCTTTGTTTTACAGAGGGAGGCTCCAAGTGGGGACAGACTGGATGGCACCTTATGGCAGAGTGGCTTTGGTGTCCCTGGGTGGTGCTAACAGTTCATGTGCTTGGTTAATGAACAAAAGGCTCGAGGCTTGAGTCTGCTCTGAGGTGACTGGCTGTGACAGATCAGCCTCTGGAAATACTATGGGCAAAGTTCTGCTCTGACACACAGGGATGTCCTAACTCAGAGTTGTTCACGGCAACTGTTTTGGTCTGGATTTTTTTTGGGGGGGTGGGATTATTTTTTTGGTTTTTTTTAAAAAAATACTGTCTTATTATCTGCCTTAGGGAGTCCTGGTTTTATACTCTATATGGAGTTGTGCTCACAACCCAAAGGTCACACTTCTCTGGCAGTGAGAATCTATCAGTAGCTCCATGGGAAAAAGATGAGCAATTGTCTCCTGTACCACTAACAGCCTCAGAGATCCACCAGTTCTGGCTCAGTAACAGTGAGAGGCTGGGTTTTAAGTATAAGTTTACATAGCAAATTAGGTAATCTGTTAAGAAAAATATTAATTTTTCTATGATATTGGTTACATTATTCACAGTATGCTGGCTTTCCCATTATTTTTATACCCTCTGTTCTATCCATTTTTCTGCCCTTCTTTCCCTTCCTTAAAGGTGTCCTGTTTGTGCTATGGTTCAAGCATGTGGGTCCTAGGCAAAAGATCAAAGGTTTGAACCTACCAGCCACATAGCAGAATGATAAGGCATCTCTCACACAAAGCTTTCCAGGCTGGCACACCCTACAATAATATCCCCAGCACTATGACTTCTTCTAAACACAGTCTGCACATCTGGAAGTTCTCTGTTGATGTGCTGGTCCAGTTGTTTGTGGATAATTTTCAGCAGAATCTTGCTTGCATGTGATATTAATATTGTTCGATAATTTTCACACTCTTTTCAGATCACTTTTCATGGGACTGGGACCAAATAAGGAAGGATCTCTTCCAGTCAGATGCCAGGTGATTGTCCTCCAGATATGGACTGAAATTCAACATCAAGAAGACAAAGATTCTCACCACTGGGCCAACTGACAGCACACTAATAGATGGTGAAGAGATTGAGACTGTTAACAGCTTTAGTTTGCTTAGCTCCTCAATCAACAGTCTTAGTACCAGAAGCCAGAAAATCAAAAGATGAACTGCACTGAGAAAGTCTGCTGCCAGGGACCTCTTCAGAATGCTGAAGAGCAGCAATGTCAGTCTGGAGACTAAGGTGCACCTGATCCAGGCCATCATGGTCTTTGCAATTACTTGCTATGCTTTAGAAAACTGGGCTAGGGATGACAGAAACATAATTGATGCCTTTGAGCTGTGGTGCTGGAGTAGAGTATTGAATATACCACGGACTACTGGGAAAACAAACAGGTTTGTCCTAGAGAAGGTAAAACCAAACTGATGCTTGGAGGCAAGGATTCTGAAGCTTCATCTGACATACTCTGAGCATGTGTCAAGGGGGGACCAGTCCTTGGAAAGGTATAGTGCAAGACAGGATGACCCTTGATGAGATGGATTGCCTCAGTGATTGTGGTCATGGAGATAGGTGTGTCAGAGACAGAAAGACTGGCTCAGGATAGAGCAGGGTTCAGAGCTGTTGTACATAGGGTCACTATGAGTCGCAGGTGAATTAACAGCACTTAACACTCTACAAGACTCTCTACATGTCCTACAGGGTCATTATGAGACAAAATCAACTGGATGGCAGAGGGTTTGCTTTTTTGTTGTTGTTTGCTTTGCCTTCAGCATTTAGGGTAAATGCTGACAGGACAGTTCGGTCTCACACAGTTTCTTATTTAAAGCAACATAGTACATATGTAAAATGTAGCTTATTTTATAAGCCTATGCAAGCTGACAGATAACCTAAAAAAAGAAACTTTCAACTGTTACAAGTATAAAGGGTATTTTAGGATGATAGTCTCAGATTCCTTGGGTCTATGTCGGTCTAATACTTACAGACTTTTCTAAAGAATCTGAGTTTTGTTCTCCCATTCTGGCCATTACCTTCTATTGTGTACTTTGTCAGGATGGTCAGGAGGCATAATATGGCACCATTTAGTTCTGGTCTTATTTTGTTTTGTTTTTTAATTTTATTTTCATGAACATTTACAGAGATTTTGGATTTCCATTCATTCATTGTTGCACTTTTCTCCCTGCCCCACCCCTTCCCCCCCAGTTCGCTCCTCTCCTTGAAAAGTAAAAGAAAAATTCCTTCATTGGTATACAAGCCCTCTCCCCCTCCCCTCCTGCCCCCAAGTGCACTCCACTGTGAAATCTTCATTCTGGACTCTAGTGATACAAGAGTCTTTTGAACTAGTTAGAAGAACCTGTTGTTAGGCGCTGCTGAGCTGGCTACGACTCCCAGTGACTCTACGAACAACGGCTCTGAATCTTGCCTGTGCCTGCGGCATCCTCTGCACCATCCTGACAGTCTCTGACATGCTCTAGCCTGCTGCTGCAGTCTCTAGACTAGTCCATCTGCTGAGGGCCTTCATTACCAGGGCTATAGTTTCTTCTCTGAGCCTTTACTTTCCTTCATTCTCTTGCTCCATGCAGTAGAGACTCAGATGGCCACTCACAATCTTAAAGACTACAGACACTAACCACCAAATCCACAAGTAGAGCATCATCTTTGTGAAATATGTTCTGTCACCTAAGTTGGTCCCCAAGATGATGGACCCAAGACCCTTGACCCAATCCCATGAGTTGTTGGAAATGTCCAGTTAGCCCTTTACCCATGCTTCTCTGTGGTTTGTTAGATATGTGGACACAGAGGCAACCCACACTAACATGTATGTACTGTTGACTCTTGAACAACACGTTTGAACTGCGCTGGTCGACTTCTACATGAATTTTTTTTTTCTATAATGAATCCAGTGTAAGGATCATTATTAAAAAAGAAAAACAAAAATCATTATCCCATTGCTGCAGCTAGTCCAATAAGAACAAACACCTTCACATTCTGCAAATTTTTTTCTTGTATTGAAAACGCAGCTTTTTAAAGAAAGAAAGAAAAAAAAAAGAAAACGCAGCTTTTCTAAGTTAACTATCTATGTGGTCACTAAGGCTTCTGGCCAAGAACAGCCTATCAGTAGTTAAGTATGGGTAGAGCTCTTGTACATAGGGTCACTACGAGTTGCAAGCAACTCGATGGCACATAACAACAACAACAACAATCAATAAACATACAATCGTGATGCCTTCAGTAGAGCAGCTGCTTGGCTTGATAACTCTGGACCATGCAGAGCTGCAGGGTGCACTCCGCACGGGTCACCCCAGGCTGCCCACTGGACGCCTGCCCTACAGCTCTCTGAGCAGCACAAGTGACAGGGCAGGGCACATGAGATTTGAGTCCAATATAGTCAAACTGTTTACTCCTAAGGTGGTGTAGAGAAAATTATCAAATTCCCAATTTCTTTTTCTTTCTGTTTAATTGTGGAGCAGAGCCGTAGCACTGATGCATCAGGAGCCTTTTTATTAAGATTAGTAACACGTGATGATGAAGGGGGATAATGCCACATTCGCGCTCACTTCACCAGCAGGGGTTCTGTTTAGCTGATACTGCATTTCCTTTCTTGATCAAATGTAGCTCTAGGTTTGCTGCCGTTACACAGATGCCAGCTGCTCTCCCTAATTATTATTTCAAGTGAAGTGACAGTACCCAAACTCTGCGCTTCCTTCTCCAGTGAGAGGGCCTTCACCCTGCTCTCCAACCTGAGCTCCACAGGGTCTATTCTGACCCGCACAGCGGCCAGCTTCCTGGACTACTGCCCAGGGGTTATCTTGGTATCTTCTGTTGAGTCCACGGTCACTGTGCTTGTATGTGCAAGTCGCAGCTACACAGCGAGCAGAGCCCAGGGCCCCAGAGAGTAAAATCTGGAAGTGGGTCCCCTGGTTCTGTCTCTATTATGCAATCTTCCATCCTGAGATGCTGGCTTCATTCATGAATCAACCTTCTAAGACTGGGAAAAGGTCAGACAGGGGACATTCATCCTATTCTTCTTAGGGCAGTGGTTCTGGATAAATGTGACAGTCTTCAGAGTTTTTCTCCCATATTCTGCCTCCCTGAAGGCATGTGCCAATCAGCTTCAAAGACTGCTGCTGGTGTTACTGTGTACTGTCGAGTTGGAACCAATACAAAGCCAACCCTCTTGCGAGTTTCCAGAAGCTGTAAATTGCAAGGGCAGGATTGTCATTTTTCTCCCAGTAAGAAGATGGAAGATTAGAACCATGTGCCTTTGGACTGGTAGCACAACTCCTCACCACTAGGCCTCCCGAGCTCCCTTAAGGCTGTTCTTTGTTAGCTGCTATCAAGTCAGCTTTAAATCACAGCAACTGCATGCACAAGAGAACAAGTTCTGCCTGGTCCTGTAGCACACTCACAATCTCTGCTCTGCTTAAGTCCATTTTGGCTGCCACGGTGGGCATCAGTCTATCTCTCAGAGGGCCATCTACTTTTCCAAGCAAAGACATTCCCCCCTTTTCAAATCTGATTAAACTCACAGATTCTGTGTGGACAGGATTTTCAGGGTAGCTCACATTCAACTCACTGCAGAAAGAACTCATGCAGCTGCACTAAATGGGACAAATGCAGGAGGGTGGAGGCAGTGATTCCAGGAATGTGATCCACCCCATGCTTTCCGTGTCGCCCAGTGTATGTGATAGATGCAGGAGGGTGGAGGCAGCAGGTCCAGGAACGCAATCCACCCCACACTTTCTGCCCCTCCCAGCCACAATGAATACTTGGAAAACTAGAGGGTCTGCAAAGAGAAGAGGACCATCAATAGGACAGGTTGACAGAGGAACTACAATGCGCTCAAGCACAACAAAAGACTGTGAGGCTGGCACAGGATCAGGCAGAGTGTCATTCTGCTGGGCACAGGGTCACTGTGAGCCAGAGTCCACATGGCAGTATCTAACCGCATCAACAGACTTCACTGGTTTTGCTCCTCTATTCAATCCAGCCTAAGACACTATTCCTGTTCCTGGGAACCTTCTCAATAAAGATGGTGGACTAAAGATATCTTACTGAAAATAACAAGGAGGAAGATAATTAGAAGGAAATGGGAAATGGTATTATCAATAAAATATGTCTTCAACCGCAACTTAAATCTGTGGAGTCTGAACCATGATGCAGAAGAAAGCCAAGCTCCCAGTCACTATTTATTTTCCTGAAAGATTGTTAATGCTCTGAGGAATCCATGCGAGGGTCTTTAGATCAGAGCAGTAAGTCTGCCTCTGTCAGCTGTGGAGGCCTTGTTTCCTTCAGCACATGACTCCTGGAGATCTCACTGTGGCCTGGCCTTCCCTAGTATCAGGGAGCTTCCTCAGCAGAGGGCAGGGACCAAAATGACGATACTTCCTGGTGGTACTAAGGTCCCTTCTTGGATCACATCCTGCCTCCCCACTACCATCCCATGGATCTTTGGTGACATAAAAAGATTACAGGACAAACCTAGGCAAACAAAAGGTGTTATGTTGAAGAGCTGGTGTCCCATCATACAGAGTAACAAAGGGAGAGACACCCACCAAGTGAATGCTCTTGCTAAGGTTACCTGAGAAGTGAAAGGCAGTTCTGGGAAGCGAGTCCAGATGGTCTAACTGAAGGACGCATGTTCTTTGTGATAAATGTGACAAAGCTGTGTCTACACAACAGAGACACAAACACTGTTTTCAAATACTACTCTGAGACACATGGGGACACCATGAGTCAAAAGAGACGCATATCAGCTGGTCCTAGGCCGGTACCTCTGTTGTTATTATGTGTCCTTTCCATATGAGTGACCCCAATCATAAAGTCAGTTCATGTGTCCTGATACACATAACCTCCTTCCCCAAAAGCATGCACACTTGTGACTTAATGATGAGTGTGTGGGAAGATGAAGGGCTTGAAAACTCTACTGTTGTATTTATTAAAATGTCCTTTTAAAAGCAATCAGTCAAACAGAAAACACATAGTCCTCAGGGACTCAGGATCTCTAAAAGCAGGACCTCAGGGACTGGACTTCAGGTAGAGGGCTCCCTGCAGGTACGTGCTGCAGGGTGACCCCAGAGAGGATGAGGACCAGAGGCCGAGAGGCCCCCTGGGAGGAAAGAAGCCCTGCAGCACAGCATCATTTTTCATTGGCTTGTCCAGGAGTTGTTTTGTTTACAAGAGAAGGTTCAGATCAGAATTACTGAGGCAAAGAGGAGGTTTAGTGAAAGAACACAGAAGATCATGAAGCTCATAAATGAAGAAGTGGGTCCAGAGGGCCCGTTAGACACTGCGAACATGTCTCATCAGAAAGGGTCAGTCCTTGAAGAAGGTAAAAAAGGTCAGCAAGAAAGAAAACCCTCAATGAGATGGACTGACCCAGGAACTGCATCAGTGAGGATGATCTTCTGTTCTGTTCTCTTTCTGAGCAACTAAGAGTCAGAAACAAGTTGACATCAACACTAAAAACATCACTCATCCATCTGACATCCACTTAAAAACTAATGTCAATACGGTTCCTGATTATGAACCTATCACTACAGCTTGTGGAAAAAGTCCTTCCTAACATTTAGAAAGCATTTCTCATCCTTATCCTACTTGAAAAGATAGGTTTCGGGGATACTAATACAAACTAAAAAATGCTACCTGTGCAATCGATCATGGCTTTGGCTCAGACTTACCTCTCCCAATCACCAAATCATTGGCCAAGCCCCTACACTTGGGATCTAGACATCCTACACTTGGGATCTAGACATCCACAGACTTCAGGTTGTGGTGAATCATTTCTATGTGCTTTTAATTTCCTCATGCAATGTTTCAGACAGAAACTCAGGACATTTATGAATGGTTCAGTATTAAATTATGTAGAGGTGCCACACTGGTGCTGAATGCTCAAGTTTGATGAGGTTATTAAAATGGTGACAATATAAATTACCAAAGCGACAAACACATAAATTCAGAGCCCAAGTCTTCCTCTGAGAGCTGGGATCATTCATGGCTCTTGGAAGCCGGGATGCAGTACAAATCAGACACAAGGTTGGCTGCTCAGAGACTTGGGGTCCGGAAATCTTCAACAGGGATGGTCCCACGTCACTGAGCTGGCTGATAGGACATCACACTGGTCATTTCTTTTGAATTGCCCAGCTGTTAGGCGACATTAGTATGCACAGGGCCTGCCCCTGAATGACAAGTCCTGAAAGACAATCAAAGACTTGACCACTACCTCTGCCATTCTGTTTCACAGAGACCCTAGAGTGTGGAGAAGAACTGCCAACTAGGGTTTCCAAGGCTGAAATCAAGGGTCCAGAATCATGACAGGTTAAATGTCGGGATGTTACCTAGAAGGCTGTTGGTCTGAACCTGCCAGCTGCTCTGGAGGAGAATAAGAAGGTATCCTGGTCTTGTAAAGATTTACAGACTCAGAAACCCGATGGAGGGTCATGGTCAGCTGGAGCAGATGATAAAGGAGTAGGTTTGTTTGTTTAACCCATGTGAAAACAGGCTGCTTCAGTTGTCTCTCTTGAAGCGGGTAGTGGATTTGAACCACTTATCTTCTGGTTAGTAGGCCAATGCTTAAACTACTGTGCAAATGTACAAAGAGGAAAAGTTTCCTCCATAGAAAACGGTGCTCTCCTTCACTAAATACTGCTGTCTGGCCAGAGCAAGGGCATCTCTTTGTCTCCTGGAACAAAGGTGTGCAAAGCAGAGTGAAGGACAGAGTCTGAGGGAGGCAAACAGAACATCAACTGCAAGTATGTCCGGCACCCAAAAGACCTTTGCTTGTCTTTGTCTAACAGGCAAGGCCCTGTGGCTTCCCTCACGAAAGTTAAAAGCTGAAAATACAGGAGAGCACATGTGCTGCTCTTCAGCGTTCCCAAGAACAGCATGTTCTCAGTTGTGTGTGCTGTGTCATCTCTCGAGACCACAAGAAAAGGGAAGTCAAGTTTGTTACCACCGGACAAATTTCTCGAGGGCAAGTCCTCAATTCAGGCTTCTCTGGGTGTTACAGTACAACTGACGCCCCTGAATAGTCTTTTCCCGGAGCTGATCCCAGAGCAACATGTCTCGTCTTCCAACACCTGCCACCTCAGGGAATGCAAGGTTAAAATGTCAGCCACTCAGTTTATGTTTTGTATTGTTTCACATCATGACATTGATTGTAATCCTCACAATATTCTTCCCACTTCCTCCCTGTGTTTCCTTTTCCATTTGTTCTACTTCTCACCCTTTCCTGCCTTCTTCTGAGCTTTGTCCCTGGGAAGATGTTGCCCTTTGGCTCTTAACTGGTTGGCTGGTCTAAGAAGCATGTGTTTCCCCAACATTACTACTGTTTATCTTATAGACGTGGCCATGGCTGGGCTGAAAGTTGAGTCACAGGATGATTTCAGTTCTAGGCTGAAAGGTGAAAAAAACCATAATTGTGGGGTTCCACTAGTCTCTATTAGACCAGTAAAGCTCATCTTTTCATGATTCTTAATTCTATTGCACAGTTTTCTCCTAATATACCCGGAATTTTATACTGTGACCCCTTTCCAAGCAGCTGGCAGGGGAAGCTGGGCACTATCTAGGTCTTCTGGTCTCCTGGTTCAAGAAAGTGAGGTTCTTGTGGTCTGTTTTTTGAATCTTGGTGCATTTCTATAAATTAATGAATGAACAACAGTTGCTTAGTGTCACTGAGTCTACTAGTACTCCTATCAGCGATGGTATCTCTGATGCCATGGCTTCTTGTAAATCCTTCTTGAGTTTCTGGAAGCTCTCTATCCATGCACTATTCTGGCTATTTTTAATGATCTTCAGCAAGATTTTATTCACATGTGACACTGTTTGGTTATTTCTGCATTCTGTTGGATCAATTTGCTGGGAATGGGGACAAACACAGATCTCTTCTAGGAACAAAAAAAGCCTTTCAATTTCTGAATGAAAAGCTTTCAAGTGCTACATTATGTAAAAGACTAATTCATCTGTTCATCAAATATTGTGCCAGGGCACATGTCAGATGAAAACACAAAACGTGAACAAAATCAAGATCCTGACTTCACAGTGCACAGTCTTGTCGGAGGAGCAATACAGCAGGGGGGAAACCAGGCAGGAGGTTGGGAAACCCTTTAGAAGAGTATTCTGAGAATTCAGAATTGATCCAGATGGTGAGGAAAATGGACTTCTATATTTTTCCCACATTATGGGTCACTTCAGCACATATTCTTGCATAGAAACTCCAAAGAACAGACACAAAACACACAATTTTTCAACCGTAGAGCTTTCTTCTTTCTTCATAGGAAGTGCTGAACAGCCTCTTGTAAGGAAGACTAGCTAGAACTGGTAAAAGAGTGACACCATGCTGAAACTGATGGGGTCTCTCGGCGCTGAAAGGAGGGGAGAACATGGACCTCCTACAAAGACACACTTGGTCTTAGAGCAAAGCAGACCATGGACTTGAGGCACAGATGAAGACCAGCAGAGGGCACCGGAATATGGGACGGACGATGTGCAGGAGGACAAGGCAGTGATGGGCTTTTCCTCCATCTGGTGAGCAGAGGGTGTGGACTTGACCATTTCATGAAGGCTGGCCTTTCATCACAGGCGTTTCTCTTCTGACCTGTGCTCCCA
The DNA here is from genome assembly GCF_000299155.1 of Elephantulus edwardii. NCBI lineage: Eukaryota > Metazoa > Chordata > Mammalia > Macroscelidea > Macroscelididae > Elephantulus > Elephantulus edwardii. The sequence goes on from NW_006399898.1 coordinate 2,370,276, forward strand.
TGCCCCTGTGACTTGGGTCTTGTGTCATTTAAAAAAAGCAGTATAGCTCATCTCACTATGACTCTGCTGAGGAGGAAGGAGGTCTGTTCTGTGGAATGCAGCAAAGTGATCGTCCTTTTGAGCGACAGCTGGACCATGGCCCAGGAGATCGCCTGCTGATGCCATGTTGGTTCGGCAGGTTCATCTCCTCCTTTCTCCTCCCAAGAAAGGCAAGTGCTTCCCTCTGGGAAGCCAGTTTTATAATTAAATGCCAACACTAGAGGAGGGAACTTAAGTAACAAGATTTTAAATGTGGGAGGAGGGCCCCCTGCCTGAAAAACCAATTCCCACCTGCTCACTGACATGGAAGAAAAGATTGCTTTGGCTTGGGACAATCAGGAGCTTTCAGACTGTAAATGGAAAGGAGAGAGAAGCTTGAGTAGCCCCAGGAGAGTAAATGTGATACATATCCACTTAAAAGTAACCAGAAGTAAACTGGTCTGAGCAGTGCAGGAGGTTGACAAGAGATGCCTTCGGGAAATGGCGGGTATTTTCTCATAAAGAACACCTATCTTCCCAAAGAATTCTAAAACCAGTTCATAATTTTTCAATTAATTTTCTTATTATTCAAGGTTGAATTCAATGAAAGCCGCTTACCACTAAGAGCAGGTACAACCATCAACTAGTCAAAAGAAACCTACAGCAGTCCTTATTAAAAGGAGGAGAATGCAGAAAAGAATTTCAAATCCTCATGGAATCCAGACTTCACAGAACCACGGAGGCTATATGAACTCATCAAAGACTGCCTTGCAATTAACTAAACATTAAGCCTAAACATCCCTAAAAGTCTTCTTTCTATTCTATATGTCTAAACAATAGTTTAGCATAACTAATAAAAACATTTGCCTTGGGAAGAATGCTCTTTTAAGTCTACCTAGATGGGATCAAATATTCAACAGCAACTTGAGAAATTAGATAGGAACCCTAGGGAGCAGTCAATTTATGTTAATGAGGAATTAACAATTTGGAAAAGGAGGGTAGGAATGGTTGCATAACTCAAGGAATGAAATCAATGTCACTGAATTCTGTGCTTAGCTACATAAATTCCTTGAAGGAAAAAACAAAAAGGAAAGCAAAAAGAGGAGATGAAACCTGAAGTTGAATGTTGTCTAGTGGTCTATTTTTATGATATTTCTGCTTTGTAAAATCTCTCTCAATGCCTCAAGGCACTCCCTTGGTCTGGAGCTGGTTTTCAGTGGCTTAGCTCAATGCACCAATAATGTCGGGGCCATCAGTAAACATGGCACCCATATGGCACTTCCATGCAAAAACAGGGAAGAAAAGTGAACCCAGCCAACACAAGTGCACCTGCTCTTTCTGTGTCAAAGCCAAGATGAGGTAAGGAGCTGTGAGCAACTGCAAACAGGAGCTATTGACGCCCAGGCCCGCCCTTGCCACCTCCCACCTCTGCAGTCACAAAAAAGCCTGCTGTCACCATCCGTAAACCAGAAGAACCTCCACCATGCCTCTCGTCGAGAACAAATGGGTCTCTTCTCACTGCGACACAAAACAAAAACTCATGCCCAAAGTCCACATGGTGGGGTCCCCCAACTCCACAGCATCTTTCTTGAGACAGAGGGTGTCCCAGCCCCTACTGGCACTGTCCACACATCACATGCAGTGGGTGTGGGGGCTTCTGCAGGCCACCTGTGCACTGCTGGCTGTGAGCATAAGCCCTAATTGGTTAGAAAACAGTCAAATTAAGGGCCTGCTGTGTTTTCCTGATCAGAGATCAGCATGAAATCACTCCTTGGGGTGAAATAAATGTTAACAGAAAGTCAAAATATTCCCTTCAAATAGTTCAAATTTGTCTCTGTTGCCATAGCTCTTAAGAGAAAAAAATGACACTCTAGTTTTACAGTGGCTAAAATAAGTCAGTTTGTGGAGCTCAGCAGAGAGAGAGGGCTGGAGAGCGTTTGCTTCTTAGCTTTAGCAGAGTTGTGGGAGCCAGTGTGGGGCTGTGCCTGGAAAGGAACAGCCTGGTGTGTGGAGACTGGGACACTACCCTCCACAGATCGAGCAGCAGCCCTAGAGAAGATGAGGTGCGGATGAGAGGTGACATTCCAGACCAAGAAGCATGGTGCTCCTCAGAAAACATCCATCCTGTTTCCTGAAGACAGAAGCAGTGATGCATTTGAATTATGGTGTTGGTAAAGCATATTAGATACACCCCAGACTGTGACAAGGGTGAGCTAATCAGTCTTAAAAGAGGTAAAACGAGAATGCTCCTTGGAGATGAGAATGCAGAGACAGCAGCCCACCTTGGGCAGGCTATCAGGAAAGACCAGCTGCGAGGGGAGGCCAGCATAGTTGGTAAAGTGGAGGGTCAGAACCGCAAAGAATCGTCAGTGAGATAGATGGACTGGCTCTAGAGTCACAAGAAACGCTAACACACCAGCGGTCGTGGAGATGGTGAAGGACCAGGCGATCCTGTGTTCCCACAAACGGGAACCAACTTGACAGCAAGCAAGACGGAAAAGTGAATTGGTGTGTTTATAAGTCAACAACCTCCCACCCACCATCCAGATGGCACCATGGGCGAGGCACTGCATTCAAAGGGTGGAGTCTGAACCCGCCAGCCACTCCACAGGAAACAGGCTGTCGGCTTCCACAGAGATGTCCAGCCTGGGAGGCCCTGTGGGGCAACACTATTCTGCCCTGCAGGCAGGCTGGGAGCTGGATTATCCTCAACAGCAAGGGTGTGGGCTGGTCTCCTGTGAGTTCTACTCTAAAGAATATTAGTAATTAACATTATAAAACAAAGTTTATTAATAACTGAATGGAAAAAGCCTATGCTCTTTGTAAAACTTCACTCAAATCACAATAACTTTTTAAAAAAATGTTATTAAGTGTCAAGTAGCTGACCACAACTCATAGGAACCCTACAAGTAACAGTGCCAGGCCTTGCCCCTAATCTGCACCACCCTCACTCTCTGCCATGCTTATGTTCCAAGAAGAGATGCCCCCCGCCTTCTCTCTCTCTGCTGCGAGATGTTCGTCCTCCCTCCATCTTCTTCCATCTTCATCCTTCTGCATCTTCTGCCCATCCCCTCTCTCTCTCTCCTTCTCTATGTCATCCCCTCTTCCCTCATTTCTCTGTAGTCCCTTCCCATCCAGAACTACACAGATGAGAAATGTCAAGGACCCACAGACCTGCTTTCACTTAGTCAGTCCCTGGAACTTGAACAAGCTCCAGATCTAGGACTATGATCAAGACACTATATATTCTCTCTCTCTTACACACACACACACACACTCTCTCTCTCTCATATCATGTTCTCACAAACACCTGGCACTAGTGAGCCTCTTCAGCAGGTTAGTGGGTTGCACATCCCCTCAACGGAGCCCTCTTTTTCTCCTTAAGGATAGAAGATCTGAATCTGTGGAGGAAGAAAGGGTTTGCTTTTTATGTCTCTCTCTCTCTCTCTTTTTTAAACTATGCACTCAAGTTCTTTGCACAAAGAGTCTTCTTCCATCTACGAGCCACAGGAAAGAGGAAAACGCTCATTTCATTTTAAATAGCACACTCGCGTATGCTTCTCTTGCAGTGTTGCAAACAGTAGGCAGACAAAGCCAATATTTCTGTGCCAAGCCTAAGTTCTGCTCCAAAGAGAAGAAATTGTTTCTTAAATTGCTTCACCATTTTATTTATTTTCATAATAGAGCCAAGCAGCACAAAGGGAACCATTCATCTGGCCCTCGGACACCCTGTCTCCTCCCCAGCCTACATTCCCTCAGCTTTCGATTTGGATACAAGGTGGCCCCAAATTACTTTCAATTTCACGTTCAACCCCTGCCTGTGATGAACATTTGGTTCTTCCCCCAGCTGCCACCACTCCCACGTCTGCTGGCAGCACATGGTGCCCTTAAGTGAAAGGACCCTTCCTCACCCTCCATACAAGGATCCCTGTGTGTGTGTGTGTGTGTGTGTGTGTGTGTGTGTGTGTGATGGCCAAGGGCTCAGCTGATAACTAAGACGTTGGCAGTTTGAACCCAGCCAGCAGCTCGCAGGGTGAAAGACTTGGTAAAGGTCCCACACAGATGACAGCTTAGGAAACCAGATGAGGCAGCTCTGCTCTCCAGCATGAGGTCCATTCCTATCAGCCTAAACCAACTCAGGGAACCTAACAGCGCTCCCCTCCACAATGCGGTCCTGGGGGTGGGGCGGGGGTTAAGCAGGGAAGCACCTGGCTGCTGAGGGAAACCCTATCATGCACAGTTCTACTCTGCCATATACAGGTTCAGCCTGAGTGAGAACAGATTCATGGGAACTGGTCCTCTTGACTCACTGAAAGAATGGAGTCAGTGCTTCCTGAGAGGGGAAAGGTTTGGGTGGAGCAGATGTAAAGGATGAAGGAGGAGCTCGGCTCAGATATGTGCTTGGCATATATGTTCACCTGAGAGACATAAAGCAATTTCTTCTGGAAGTCTGCACTTCAATCTGGGGTCACCAGGCATTTGACGACATAACCTTAAGAACTAAGGTGTGCCTGACCCCAAGCCTTGCTATTTTCAGTTGCTTTGTATGCATGTTAGAGTTGGACAATGAATAAGGGAGACCAAAGAAGAACTGATGTTTCTGAACTGTGCTTTCCGTGAAGAACACTGAACACACCTAGCACTGCCAGAAGAATAAACCAATCTGTCTTGAAGCTCAGCCAGAAAAATTCTTAGAAGCAAAGGAGGAGAGACTTTATCAGGAGGAGTCTGTCGCTAGAGCAGGACATCATGCCTGGAAGAGGGTGGGGGAAAATAGAGAAGTCTCAAGGTCACAGAGAGACAGTGAGCTCAAAGACAGGGAAGACTGTGCAGGGCCAGACAGGGATTCTATCTGTTGTACACGGGCCGCCTCACTATGAGTCGGAACCGACATGACAGAACTTAGGAATGACAGCAGGTGTCTGGAGCCAGAAGGCAGGATGAGCTCACCTTGGAATGAACACGGGCTTCCCAGCGGCCTGAGTTATGGAGAACTGAAGAACTGATGGAAGCTGATCACGAGAAGCCAAGGAGCTAGGGTGAAAACAAAACTAATAAATGCTGCTGATGCCACATGAGAAACAAAATCCCAAGAACAAAGAGTGGGCACGTATACCAAATGCTACTGAGATGTCATGTACCAGGACATTCAGCCACTCGACCACGTAAGTAACCCAAAGGTGCGAGTATTTAACCTCCTGCTCACAGGGACTCCAAGGCTGGAACGATTACAGGAGCAGACTGCTATGCCCTCCTCCCAAGGAGAGACCGGTGGGTCTGAAGAGAACACCGTTTGTAATCTAATCAAGTGTGTTTGGGAGGCATCACCCTGTGGAGAAAACCCTGACAGTGAGGAAGCAGCACAATTCTAAGTATCCAGCCGTCAACAATGCAAGACTCCTGTGCACACCTGAATTCCAGAATCCCCACAGGCACAGCCCTAGTTAGCTGACAGCCAGTCTATCCTTTCAGGGTCGGGAAGAGGTTGTAAACACACAGGGAGTGGAGAAGCAGCCCTGAAATGGAATTTAAGCACTAAGGACAAGGAGGAGACAATGATGGAAAAGCAGGGCTTGTTCACGGCTCCGCCTGCCACCCAGGCACACCCTGCTTCACTGTACTTCTGTAATTTTACAAAGTGAAGGTTTGTGACAACCGCGCATCATGCTAATACTATCTGCATAATTTTCCAATGGCACATGCACCCTGTGTGTCTCAGTCACATTTGGGTCATCTTCACAAATATTTCAAAGTTTTTCATCACGCTACAACACACTTATTAGCCTGTAACATATACCATAAACACATGCTTATATGTAATCAAAACATCTCAGTCCACTGCAGTCAAATCAGAACCAACTCAGAGCTGACCCATCAAGTGAGTCTTCAGAGGCTGAATATCAACATGGGAGAAGATTGTCCATCTTTCTCCAATGGAGCTCGAGTGGATTCAAAATGCCTGTCTTTGGATTGACAGCACAACTCCCTGCCCGCTAGGCCACCAGAGCTCCCTTGATATGCGCAAGCAAACCACAAGAATCATTTGACTTCATTTACTGCAGTATTCTTTCTACTGTGGTGGTTTCCCACAGAACCTGCAATTCTCGGAGGTGTGCCCCAATCTGACTTAAAGTGCTCTGAGCTGGCCCCCGGTATCAGCACATGTCAGCATCAACAGGCCACACTGGCCTCGGGAGCTGGTTTCAGCCTGGAAGTTAACAGGTGCCCAGAGGCTCCTACTTCTAAGGAAAACCAAGATCAAGTAAGTTTTAAAATAATAAAAACAAAACAGACCCAGTCTCAGCGGATGCACATGATCACACAGCAGAAGTCCTTCTGAAGACGCAGGAAAAGAAGTATTTACAAGGAGCCAAACGTTCAATCCTCCAGGCAAAGACACTGCACTTCTCCTGCAGGCAGATACTTGAAAAGCACCATCAACTCCCGTGTTAAAGGGCCTGGATATGTGTCTCTGTGCATTCACATTCAAATCCTCCCTGTCTTGTTCTCTCTCTCTCCCCCTCCCTACCCACACACATATCCCACAGCCAATCAGAGCACGCTTTCTTTTTAGTAATAGTATACTTTGTATTTCCAGACTAACACTAGGAAGAAAGTCCTGAAAATCTCCTTCAAATCAGTCAACAGAAGTCTATAGAACAGAAAAGAGCAATCCTACTGTATAAAGCACCCTAAAAAATGGTAAGAAGCTGTGCCGCAATTCCAAAGACACAGTTTGAGGTCACCAGCTACTCCTTAGGAGAAAGAGGGGCAATCTCCTCCTGTGAGACTTAATGCCTCTGAAAACATGTTGGAAGGTCAGCTATGCATCAGTTCTAATGCAATAGTAAGCAGCAACATTAAAGAGTCACCCTAAATCGGGCCTTTCCACCAGCAGCCACCAAGACTTTGTTGTTGTGTCTGGGCATTCCGATAGGCACTGTGCAGGGCTTCCACTGGCAGCCTTCAGTCTGATGTTAGTCATTCTGGTAGAATATTTTTATCTTTTCCAGTGACCAATGAGGGAGCTCTAGTGGCCTAGAGGGTAAAGGAGTTGCACTGCCAAGCTAAAAGTAGGCAGTTTTAATCTATCAGTTGCGCTGGCGAAGAAAAATGACCAAGTAATTTTTTTTAACTCTCTCTGAAAACTCACTGGAGGGTCAACTATTAAGTCAGTTCTGGCTTAATGGCATTATGTTTGACCAGTAAGAGGTGATCAGTAAGAGGAACCTGGCAGAGCAGTGGTTAAAGAGTTAAGTTGCCAACCACTCTTAAGGAGAAAGAGGAGGTTGCCTGTTCCCTTAAAAATTTAAAGCCTTAAAAAAAAATACAGCCTTGAAGACCCCGTGGGGCATTTCCACTCTGTCCTATAGCGTCTTCTAGGAGTCAGAATCAATTTGATTGGAAGAAGTGATCTATCCGGCCATATACTTACCTACCATCAAGATAACCAACATAACTTCTCCAGTGAAATACCTAGTTTTGTTTTTATGTTGTCCAATTCTAAAACTGGGTGATTTTGTTCTTATGGAGTGGAGAGCATTTATACATATTCTTCTTAAGCATTCTTTATCATGTTATATAAATACTGTCTTTTCTCCAGTCTCTTAGGACAGCCCTGGGACATAGTCCATATAGGAAATGGCATTGATGACTCAAACACAGCACAGTTCTTCTCTGGCAATTTGAATTCACCAATAGCTCCAACTGAGAAAGACAGGCAATCTCCTCCAATGTAATCTGCTATTGTTGTTATATGCTGTCATAACTGACATGAATCATAGCGACCTGATGAACAGCAGCTCTGAATCCTGTCCTATCTTGGGCCATCGTCATCATCTCTCACATACTTGAACCCACTGCTTCAATCACTGTGTTAATCAATCTCATTGAGGGTCTCCCCCTCTTCTGCTGACCTTCTACCTTTTCAAGCTTGATGTCCCTTTCCAAGGAATAGCATCTTCTAGAAAATGGCCAAAGTATGTCAGATGAACCTTCACTATCCTTGCCTTTAAGGAGCACTCAGGTTGCACCTTCTCCAAGATAAATGTTTATGCTTTTGGCACTCCATGGGATATTCTGCACTCTTCTCCAACACAACTCAAAGGCAACGATTTTTCTTCTGCCATCTTTATTCATCACCCAGCTCTCAGATGCACAGCAAGCAATTTGAAAGATCATGGCCTCAATCTGGCGCACCTTAGTCTTCAAACTGACAGCAGTGCTCCTCACTACTTGAAAGAGGTCCCCGACAACAGATTTTCCCAAGAGAACATGTCTTATTTCTCATCTGCTGGTACCAAGGATACTGATTGTGGATCCAAGTAAGATGAAGTGATTGACAACTGAACTCTTTTTCCATCTATCAATCATAATGTTGTCTATTTGCTCAGTAGTGAGGATTTTTGTCTTCTTGATATTAAGATGTATTCTACCTTGAAGGCTATAGTCTTTGATCTTCTGAAGCAAGTGTTTCAAGTTCTCTTCACTTTAAGCAAACAAGGCTGTGTTCTACATAATGCAGGTTGCTGATGACTGTTCCTCCAACCTTGATACCATATTCTACTTAATAAAGTTCAGTTTCTCAAATAATTTGTGCACCATACAAACTGAATAAGTATGGAGAAAGGATACATGCCTGACACCTATCTTTCTAGATTTTAAACTATGTAGTGTTTTAATTCCTGATTTGTTCAGGCAAGAGCTTCTGAAGTTTCGTATGAGCACAATTAAATGTTCTGAGATTGCCATTCTTCCCAATCTTAGTTTATTATGATCCACGCAGTCAAATACCTTTGCATAGTCAATAAAACACAGATAGTCTTAGATATTAACTTCTTTTCACAGCCTGTGTAGTTTACAACCTCCAAACAACAGATGAAGGGTCAGCTGTGAGTTGGTTCTTACTCAATGGCAATGAGGTAGGTTTGGCATGAGTCAGTCTCCTGACCTGCTATCCCCCCCTTACAGTACCTGGAAAGGAACAGAAAGTTTTGGCATTTCAAGAAGTCCACTTTACATTTTTCTCAGATCTTACTCTTGGCATTGCATATCAGAAATACTGGGCCAAGCCAAATTCACAAAGGTGGCTGCTTCTACTATTTCCTCCTGGGAGTGTCTAGTCTCAGGTTTCACATTTAGATCTATGATCTATTTTGAGCTTGTTCTAAGGTGTCAGGAATGCATCTAGGTTCATTGTTTACTGCAAATGAATGTCTGACTGTTCTAACCATCTGCTGAAAAGGTGAGCCTCTGTACTTTGAATTGCCTTTGCAGCTCTGTAAAAAATCAATGGGCTGTGTGTGCGTGTGAGTAATTTCTGAAGTCTCCATTCTGTTCTGCTGACCTGCATGGCTGCTAGTTTGCAAATGCCACTCTGTCTTCATTACCAGAACTTTGCAGCTAGACTTATGAAGAATGGGGGTCTCCTGACTTTGTTAAGGAAGTTCTTGTGGCCTAGGGGAAAAGAGTTCCTCTGTCACCCCCAAGACAAGTGGTTCAAATCTATCAGATGCTCCTTGGGAGAAAGATGGGCAATCTCTTCCCTTTGTTCTTAAAAACTATTTGGATATTCAATTTTTATGTATTTCCTTTGTATATTTATTTTTTAATATACAGTTGAGATTCGTTTAGATCCTTGTTGCTGTTGTTGTGTGCCATCGACTTGGAACCAACCCACAGCTGACCCTCTGGTGGGTTATCAGAGGGAGACAGCCCATCGTCCCATGGAGCAACTGGTGGATTCAATCTGCAAGCTTTCTGGATTGTAGACCAGGTTCTTGCCACTAGGACACCAGAGCTCCCGGTTTAAACTCTAAAATTTCTAAATTTAAATCTAAGATTTCAAAAAGAAAATAAATCCTGCTGGTCTATTGATTGTGACTGCTTTTTATCTATGAATGATGTTGGGAAGAAATGACTGATTTCTATATATCATGTGCTATACAACTGTTTTAAGAGCCTTGACATGCACTGGATTAAGTGCTGGGCATCTAACCACCAGGCTCTGCGGGAGAAAGATGAGGCCGGTTGCTTCTGTAAGACTTACCATGCTAGAGCCCTATGGGGCACTTCCTACAGGGTGACTATCAATCAGAATTGCATCAATAGCAATGAATCCTGTGGTTTTATGACAGTCTTATACATATTTAAAACTGGGGTTTTTAGGTTTTCTTTTACATTTTGACAAACGTTTATATAGTTTTCAAGATATGACAAGTGTTCATATTGTCTAGATGAATTATATAAAAGAATTTCATGCTCTTTTTTACTGAGAAAGATGCTGCTTATTTTCATTTTTCACTGTTCACTTCTGCGCTGTAGACAAATTTGATGTTTATATACGGATCTTGTACTCTATGTTAAAAGCTCACTGCCAAGTTGAAGTAGGGTTTTTTGTAGATTCTTGGGGATTTGTGGAAACATGAGCAGAGACAGGTTTCGTTCTTTTTTTCCAGTGAAATATCCTTTTATTTTATCTTCTTTTCTCATTGCACAAAGTGCTCCAGCAATATGTTGAATATTGGTAATTAGCACAGATGTTCAGGCCTGGTTCCAGATCTTAGAAAAAGACTAAATAGTTTTTTCCCTTCAAATTCAGTGCAGTTATGTCAGATGTCTTTCGTCAGACAAAGCAGCTCTGGTGGCTGAACCTTAACAGGCCTGATGCTCAGAACCACCGTTATGGCTGCATCAAGGTAAAATGGCTTAAAACAGACCCCAAAGACAGTGTTCCAGATCCTACTTTACTGAGTAGTGACTGGGGTCTTAAAAGCTTGTGAGTGGCAATCTGAAGTGTAATAATGTCTCTCCTTGGCTGAAAGAACGAAGCGTGGAGAAAACGTTTAAAAATTTTAAAAAACCATGGAAACAATCAGCCCAAAAGATTAATAAACTATGAAAATTCCAACCTCCATGACCTTGAAAAAAGAACTACATGGTGCCCAGTGACCATGGACAGCTGCTGTGAAAGGGTAAGAGGTCCTGAATGGAGCAGAAGAAAAAATGTGGAATCAAGTTCAAAATAGTAAAAAGGCCACCACCTTACTGATTTAAGTACGGTAATAATCACCTTACAGATTATTGGGACAAAGTTCAGATATGTTGCTAGTAGGGTTGCTATGGGTCATATTTGACTCCATGTCATCTAACAACAGTAACAACTGATTTCATAGATAATGGAAGAACTTCTAAGACTGACCCTCAGACACTCTTCAAACGACTATTTTTGTCCTTCTGTGACTTTATGTGTCCTAACTGTATGTACCATAACTAAGATAGTTGACTTAGGAAAATGTGTATCAATGAATGAATGGGAACTCATCTTTTTTGTAAACTTTCACTAAAATCACCGCTATTGTTGTTATGTGCTACTCAGTTGCCTGTAACTCATAGCAACCCTATGAACAACATATCTGAACCTGTCCTATCCTGAGCTGAGTCTGTCTTTGACACACCGAACCCTATTATCCCAGTCACTGTGTCAATCCATCTCATCCAGCATCCTCCTCTCTTGTGCTGTCCATCTATAATTCAAAGTATGTTGTCCTTATTCAAGAACTGATCCCTCCTGGCAACATGCCCAAAGTATATGAGGTAGAGCTTCAAAATCCTCGCCTCCAAGGATAAGCTGTTTGCACCCGCTCTAAGACAAATCTGTTTGTTCTCTTGGCAGTCCATGGAATGTTCGACACTTTTCTTCACAATTAGAAATATATTAAAATAACTATATAAAAGGACCAGAAACAAAAAAATGTTGCATTAAATCAGATAATACTTAATCACTTAAATAACATGATTCACTTGATGTATTTCCTGGCACATGGTGGTGATAGTGGTTGCTGATTGCTGTGGACTTGAGCACAACTCACAGTGACTCCATGAACAAAATGCCTGAAGCCCTTCCACAACCATCGCCATTTATCAAAGTTCATAGGGGCTTCAGGCCTTTTTTTCATAGGGTCGCTATGAGACATGCTTGACTCAAAGACAATTAACAATAACAACCAGAGCTATTAGGCAACCACTGGGTGCTTACCCAAGATAATCTTCTTCTTGTGGTTGTTGCTGCTGTGTACTGTTGAGTAGGAACCAATCCCTAGCTGACCTTCCAGCAGGTTTTCCGATACAGTTTAATCACATGGGAGGAGATTGCCCATCTTTCTCCCACAGAGCAGCTGATGGATTTGAACTGTGTTATCTTTGGGATGTGACAGCACAGCTCCTCATCACCAAAATGTTTGCATCTTTTGCATGTGTTTAATATAGGACAACCCTATTTTCTGAGAAGAATAAATTCCTAAAAATAGCAAATAATTCAAAACTTGTATAATTTTAACAATCTGGGTACAAAGTGGTGGGTTAAGTTTTTTCTTCAAAGTGACAGATCACAATAATGATTAAATTTGCATCATTTGGAAGAAAAAGCACTTGGAACAGGTGTTTGCATAAAGCAAGAGCAGTCATTCCATAAAAATGGTGATACTCATCCATGCAGGAACACTGGCTTCATGCTTTCATTTAACAGATAATTACTGAGGGGCCATTAGAAGTCAGGTACAACTCCAGTTCCCAGAGTTAGTATACTGAGCAAGACAGATGATCCTTTCTCTCTGTAAGCATGTCGCATAGAGAGAGGGAAATATAATAAGCACTTAGCAAAGAATCAGCAATAATTTCAGATGGAAGTTAAGTACTATGAAAGTAACTTAGCAGAATTTCTTCTTCGAAGAGTTTTATTAGCAAAATTAAAAGACTCCCTGCAGATGAAGAAAAACTTGGCAGAGTAATGATGTAAAAAAGGACTCTGGTCATGCGCTCTGCAGTTCTAGTCCACTAGGGACTCCACGGAAATAGGTGAACAGTCTCCTCCCATTAAGACTTACTGAGTTGGAATCAACCTACTAACAGAGATTTTTTTTAAAGTATCATAAAACAAAGAGCCCTGGTAACATGGTGTATTATGTGCTGGACCGCTAACAGAAAAGCTTTTGGCTCAGATCCATTCAATGGCCCATGGGAGAAAGTTGCTGTCTTCCAATCTTGATCCACATTCTGCTTCCTATCGCCCAGCGTCTTGGTTTATATGGTCAGCACACAATTTGAATAAGTTAAAAGTGGAAAAAAAGTAATGTAGGAAGAAATGACAGCATAAGTCACTTTCATCTAGAAGACGGCTTAAAGTCTTTCAAACATCTAAGGGGAGGGCCTATCCTAAGATGGCTTCAGCCCTGCAATATTTGGGGAAAGAAGGTTCCAGAGGCAAGGAATCAGAGCAGGTGCAAAGACCCGGATGCAGTAAACTGTTATGTGGCTGAATCATAGAAGTCAGAGGTGGCTATGGTCAATCTCAGAAAAAGGACAGTCAGAAGACACATAAAAGCACAAGCACATGATTTTGTGTGTACTTGTAATCTGGTGTGCCAATCAGACAAAGTCAGATGGAGACAGGATGTCAGAATAACCATCTACTTGCTTCAGTCTGTAGTTGTTTATCCTCTGCACCACAGAAGGTTCTGAGTGGGAAGAGTTGGCCAAGCACACAGGGCCAGGAGAGGGCACTGTGGGAATAAGTAATCATAGGTACCAAGAAAGGAATTCCACTAATGACATCATTTAAGAATGGTGTCCTGGGCAGGGCTGCACACATGAGGATGCTCACAGCTGTACACCTGCAGATCTAACACATTGAGAAGCACAGTCACAAAAGGATGAAAAGCCAAGTCCACTACTTGTGGAGGGTAAAGATGAATACATCGAACCCTCAGCCTTCCCTGACTTTCAAAGTGTTATCAGTATACATCTAACTAAATAACACTGGAAAGGCCAGAAAATTACACACAGGAGAGAACCTCCATGGTTTGTTTACTGGCCTTTAAGTTAAAACTGGAAGAGTTCAAGATGTAAAATTGTTTGTTAGGTGGCTTTGAGTTGAGTATGACCAACAGCGACCCCGTGAACAACAGGTCTGAACGCTGTCCTGTCCTACGTCATCCTCACAATCTGACATACCTGAGCTCTTTACTACAGTCACTGTGTCAATACATCTGGGTGAGGGTGCTCTCTCTTCTGCCGAACCTCCACCTCTCCAAACATGATGTCTGTCTCGAAAGAATAGTTTCTCCAGCAACATGTCCAAAGGATATGAGAAGAAGTTTTGCCATCTTTGCTTCTGCAAAGGACCACTCTGGCTGCATATTCTCCAAGACATATGTGTTTGTGGCAGTGCATGGGATACTAACAACTCTTCTCTACCACCACAATTCAAAGGCACCAATTCTTCCTATTCTGTCATCCTTATACACTGTCCTGCTTTCAGATGCACAGCAAGTGGTTGAAAAGACCATGGCTTGAATCAGGCACACTTAATTCTTTAAACTGACATCAATGTTCCTTAAAAATCTGGAAAGCTCCCTGACTGCAGTCTTTCCCAGTGAAATAAATTTTCTGGTCTCCAGACTGCTGGTATCAAGGGTGTTGACTGTGGATCCATGTAAGATGAAGTTGTTGACAGTTTCAATCTATTCTCCCATCTATCATGATGCTGCCTATCAGTCCAGTGGTGGTAATTTTTGTTTTCTTGATGTTGAAATCCAATTCATAATGAAGGTTGTATTATTTGCTCTTCGGCAGCAAGCTTCAAGTCATTCTCATTTTTAGCAAATAAGGCTGTGTCATTTGCATAACGCAGGTTATTGCTGAATCTTTTTCCTCCAATACTTATGCCACATTCTTCACAGAATCCATCTTTTTGAGTAAGCTGCTCAGCATACAGATTGAATAGGTACAGAGAGAGGATATTACCCTGATACACACCTTAAAGATGTATAATCATAGTGTTTTATTCATTACCTTTTGTATATTTGCACTACTTCTTTTCCTTTTAAAACACTGCAGTACAGGCAGTGAGCTAAATTCTATCCTACTTTGATGATCCAATAAATAAGGAGGCGGCTTTAACAGAAACCTATCAAGAATTCCTTGGCCTCTTTTAGTCCCATATGATTCCAAGGATGCATCATGCTAAATTTTCCCCATATAATTATAATTTAACCTTATAAATCCATTCATAACTATTTTCCAAGCCCTATAGCAGAGATGCTGAGACACAATGATTTCAGAAATCACAGTCAGGTCTCCAAATTAAACAAGCTCAACATGTAAGGTCTGAGAAGACATTAAACAACGTTGCCTCGATAAGGAACCTGTGATAGCTGAGGTCAGTGCTGGGCAAGGTCAAGTAACTGATTCCAATGTGAGAGAAGGGAAAGTGAAATGTCCCAGAATAGAGGATCAGGCCTCAGAGGCTGAAAAAGATAGGGGCCAAGTCCTTATTATAGGTCTCTGTGTTTATTAAAATTTATGAAAACAGTGTATTTGAATTTTGTAAATAAACGTGTAGGAAATTTTTTTAAGTAAATAAAACCTACACAGTATCCTATATAGTGCTTACATTCACCAGATGTTTTCTAACACATACTCTCAGATGTGATGATGGTCATATGAGAGGGAGCTGAATGTTTACACACAGAGCCTATCTGAGTTGGAGACCTCTGCCCAAGTACCTAGTCTGGCATCTCTCATTTCCCCAAACCCGTAAAAGATGCTGAAGAGCTGAGTGGCCTATGCAGACTGAGGTGACATCACTATGGCCAACCAACTATTTGCCCTTCAGTCAATTCCAACCCTCTGATGGGTTTGTCAGGCTGTAAATCTTTGTAGTAGGAGACTGCCTCATCTTTTTCCCCCAGCTAGGTGATTTGAACTACTAACCTTTAAGTTTAAGAGCCCAACACACAATAAATGTATAAGCCACCAAGACTCCTTCATTTTGGCCAAGCAGATGTCATTTCAGAAATGTAGAATGAAACCTGAATCTAGAAGAAAAAGTTCATTATCAACTAAAACTGCAGGAACTTTACCCAGAATGCAAAGGCCACAGAGAACTGTTTCAGTAAATAGGTGTCTATGATGGATTCACAGATGAAGCCAAGAACTCCAAACTCCCCTGTGTTATAACCCACAGTGTGGGGTGGGAGTAAATAATCATAATGCTATCCCTCTTCCATTACACCATCATCCCATTATTCAACCTGGCAGGCCAGCTTCAGGAGTGCCCCTGGAATCAATTAACAGTGAATTATTTAGATTAACAGTTACTGCAAAGTATTCCCCTGGTGTTATTTCATAGGAGACATCTAGTGCTTTTCAAACTTTGCCCTGGGCCCATGTAAGTGACAAAATTTAACATTAAAATGAAAGGGATTTTTATTTTCCCTTCTCCATCTATGAAGATAAGACCACATGCAGAGTCTTCCCATGTGGAAAATTGAAATATCAATTCTGGCTGTCTAATTTTAACTGTAAGCTTGCAATACAGGATGCTTACTTAGCCTGTGTTTTGTAGAGGAAGTGGTCTGAAGGGGAAACACAAGGACACTGCCCCCTACTATCCAACTCCATCAAGTCCAGACAATGCTGAGAGCCAGTAGGAAGGCAAAATCCCACACTTCACACAGAGGTCACAGTATGGTGCCCCCAAGGACTCATTGTCTCACTTTCTTTCTGAAATTCAGCTTAGGAACATACACTTTCCTAGGAATTAAAGCTGAACTTTGCTAGGAATAAAAAATAATGTCACCTTGCAAAGAAACGAGCTAGGAACTTTTGGATTTTTCTCCTGATTCTTCCTCCCTTACATCAAAACTCATCCATTTAGCATCTTATTTGTCCTAGTTGGTAAGAAGAATAATATGCCCTCAAAAAATGTCCACATTAAAAAAAATTTTTAAAAAAAATGTCCACATCCTAATACCTCAAATCTGGAGGTGTAATGGGCTCTCTGGTTGTTCTGATCCACCAGCAACTTCTCAGGAGAAAGATAACAGTGAGTGTGTTTGTGAGTTTTATCGGTGGACATGCTAATCAATGACATGGCAAGGAGGATTTAAGGCTCCATATGGATTAAAGTTGCTAGTCCGTTGATTTTAAACTCAGGAAGTTATGCTGGGTCATCAGAATAGACATAACATGATTCCAAGGACCAGAGACTCAAAGCTACTATTCAAAGCAGTGAATGCTTGGTTTGAAGGTCAAGGAGGGGGTCATGAGCCAAAGCTGGCCTTGAGAAGCAGGACAACAAAGATATGCATTCTCCCTGGAACCTCCAGAGGGAATCTGTCTGGATTTTAGCCCATGAGACCAATTTTGAACTTCTGATCTCCACAATGCTAAGGTAATGAGCGTGTACTGCCTGGAGGACCGCATTTGTGGAAGTTTGTCACAGCAGTAATAGGAAACTAATCCACTCCATCACTCATACTGCTCTGATCTCTGAGTTCTCCATTTGCTTTCCACTTAAGTCCATTCCATCAGCAGCAAAGCGCCAACAGAAGAGAGATGAGTATCCTGTCCTCTGTCGATTATGGAGACAGAAAGCAGATTTTACAATCATTTCAAGTCATCTTTGTACGTCCTTAACTGTGAAGGTCACTGTACCTTCAGCTATCTGGATGGATCATCCCCCATCTCTTTCAGGTGTATGCTCAAAATACCTGCTTAGCCAACTTCCTCCAAACTCATCACTGGACAGACTCCACTGTCCTTGTTGCTGGTTGTCATCCAGTCAACTCTGATGCAGAGGAGTTCACATACAAGAAGACAAAATATCACCCAGTCCCATGTGGTCTTCCTGATTGGTGTTATGTCTGCATTTTACAGCAAGTGAATGCCTATCATGTAGTATATGGTGGTCCAGAAGGTTTTCATTGGCTGATTTTTTGAAATAGATATTATCTTTCTTCTTAGTCTGGAAGCTCCATTGAAACCTGCCTACCTTTTGTGAAACTGCTGATATCTGAAATATTAGTAGCATATCTAGCTTCCAGCATCATAGCAACATAAAAGCCTCCACAATATGATGGACATTGCACTCCAGTAAGTGTTCAATGACAATCTCCCCTCCATAGACAGTAAGTTGAAGGCCAGCAGGAACTTTATCCACTGCTTTAACTCCCATTCTCACAGGTAAGCATGGATTAGAGCCCATGGAAGCCATCCCTGGGTCCCGCCTCTAGGTTTCTGCTCAGTAAGTCTGCAGAGCCATCTCATCTCTAGCAGCTCCCAGGTGATGCTGACACCACAGGTCTAGGACCCTCACTTGGAGAACCACTAGTCAAACCTTCTCTCGCACACAGCAGGTGCTCAAGGAATGTCCGCTGAATGAGTACATGAGAGGGCACATCATGGTGCTTCCTGCTTCTTTATAAATTTCTGTGGTCATATCTAAAAGCTGATCACTTTATTGATACGTTTTTCCTACAGGTCTGTGCACAGGTTACACCAGGCCTTAAGGGATGCACACACTCTTCTCAAGTCTTGTGAAATACCCTCCACACCACGGTGCCTCAAATCCCAGCTACTACAAGGAATCATTCTCCTCCAGATGACCACAGCTGAGCTCAGGATTTTTTATGCCATCTTCAAAGTTCCCCTCAAGGCGGGCTTCCTTTTTATGGCTGAAGAGGAGTATCACTGCCCCACGCATAACAATGAAAAACAAGAACCACACTAAACATCCAGCCATGGTGATGCAGGTAAGTAAGAGACGAGGAAGACATATGCTGAAGTATCATTTCATCATAAAAATCATGTTTACACAGATTGTTTTAATAGCTGCAGTAAAATGGCTTTTATATAAAACTATAAAGAATGAAGCTGGAGCAACATTCCCTGTGAAAGCTTGCCTGTAGGAGGGCAGGTGCAGGTGACTTTGTTTACAGGGTTGTGTACGCAGCAGCAGCTGGAGCAGCAGCCATGCACCTACAGCTCGTCTGTGTCTGCTCTGTAACTGGCTGGATGGGGTGGATGCGGGGAGAAGGGAGAGGTTAACCAGTGATGGGGAAAGGGTCATATGCTATCCATGTCCTGTCTGGATGTGAGACTAGATTAGTGCTTCTCTATCTGCCAAAATAACAAATAAGCCTATCTTAAAGGAAGTGCTCCTTAGAGGCAAGGATGGTAAAGCTTCGTCTCATGTACTTTGGGCATACTGTCAGGAGAGGCCAGACCTGGGAAAAAGACCTCATGCTGGAAAAGGTGAAGGGTCACAGAAAGGAAGATATTTAATGAGATGGATTGGCACAGTGACTGCAACCAGTGAGCGCAAGTATTTCAGAGACTGTGAGGACGGTGCATTATAGGGCAAGGTTCAGATGTGCTGTTCACAGGCTTGCTATGAGTTGTACTTGACTCAATGACAATAAACAACAATATCTGTCAATATGAGTAAGAATCAATTCAACAGAAAGGGGGATGACTTGTTTCTTTGGGGTTTTGGTCTGCTTACTGAAAGAGCAGAAGATTGTTTCATGGTAATATAAATATAACAGAGTGATAATGGGGTTGTTATTGGCCATCAAGGTAACCCATTACTCATGACTATCCCTGAAGTGCTTGCTGCAGAAGGTCAAGGACTGTAGTCTTCAATATGGATTGAAGCTCAACATCATGAAAACAAAGATTCTCACCACTGGGCCAACTGGCAGCACCACCACAGATGGAGAAGAGACTAAAGTTGCTAACAATTACAGCTTACTAGGCTCCACAATCAACACTCTTGACACCAGCAGTCAGGAAGTCAAAAGACAAATTGCATCGGAAAAATGTGCTGTCAGAGACCTCTTCAGAGTGCTGAAAAGC
This sequence comes from Elephantulus edwardii, assembly GCF_000299155.1. Taxonomy (NCBI): domain Eukaryota; kingdom Metazoa; phylum Chordata; class Mammalia; order Macroscelidea; family Macroscelididae; genus Elephantulus; species Elephantulus edwardii. The sequence goes on from NW_006399898.1 coordinate 2,389,992, forward strand.
AGTGATGTCAGTCTTGATACTCAGGTGCGCCTAATCTAGGCCATGGTTTTTGCAATTACTTGCTATACATCAGAGAGCTGGACAAAGATTCAAGATGACAGAAGAACTTTGAAGTGTGATGCTAGAGAAGAGACTTAAACATACCATGGACTGCCAAAAAAACAAACAGGTCTGTCATAGAGAGGGTCAAACAAGTTTCTCCTAGGATTCTAAAGCTCCATCTCACATACTTTTGGCACATGGCCAGGAGTGAGCGGTCCTTGGAGAAGGACATCATGCTTGGAAGGGTGGAAGGACAGCATAGGACAGCAAGACCCAAGGTGAGATGGACTGATACAGTGACTGGGGCAATGCGGGTTGGTATGTCAGAACTAGTGAAACTGGCTCAGGACAGGGCAGGCTTCAGAGCTGCTGTACACAGACTTCTTATGGGTCACAGGCAACTTGACGGCTCATCACAACAACTCTCTACATAGTCTAAAAACCTGCCCCATCCCCATGACAAACTGGAGATCAAACCATTGTGATCAACAGGGTTTCCAAGGCTGGTTCTTAAGTAGACTACTAGGTTTTTCTATCGAGTCTGCTGAAACCTGCTCATTATCACAGGAACGCATGAGTCTCGCTGACAAATGGGCGGGGCTGATACAAGGGGCATCAGCCAGGAATCTAACCAAAGTACCCTAATTATCAAGTGCTGCAATGAAAAAGGTATCCCTGAGAGAGCAGCCCCTAAGAAGGGGCTCTGGTTTTTTCATTTCAAAGAAGGGAAGGAGAAAAGAAGTTTCACAGCCCTGCAACTAAACCCTTACTTATCTGAAGGCCAGGAGGGCCATAGTTTTGCAAGAATGACCAGGCCAAAGGAAAATGTGCTAAGAAGAATATTCCCTTATATAGAAAGAGAGTATGTGCTTGGACTCACAACCCCCTACCCACCTAAAACTCCACGGGCTGAATAAAGGTCCTTCCTCCTCACAACTCAGGTGTTCAGGTGATGCTTTTTCTCCCCAGGTCTCGTCTTCCTGCAACACCGTAAGAGGGTAGCTTCAAGAGTGAAGTATCAAAAAAAAAAAAGAGTGAAGTATCCTCTTATCATGTACAAGGTATTTCAGGGTGCTGGCTCTGGGTAAACATTTATCTCTGCATATCTTCTGCTTCCAGAAATTTGCCAGGACAGGAACCTGGGTCCAAAGAAGAGGCTCCATCCCTAGCTCTTCTGTCTCCGTGCTACTGAAGTCCTCTTCATTGGCTTGCTACCTTCCTTTTTAACTCTTATAAAATAAAAGGTATTACAGGTACAGCCCAGGGCACTTCCCTTGCATTGGATCAGGGTAGGGATGGGATTATGGGTGCTACATCCTACCTTTAATCCTCTTACAACTGCCTAGCTTGTCAGATCTGGGGGCAAGGGGATCATTTAAAAACCTCCACATTACATGGACATGGTTTTTGAGAGCCACAATTCAAAGCAAGACTCCACAAGGGAAGGGAGAGTTCTAACCACTACTGGCTATAACTATAGTTAACAATCACTGTATACCTGCTATTGTGCCATTCACACAGTGCTTGCTGTACCACGATCTATGCCTGTCTTCACATTTCATCCATTTTGGAACCCAGTTATTTTGAGAAAACCGAGGGAAGAGCTTTCTGAAAAATTATATGTGGCTATGAGCACAAATAGGGCTTCCAGTTTTCACAGTGCTGTTGTTTTTTAGGATCTGTCACACTGACTCTGACTCACAATAATCTATGAACAACAGATCGACACCTTGCCTAATCCTTCACCATCCTCACAATCTGCACCATGCTCAAGCCCCTCCGATCACACTGATTCATGTAAATGTGCTAATTAACAATCAGATCCCATCTCTGTCCCGTTGTGCACTGCTGAGTCGGAACTGACCCATCCATAGCTGACCCTCCAGAAGGTTCTCAGAGGCAGTTTGGTCAGAAAGGAGACTGCCCAGCTTCTCCTATGGAACAGCTAGTAGATTTGAACTGCAGGCCTCTAGGACAGCAGCACAGCTCCTTACCATTCTCTCCTGCAAAGTTCATATTCTCGTGAGGAAAAGAATGAATAAAAAGTAAGGAAACTGTAAAGAACACTGGAGAGTGACAAATGCTGTAATACAGAAGCAGGCAATCAGGGCTGTGAGGGGCTGAGAACAAGTAGACAGTCTAAAGCCGCAGAGTGGAGGCAAAACCTAAATGAAAAGTTGGTATTTGAGGAAAGGCTCGAAGATGCTGAAGGTATTTCACTGTAGCACTGTCTCAGGGATACAACAATGTCTGGGCCCTTTTACTGATGCTTTTCAATGACTGCTGTAGCTCCTACCATCACAACTATGATGCAAGAAGAAAGAGGAAGACTCAAGAGCAAGTAATAGTCACAAAACTAAATATTTTCCAAAAACCCATAGCAGAGTCCCACTGGTACCTTGCTGACCACTGCCACTGAAAGAAGATCAAGGGGAAAGAGTTTGTGGAACACTTGTTGCGACTATTGGGGGTCAATTCCAACTCACGGCAATAGCAGCTTATCCCACCGTTGCTTTTCAACTGTTTTTTGTTAGCTTATTTGTTAATTGTTTCTGATCAATTGTATAGGTCATATTTATGGGTTGCATGAAGACAAATATTACAGGGCCTTGTGACATTCCTTTCAAGTTATTTTTTGTGTTGCTTTGTATTTGTTTCATTAAACTGTGTGAAAGTTTAGAAAGTTAATTAGTTCTCTGTTGGCTGTGGGCTCTTGGTAAGGAGTATGTCTGCAGTCAGTCTACCCAAAGCCCAGCTTTTACCAGCAGACGCCACACTCCACGATGAGTCCAGCTGCCTGCTAAGTGGATCTGTTTGATGTTAACTTGCTGAATCCAGATAGTTATCAAGGACTTCCCCAAAGAGACTCAAACCTAGAATCTTCCCAAATATCGTTCCTTCCCTGAGGACCGGGGCACAATGATATCAGGTGGGGCTGTGAGACCTTGCCTGCAGGAGGAGCCCCCAACTCCTGTGCATGTCATCACCCCCATCACAAAACTATGAACTCCCCTAATCTGTCTCTGGCTCCCCCCACACTTCTGGCTGAGCAATCCTTTGATTCAATCACTCCAGTCTCTCTCTTAAATGCCTTCAACAGAACCCATACTGTGCCAGGATGAAATGTTTACAGGAAGCTGTCCAAGGGTGCTCATGGAGTCCCTGCATGGCCCAACTCAGGTTCAGTGACCCCATTCCTCTTCTTCACCTTCCCCTTGCACTACTTACAGGGTGGGGAAACGGTTGACGATTTATGAGATGGAATCTTGTTTTCTATCATCCCTTCATAACACAGCCTGAAACCCAGCTACCCAAGCAGGGCAATAGCTGAGGGCTGTTGGAGCATCTCTGAGTACAAACGAGGAACCAGGAACCCGAGAAGCCAGAGCCAGCCCTCCACCCCGCTCCCCACAGGCAGCTGGAACCCTTTGTCATCTTCCTTGTTCTTTAACTGTGGAGAACTCCAAAGGCAACTGAAAATACAATTATGTAAAATGCAATTATTCATCCAGGAAAATCATGTTTCTAAACAACACACTGCAAGATTAAACTCACAAAATCAGCCTAAAGCTCAAAATTGCCCTAATATTTCCTACTTTATTTTTACCTTGAAGCAACAAGCAGTCTATCAAAAAATATTAATCTGACAAGTGAATTTGCTTAAGCCAAGGAGTTCTTTGGACACTTTTCCCCCTTGTTTCTGACATATGTCTTTGGCAGATAAGCAAGTCAACTCCATGGCTACAGATGTTTTCCTATTCAGTTGTTTCTTTCCTCTACCACCTCTCATTTAAATAGGGCTATGATGTCTTTAAAGTTAGAAAAAACAACTCATTTTTCTAAATACAGAAAAAATCGTTAATAATTTAGCATACAAATCAGATTTTACATTGATAATAAAAGTAAAACGTACTTAGTATCACAGAGGAACGTAGGGTTATTTTTAGAAGACCTGCTTGTGCACAATGCTGGTTTTCTGGTCCAAGAAGGTAAAAGTAGTTGGGGCAGCCCTGCAAGGGAACTATGACAGCCCCCCTATTCCACTCACACTGCACTCTGTGCTATGCTGAAATCTTTGCTGTTTAGGAAAAGTCTCAGCTGGGTCTTTAAATGCCGCGGGCTGCTCCAGTCGGGAGGGGCTTATAAGCCTGAGGTCTAGGGTCTCGAAGAGGGAACACAATGGTGGGTAGAAGTTCAGCGAAGGGACGATGAAAGAACACGAGACAAACAGTCAAGTGATCTTGATGATTTTAATTCTGAGTCACTCTAATTCCCCTTCTTCTTTCTTCCCTTGCTTACTGCATTTAACATGATACATTTATATTCCATTTTTACAATTAGAGTCTTAATCAACAGCCAGAAAAACAACAAGAATAAAGTTTACATTATTTTCTTGCACACAGCTATTTTTTATGGTCATGGTTCCTTGGAGAGCATGAAAGGCTATTCTTAATGGTCATGGTTCCTGGGTAATTGGAGAGCCTGGTAGACAATGGCTTTTCGCTTAAACTTTTTCTTTTTAAACTTGTTTTTAAACCTGTTCTTCAACTTGTTTCGTAGCAAAGTTACAAAGTAAAAAAGTTACATTTTAAATTTAAGCTGATACATATTACGTTTTTAGCTAAATTTGCAATATTATTTATTTCCATTCAAAAGACAACACTTTTACACTTTCCATTATTCCAGGGGTGATCACTATCTCAATAAGGGGGTTTTGGTTTATAAAAAATATGGTTTTGGGTCATAATATCGCCTAAATTCATCATTCCAATCTCATGTTTCATGATTTATTTTACCACTTATACCTTTCATAACATCTTCCCTCCGGTCACTTTCAATCCTCTTGAAAAACATATCCCAAAAACCATCAGGGTGTTTTGCATGAAATTCATCATATTTTCCAGTATATGAAACAGGTTTATCTGTAGGCTCTGGAATTCTGTAAGGGCCTCTCCCAATAGGGGGCTGCCACAAACAACTATTACCTAACAGATAAACAATTCTTCCACCTGGTGTTCTCATGGTGGGGGGCAAGGGTTTGGGTTTTTCCTTTGAAGGAGTTCTTATAAGCCCTAGAAATCTAGGAGTCTCTGGAGTGGTCATCTCTACGATTTCCACCATTAATTCTTTTTGTTATAATGCATCCATGAATTTCCTTAAAATCATATTGTTCTTGAGAAGTTTTAGCAATGCTAAAAGAACCAGAGGTAATGTTTGCATATCAAAGTCATCACCTCCATTTAGTTCTTTCTGGGAACATCTAACAAACTTTTAGTAGGAACACTTTGTGTAAAGAACACAGCCTTTTTTCCCTGTCCCACATAGAAAACACAAAGAGACAATAGAAGAGAAATTACAGAAAGGCCAAGAACTATCATGGAGAAAGCACACGTTCCGAGAGGCTGACTTCCTTGAAGTTTTCGCCTCAATCAGGTGATTTTGTCACGCAGACTCCCTTGGAGTTGGTGTGGCACTTAAACATCACCATTTTTCAATTCCAGGGCAGGTCATACAGGGGACACAAGCATGTGAGATGGCTGGGTAGTGAGGGAGCTCTTCTGCTAACGAGCCCCTCCCTAAGTTACTCATCTTCTGCTGAATCCTCACCTGGGAAGTGTGATGGGTTCAACTATGTCCTCCTAAACTGTGCTGGATCCTATACCAGGCCTGCAGAAGGGCACGCTGCTCGAATAGTTAAGCTCTCAGTTGTTAACTGAATGATGGGCAGTTAGGACCCGCTCACTGGATCTAAAGAAGAAAAGCCTGGAAATCCACCCCCTTCACAATTACAGCCTAATAACAGATAACGCTGTGGGGCAGTTCTCTCTTGTCATGTGGGACCATTCAGAGTCAAAACTCTACTCAAAGGCACTTAATATCATGCCTGTGGACATGACCACACTTTGGGAGAGGGTCTGTCTTGTTTTATGAATGCACTCATCATTGTAGGTGGGCACTCAACCTCATTATATCTGAATTACCACAGCAGCACCGACATGGAGACCAGGATGTCAAATGGAGACAGACAAGGAAGCCAGTGAGTAACCCAGAGGAGACAAGGGCTTTACCCAGAGCTGACAGAGACAGAGCCTTCCTCCACAGCTGGTGTCCTGATTTTGTCAGAAAACAAGTATCTGTACTTGAAAGCTTCTGACCTGTGTTATATTTTTTACAGCAGCACGAGATGGCTAGAACAGGAAAACACTAAGAAGATGAGAATCCAAAACAGTTAACTGTGCTCCTGAAGGACTACAGAGTTAACAAGACAAGACTGGAACAGTTTTATCAATGAATCAGGATAAAATCACCAGGGTTAGGTCAATCCTTTTGAAGCTATCAAAGAGATTACACAAGCAAGCTGGAATGCAGAGCTCACTGCTACCAAGAGAAGAGCTGGGAGTAGAGCATGTCTCTCCTCTACCCTGTACTCGGAACCTCCTTAACACCGGGTAAGGTTAGACATAGAGAGACGTCCAAGGATGCTGGGCTATGGATACTGAAGGAGACAAGGACTTCTCATAAAGCAAGCACCATAAATTTGGAAGTTTAGGGATTAGCTTCCTTAACTGTGAGAATAAATTTGCTAAAGCCATACACTTTTAGTATTTCTGTTACAGCCACACGGGAGAACTAAGACAGCTGGTGCAGGTTCCAGGGATCAGAGACCCATGAACTTCCATGAATTTCCTCGTCCTGGCTTCATCCATGGGTTTTACTCCTCCCTCCCACAATGATGACTCTTCATATATTGACCAACATTCTATCACTAACATACCTCTGCTTCTGAGTCAGCTGGGTCACCAGCCATATCATGTTACCTCTGACAAAAGAGAAAAAGAAATGTTCCCTTTCTGTAGGTAAAGTAAGCCTCCTGCTGTGGAATGGATTACAACTCACAACAGCCAGTAGGACAGAGTAGAACCAAGCTCAGTCTCGAGGGTTACTGATCTTCATGGAAGCTGGCTGCTTCATCTTCCACTCAAAGAGTGGCTGGTAGGTTTGAACTCCCTCATGACTGTGAAGCTGAAAGCTGAGAATATACTTGTCATCTGCTGACAATGAGACACTGTAGACCTACAAAAACAGATTGAAATGTTGCCCAATCCAGCACCAACTTCATGACCACGCTCAGGCCCATTACTGCAGTCACTATGTCCATCCATCTTGTTGAGGGTCTTCCTGTCTTTCGCTGACCTTCTACTTTTCCCAGCGTAAGTACACACAGTTGAATGGGTAATGGGGAGGAGGGGGGAAAATCCCACAAGTTGGCCACAACATATCTTTAAACTTAACGATGGTGGTTCAAATGTGGATGCGTGGGAAGGAGCCTGAGTAAAAACAGCACAACTGGGGTTTCTAGGGTATGATCACTCATACCGACAGAGGTTCCTCCTCTAACTGCATATTTAAAGGAGAGGGTTTGTACAGGAGACGAACAGGGTCCCTATGAATAATGCCCTGAGGCCTCTGACAGTGATTGCTAATCGTCAGCTGTCCCAGTTGGTCCTTCCTAAGATAATTCTGCAGCCACTTCCAGCTCGGTAATGAGTGTGTCTGCCTAAAGGGCAAAGGGACAACTGAAATAATGGGCACCACGGACAACACCCAGAACACCACTGATGTGACGAGAAATACAGTCCACCTTTGGGTCTGCCTCTGACCTTGGTCTTAAAAGAAATAACAATTCTCAACAAAATGGAGGGGGTCCCCCAAGAAAAAACCCACCTTCAACAGAAATCCGTATTTCATATAAACAAAATAGATCATGGTGTCATTTAATTAAACAGAAGTGTCTAAGTATGCTACCTAACCTGATGAGTGGCTCTATTCTCTTATACCCAGATTTGTTGAGCAAAAGGCAAAGAATTAAGATTTCCTCTCACTGAGGATCTGAGTTTTCCCTCTTAAATGCAGAAATGTCTTTTCTAGCAGTATATTAAAAAGCTGTATCTCACATATATTTTTTTATAATATAGGTCCGTTTTTACCCATAACTTGCTATTGTATCTTATTTTCGAAAAACTCCCATTTACAGAATAGCTGTGGTTATTTTAATGGCAAGAACTTGAGCTATGGGCATTTAAAAACTCTGCAAAATGTTAAGATTTTATAATGTCAAATTTATTTAAGGTATCCTACAAAATCAGATCTTTTTTCCTCATACAACCTCACTTTCACTCCACATTCTGACATATGCACACCTTGTTTCATTGCACTTCACTTTACCAAGCTTCACAGGCTCCGCACCTTTTACAAATTGAGGGTCTGTGGCAATTCTGCACCAAGCAAGGCTATCTGCATTATTTTTCCAACAACATGTACTCATTTCATGTCTCTATGTCACATTTTGTACCTCGGGCACGTAGTTCTGATGTCCCTGGAGAAGGGCAACTTGCTTGGAAAAATAGAGGGTCAGTGAAAAAGAGGACTAACACTCGGGCTGCAGCACTGGGCTTACATGGAGCAATGCTAGTGCTGTGGACTGGGGCAGGGCTGGGCTGGGCTCTGTTCTGTCACTCACCGTCAGTGGGGACTAATTCACAGCATGTAAGAACAATAACAGAAGAATACCTGATGCATTGTACGTGTGATGTTGGCTTGTTGTTAACTGCCATCAAGTCTACCACAACTCAAAACCTGAAGCTTTTCCCTCTCCTGCTCCCTCTTCACAATCTCCATCACTGTTCAAAGCCATTGTTGCAGTCATTGTGTCAATCCATCTTGAGGGCTTTCCTGCACTTTCTTCCCAAAATGAAAATATGCCCAAGGTATATGATGTGTGTGAAGAGGGGGGTTCCCCCTCAATTGTTTTATTATTAATTTTAATGAAAATTTTCAGAGACTTTGGATTTCCATTCATCCACTGTTACACTTTTCTCCCTGCCCACCCCTTCCCCCACCCACTTCACTCTTCTTTTTGAAAAGTAAAAGAAAAATTCTTTCACTCTTTTACAATCCCTCCCCCCAGGTCCACTCCACTATGCAGCCTTCATTCTGGACTCCTGTCATGACAATAATACCTAATCATATATCCCTTTTAAACAGGTTTCTCCCTCATCTGTTTCAATGCAGTATACATTATTTAACCTTGCCTCTAAGCAGCACTCTGGTTGCACCTTTTCCAAGATGGATTTGTTCTCTTGCAATCCATGGGATACTCAATATCCCTCTTCAACACCACAATTCAAATGCATGAATTCTTTTGTCTTCCTTATTCATGGACCAACCTGTTCATGCATGATATTAGCTAAGAATATTAACTACATTCTGGACTATCAGAAGAATTAACAAATCAGTCTTAGAATAAATGGACTAAAAATGCTTCATAGCAATGAGGATGGTGAGAAGTCAGCTCACTTACTTTGAACATATCATAAGATCAACTGCTAAAAAAAGACATTATATTTTGTAAAGTAGAAGCCTGGCCATGACTTATGAGCTAGACCCTCAATGAAATGAAATGACCCAGGAGTCCAAACAATGGGCTTAAACATACCAAAGATCATGGAGCTGGCACAGACAGCAGCATCTCCCTCTGTTATATTCAGAGCATCAGGAGAAGCCACCACCAGGGTCTCTACCACCACCACCCTCTGTGATAGATAACTTTCTAAATACTCTAGAAAAAGTGACTCGCTTAGCCCTCCAAACAACCCTGTGAATAGGCATCACCATGTCTGTCTGTATTATTGGTCTCCTTTGATTAGGATAAAAGGAGCCTTAATGGCACAGGGGTTTAAGCACAGAGCTGCTAACTAAAGGGTTTGAACTGACCAGCTCTCCAAGAGGAGGAAAGTGTGGCAGCCTACTCCTGTCAATATCACAGCCTTGGAGACCCTAGGCAGGGGCAGTTTAACTCAGTCTTCCAGGGTCACTGAGTCGAGTCAACTCAAAGGCACTGGGTTCGGATCAGGATGCAGAGCTGAGTTCCCGGGGCCTGGGTGACTTGGCCTGGCCTCTTGTGCGTGTCCATGTCCCTGAAGCCAGTGAGCCCTCTACAACTGCCAACTGACAGTAAAGACTCAAGAGATGCTGTTGCAGGACTGACCTGCTGCTGGAATAGATGCCACTGTCCTCGTTGAGACTGCTACGACAAGGAAGGATTCCCAGGAGAAGCTGGGGCTGTCTTTTTCTCTCAGGGACAGAAGCTGCTGGACCCAGAAGCCAGCACAGCAGAAGGTAACCTCAATAAAAAAGAGACAAATAAAAAACACTAGAGACCATGTATGAAATTCTCGATCCAGCCTTGTGTGAGCTCCCCTATACAGGCTGTCATAGATGACTCATAGCAACCCTATGAACGAAAGGCCTGAGCACTGTTCATAGAGTTTCCGGAGGCAAGCTATTTTGGAAGTGGATGGCACTCCTGCTTCCAAGCTTATTTTAATCTGGGACCTCCACCAACACTGTCCACCATGAGTAACCATTATCACATCTGGCACATCAGTGTCACAGTGTTTAGTATGACAGCAACTACGAGTTACCTCTGTACAGCAATGCACTGATCAGTGCTAAACCACGGAGGAGAATGTTTGAAAAAAAAAACAAACAAACCTGTTTGAACCAGGCCTGAGGGCCGCAGAGTAAAATCACCTACCTTGGGCTTGGTGGCATAACCTGTCCACCAGGCCAATGACGCTAAAGGAGGCAGTAAAATTTTATCCTTCAATATGAACAGTCTTGTGTAGAGTTTTGTTAATTATTCTTTGAAAGGATGAACAAAAATGCACAGGCTGTACTAAAATCCAGGATTCAGGTTCACTGCCCATACATTAGTTCTGATACATACACACCTATCTCCTGCAGAACCTCACTGGTGGATTCAAACAGCCAGGCACATCAGCAATGAAATTCACTATTGACTATGGCAGGACAGCTGTCTAGAGTCAGTGAACAAAATAAAAAAAAACAACCAAATAAAATTAAATTCCATTTTAAAAAATAAAACAAAAAACACCTGACCCTCAAACGTGCCTAGAGTTAGCAGTGGATTGTTGTCGTTGTTGTTCTTAAGGGCCGTCAAATCATAGACGACTCATCATGACCCTATGAAAGAAAGACTTGAATACGAAAAACTTTCACCATTTCTCTAAGTTCACTGAGTTTCTGGAGGCAAGCAGTAGACTTAAAAAAAAAAAAAGATTTCCACAAATGAGAAATATATATACATACATACATTCACAAACCAAAAATTCCACTAGATACTGGAAGGCTTTACTGATTGAAACCAAAAATGTATAAACAGAACTTCCAAGATAGATTATAGCTATAAATTATTAGCACAGTAAATCTCTTAAGACTTGAGAAGGATGCATTTTTAACATTCTGGCACTAAAGAGTACGACCTAGCACACAGCCGTCTATATGAGTTAAGGATTTTAGCTACCAAAGATCAAACACTAGTCATTTAATACATTCCTGCTACTTGGTAAATGCAATTTTAGGAACACAAAAACCAAGAGTCATGACTATAAATAAACCACAGCATGACTATATATAAACTGTATGTATACATAAACAGAGAAACAGCAGGCCTTCCAATTAGGAGATTCACACTCAGTTCCTGAGTGCAGGAACGAGGCACTAAGTTGCTAACCTAAAGAATGGCAGTTGGAACCCACCAGCCACTCTGCTGGAGGAAGATGAACCAGTCTGCTTCCATAAAGATTTACAGCTTGGAAGTCCTATAGGGCAGTTCTGATTTGTCCTACAGGGATTCTAAGGTTAGGATTGACTCAAATGTTGTATTTATTGCTATGGACTTGTTGGGGGTTTTTTAATTCTTCTGTAATAATTTCACGTATCAACATAGGGTTGTGTGGGCACAAAAGAGAGAGACTGCAGAAGGGTCCAGGCTTCAACACAAAGGATTATATAAACTCTTCCAAGCCCGTTTCACATGAGTTGCCTTCATTCTCTCAGTTGTAGGATGTGCCCAAGAGGGGACTGCACAAATGAACCATCTTACTGACATACACTCATGGTATATGAACTTATGTGGTCTAGGGACCTGCATACATGCAAGCTGCACTATGTCACTGGGACAGAACTTACGGAGTGTGATGTGGATGTTTACATTTGTCAAGAGATGCACTTTCTTGTTTAGACACACAGAACCTATGCAGCTGGCATGAAATGGGTGACGGCACATTCGTAGGCACATGTACAACCCTTTCAAAACATCTACTTTTTAGGCATATTCCATTCTATCACCTTGATTATACTTCCACATAGACACAGACATGCGCGTGCCTGACACCAACTCAAATACACACAGGACCCTGCTTTCACCTGTCAGCAACACCTCCCTCCTCCCATCCAGGCAAGCATTCAGTCCCAGCTCATATATTTATTTTTTTCCTCTTTCAGCTTTATCCAGTGCTTCTAGATTTTCTGAAGCATTAAGACGCAGGTTCAGTTACAGAATGAAGCAGGATGATTTTAAGAAAGCGATATTTCCCTCTTTGCAGGCGATTCTTTTTCCCACTCAGGCTGATGTGCACTGGTGTCGAATCAGCAGCAGATGCTTGATTCAAAGAGAGCTTTGTGAAGTGTCAGATGGAGTGTATAATACGGGGAGCACTCCTGAAGAAAATGCAAGAGTCTTTACAAACACAAGATCCCTTTTAATTGCAGATTTCCATGCATTCAGAGAACTACAACACACTGACTTTGTCTACATCTCCAAGGGCCACACTTCATTCTTTTCAGTGCTATTTGCCCATTAGCTGCCTTAAACCTTCTGCTCATAGTGTGTCACTTTCTGTTGCTTCTGAGAGATCACCATTATGAATGGATAATGTAGCAGATACTATTACCATCATATGGATAATATAACTATTTATCCATTTAAGATGAAATGAACTATTGAGCTGGGTGGGTTTGAACCTCTGAGCTTCCGGTGAGTGGCCACTTTAGCCACTGCTCCAAAATGGATCCTGTGTAGAGTGGGAAGAAATATACTGGTAAGCTTCCAAGGAGAACTTAAGAGCACTATGGTTTGTGGAGCTCTTCTCCTTGTTGAGTGGGACACACAAACGCAGGGCCTCGGGGGAATGAGTGGCCTGTAAAAACATTCATCTTTGTCCACACCCATCCTCACTTACTCTCCTTCCTGTTCCCTCATGAAATGTTGAACCCTGTCTTTAAAATACTGAAGGAGCTTCAATTGTCCACAGCACAGGACTTCCAGTTCCTTGCCCTGTTCCACAGCATGATGGACAGTTTTTCTTTTATTATCAAAGAAAAAAATCCATTATGGATGTAACTGTCTAAAGAGCTAGTGCAAGGATGAGGCCTCTCCTCAGGAGATCTTAAGAGCCCACAGATCTCTTTTGTGACCAAAGCTGGTTTCCTTATCATAAAAACAACAATATTTTCCACTCAGTTTAGTGTTGGGAACACAGCGTCATCTATTTAAATTCTGCATAATCCCCAGGCGGCAAAGCCTCAAATCCTTTCTGATATTAAACAAACTATAAAAGTGACATGTCAAATTTTGAAAACTGTCACTAACATGAGTGTTTTAACCATGAGTGACTTTTAAAATTTGCTTCTTCCTGTGGTAATAAGGCTCAGAATTATGCAAAAACTCAAAGAAATGGAAATGTACCAAAGACTCCCAAACCGGAAAGGGTCATTTTTTTCTGGGATCTTGGTCCTGCCACAGGTGCCCTGACACAGCTGCCAGACCACAGCCAAGGCTGGAGGGCCTGCTCGCCCCTTCCATCATAAGCCCTCCCGATACCGAGGCACCTCTTGTACACACAGTGAAGGGGCAGCTGATGCATTTCAATTATGGCACTGGCAGAGAAGACCATGGCTTTCCAGAAGAAAGGACAAACCTGTCCCAGAATATGTTCAGCTAGAATGCTCCTGAGGACTAAGGCTTCACGTTGGGCTCTGCAGCGTGTTCTGCCTGGCTGCACTCTGATCCACGTGAGGCAGCACCGACTCAGTGACCCCCCGGCAATCACCACAAAGTTTGTTTTCTCCAGGACAACTGCTATCTGGGGGCTATTCTTCTGAGTTCTGGTGTGCTTGTAGGCATGGAAACTGCAAATCACTACACAAAAATTGAAGTAAGAATATTATGTAAAGGAGAAAGGTTTTATACTTAAAATTACCAAATGAATTATCTACAAATATTTCAAAAAAGAAGACTATGTCTACTTCCTTGCATTTTACTGTGTTTGGTCTAATAAATTCCTCACAACCAGCAGTAACGGTAAATTTAACAGACTTTTAAAAAAATTATCGAGCGCTATCAAATTTGTCATAAATTTATTCTAGCCTTGGGGAAAGTCCCCAAAGCTAATTTTGCATTGTACTTTGCAAATGATCTGTAATTCATGGTTATCAATTACTTAAATGAAACAAGGGGTTTGACTCTCTCAAAAGCAAGGTTAGTTTGAATAAAAAAAATCCAGCTCATTTATCTTTCATTAAGGTTTAATACAATTAACTTTAGAATACGATTCACTGGACACACTTATTTTCCAACATAAATGGCAGTTATATATTTAGACCTTCTCAAACAGAATATATAGGAATCAAATTGACTACATTTGTAAAGGAAAGTAAGTGAAAAGCTTAATGTCATCAGTAAGAATAATGTTATAGCCAAACTGCAAAACAGACTGTCAGCTATATAAATGCAGTTAAGTTGAAGCTGAAGGAAATTATAAAAGACCCCACAAGAGCCAAAATACAATGTTGAGTTTATCCCAAATGAATTTAAAGACCACTTTAGTAACAGATTTGACATGTTGACCAGTAAGGACCAAAGACCAGATGAGTTGTGGGATGGCATGAAGGACATCATACATGAAGAAAGTAAAATGTCATTAAAAAGACTGGAAATCAAGACCTAAACAGATGTTGGAAGAGACTGAAATTTGTTCTTGAATGTAGAGTAGCTAAAGTAAATGGAAGAAATGTGAAGCAAAAGTTAAAAGATTTCAAAGGGAAGTTTGAGAAAACAAATTCATGTGAATATTATAACAGTAAAGACTTGGAATTATAAAACCAAAAAGAATATGCTCAATCTGAAAGACCTGAAGAAAAAAAAATTCATGTTTTGAGTGACAATATGGAAACACTGCTTCAAAAAGAATATTATATGAAACATCAACAGAAGGACACAGAGTCACTCAACCAAAAGAACCAAATCATCAAAAGGAGAAAAAGAGTCACTTGATCTAAAAAGTGGTCAATGCTCAACCATTTTAGGAGATGGCCTGTGTTCAAGAACCAATGACTCAGAAGAAAGAGGTCCACACTGCACTGAAACAATAGGCAACAAAAACCAAAACAAGGCTCTGGAAACCGCCATAAAAGGCCCACTGGGATGCTTCAACAAGCAGAGGCAGCACTGGAAGTGCTCACTCTATGTCAAGAAACGTAGAAAGCAGCAAACTGGCCAACGACTAGAAGAGACTAGAAGAGATCCCTATCTGTGCCCATTCCAAAGAAAGGTGACCCCGCTGTTTTTGAGTGCTGTCCAGTATGACCCATAGCAACACTATGAACAACAGATCTGAATTCTGTCCTATCCTGTGTCATCCTAACACTTCCTGACACACACACTGGAGCCGACTGAACAATATTATAGCAAGTAAAATTTTGCGGAAGATTGTTTAAAAACAGTCACAGAATGAAATTTATTAATTATTAATTCATGTTCAGTAGATCTTGGCTAAATACTAGAAGGCTGGTTGTTGTTGTTGTTGTTGTTATTGTTGTTGTGATGTGTCGCTGAGTCACCTGTGACTCATAACAACAATATGTACAACAGCCCCAAACCCTGCTCTATCCTGTGCCAAACTCATTGTCTCTGAAACACCTACCCCCATTACCCTAGTCACTGAATCAAACCATCTCATCGAGGGTCTTCCTCTCCTGTGCTGTCCCTCCACCCTCCCAAGAATGACATTTTTCTCCAAGGACGGTCCCTCCTTGCAACACATCCAAAGTATGTCAGATGAAGCTTCAGAATCCTTGCCTCCAAGGAACAGTCTGGCTTCACCTTCTCCAGGACAAACTTATTCATTCTCATAGCAATCCATGGTATATTCAATACTCTTCTTCAACACCATAGCTCAAAGGCATCAATTCTCCTTCTATCATCCCTAATCATTGTCCAGCTCTACGATGCATAGGAAGTGATTGCAAAGAGCATGGCATGTATCAGGCACACCTTAGTCTCCAGACTGATATCACTGTTCTTCAGTACTTTAGAGAGGTCCCCCTAACAGCAGAATTTTCCATCGCAATATGTCTTTTAATTTCCTGACTGCTGATGTCAAGAGTGTTGATCATGGAGCCAAGCAAACTAAAGCTGTGAACAATCTCAATCTCTTCACCATCCGTCATGATGCTGCCTATCAGCCCAGTGATGAGAATCTTTGTTTTCTTGCAGTCCCTGACCTTCCGCAGCAAGCACTTCAGGTCCCTATGTGTTATTGACAGTGCATAGGTATTTGACTTTGAGACATAATAAACCAGAAGCATCACTGCAAAGCATGGGAATTGCAGAAGACTTAACTACTGTGCTCATTTGGAACCTTTAAATAGACTCAGGAGCAGTACAAAAGGATACTACATAGTTCAAAATCAGGAAGGTATGAGTCAGAGTTTTATCCTCTCACTAAACCTATTCAACCTGTATGCTGTGCACAAAATCTCAAAGACTGGCCTACATGAAGAATGTGGCACCAGAATCACAGCAAGATTCATCAAGAGCTTGTCTCATGCACATGTCACGTCCTGGAAGTGACAAGAACTTGAGACACTTCTGATGGAAGATCAAGGACTAGAGAGTTCAATATGGATTATACCTTTACATAAAGCAAACTAAAGTCCTCACAACTGGACCAAAAAGCAACATCATATTAAAAGGAGAAAAGATTGAATGTGTCAAGATTTATTTTACAATCAATTCATAGGAGGTGGTTATTGTTGTGTGCCACTGAGTCAGAACTGACCCATAACTAATCCTCCAGTGGGTTTCCATATCACAAAGAAGGAGACTACCCATCCTTTTCCCACAGAGTAAACTGGTAGATTCAAACTGTGTGCTATAGCACAGCTTCTTACTCCTAGGTCACCAGAATTCCCTGGTCAAAAGAAGTATTGCAATGCAAAACTCTGCTACAAAACCTAATCAAAGAGGGTTGTGATTTTTGTTTCTTTAAAAAAAAAAAAAAGACAAGACATAGGCACTGACTTACACAGGTAGGTCCAATCAGCAGACAAGATCAGCCCAGCAACTACCATTTTTAAGAAAGAAATGTCAACACAAGTTGACAGGAACTGGGGAGTATTTTAAGTGCTGACATTTTCTAAAAGATGCTGTCACCACCTGCAGAATACCACACACAGTCACACAGTTGCTGCTGTGTGCCAGTGGAGTCAGAAACAACCCACAGCTGACCTCCCAGCAGATTTGCTGAGGCAGTGAATTAAACAGGAGGGGAGTTCCCATCCTTCTCCTGTGGAGCAGGTAGTGGGTTTGAACTGCTGTATGCCTTTGGGATTACAGCACAGCTTCTTACCACTAGGCCACTAGGGCAACAATGTTGTTGCTGTTATGTGCCGTCGAGTTGCTTGCGACTCATAGCGACCCTTCGTACAACAGCTCTAAACTTTGCTCTATCCTGTGCCAATCGCACTGTCTCCGACACACCCATCCCGATTACCCCAGTCACTGAATTAATCCACCTCATAGAGGGTCTTCCTCTCCTGCGCTGTCCCTCCACCCTCCCAAGCATGATGTCATTCTCCAAGGACCGGTCCCCCCTTACAACATGACCAAAGTATGTCAGACAAAGTCTCAGAATCCTTGCCTCCAAGAAGCAGCCTGGTTTAACCCTCTCCAGGATGAATCTGTTTGTTTTCTTAGTAGTCCATGGTACCCTCAGCACTCTTCTCCAACACCAAAGCTAAAAAGCATCAATTCTCCTTCTATCCTCCCTGGTCATTGTCCAGCTCTCTGACGTATAACAAGTGATTGCAAAGACCATGGTCTGTACCAGACGCACCCCTCGGGCCAAGAAGAAACTTATCTACACACCAGGGCAACAATAGTCACAAGATAATTGCAGCATCTGTAAATGTGTTCATGGAGGGCAATTGAAGATTTACATTTACTGTTGGCTGATGGCAAGTCGATCCTGATTCATAGTGACCTCATGTGATCAAGGAGAACTGCCCCCAAGAGTCCCAAGGCTATACTTACAGGAGCTGACTATCACCGTTTCCTCCCACGGCACTGCTGATGGGTACAGAACACCAGTCCTTCAGGTAGCAGCCAAGCAGTTAACCGTCACAGTGTAAGAATAGGATGTAAACTTGTTTTATGTTCATCGACTATCCTCTTCCCATCCCTCCTGGGAGCTGTCTCTGGTGTCTCATCCTCCTTGTTAACAATGCCGAGGGACTTCATCTGGGATCTTGTGGAGTGAGAAACCCATCAACACACCTCACTTCCACCAACCTCAGTCACTCCCCTGACACCAAAACTAAGAAACTTAAACTCACTGGAGTCAGAACTGATTCCTAACTGCCTCTGTGGTTTTGGAGGCTATACAACACACAGAGGAGACTGACCCTATTTCTCCCTCAGAGTCACTGGTATACTCCCCCGCCAGAGAGGTGAGGTCTTTGGGTTGGCGGCACAACCCCCCATGAACTCAGCCACCAGAGTTCCCACATCCTCTTGACCACTGGAACTTGTCTTCAGTGGTAGAAAACATGAGCTTAAAGGCAGACAAAACTAGTTTTCATTCCTAACTCTAATAATTATTAGGTATGAAAGTCAGCTTTTAGGCAAGACCAATTTTCCAATCTACAAAATGGAAAAAATTACAAGAACTGGGTCACGGAGTTGTTGAGAAGAATGCATGAGATAACAGATGTAAGGTAATTAGCACCACTCTTGCCATTTAATTACACTGCTCTGCTAGTAATGGTTATCATCGTTAATTATAAAGCAGTAGCATTAAAATTATTTAAGCAGTAATAGTTACTATTAGAGTATTCCCCTGCAATTTTACTGGGAAAGTCTGATGACTGTGGTCAATTTTTCTTTTTTCCTTTTTTTTTTGTAGCCCTGGTATGCATTAAAAATGGAGACAGGAGTTAGTGAAGACTGGAAGCTTGGGCTTACAAACACACATGAAGACTTCTGCTTTGCCTTTAAAAATAGTATGCCCACCAGGAAGAGACAGAAAAGGACAAATGAAAATGGGAAACACAAGGATGAAGTGGGGAGAGTGCTGTCACACTGAGAGGTGCTGGAGGCATTACTGCATTGAAGGAAAACCCTGAATTAGCACCCCTTTACATCAAAGCCCCAGCAAAGCCAGTAGTGCAGGTGTGTCCCTAAGCTGGAGGCTCTGAAAACAACTGGAGGCACATGGAGGGGACTGAAACAAACTGCACAAAGCAAAACAAAACCTGTGTGAAATGCTGACTGGAAAACCATTTGCTCCATCAATTCTCATTCAACTCATTTTTTTAATATTTTTTATTTACTAGGAGTCATGTTATTAAATTTCTAGTTCTCTGGGGTTGAAATGGCATATTCATATGATTTCACTTCAAGGCTAACAAGAATCTTAGATTTCTAACAGTCTTAGGTCTAATGAGTTTAAAAAAATTTTTTTTTGCCTCTTACCTATTTCTTAATTTACGCTTTTTCCTCCTTCTTATAAATGAAATTGTTTTCTTTTTTTCTAACTGAATACTGCTTGAATTGAAGGGTGATTTTGATTGTTGTTGTTGTTATGTGCCGTCAAGTCGTTTGCGACTCATAGTGACCCTATGTAAAACAGCCCTAAACCCTGCTCTATCCTGTGCCAATTGCATTGCCTCTGACACACCCATTCCGATTACCCCAATCAATCCACCTCATAGAGGGTCTTCCCCTCCTGTGCTGTCCCTCCACCCTACCAAGCGTGATGTTCCTCTACAAGGACCTGTCTCTCCTTACAACATGTCCAAAGTATGTCAGACGAAGCTCCAGAATCCTTGACTCCAAGGAGTAGCCTGGTTTAACTCTCCAGAATGAATTTGTTTGTTTTCTTGGAAGTCCATGGTACATTCAATACTCTTCTCCAGCACCACAGCTCAAAGGCATCAATTCTCCTTCTAGCCTCCCTAGTCATTGTCCAACTCTCTGATGCATAACAAGTGATTGCAAAGACCATGGCCTGTATCAGGCTCACCTTAGTCTCCAGAGAGACCGTTGCTCTTCAGTACTTTAGAGAGGTCCCTAAAAGCAGACTTTCCCATCGCAATACGTTTTTTGATTTCCTGGCTGCTGGTGCCAAAAGTGTTGACCATGGAGCCAAGCAAACTGAAGCTGTGAACAATCTCAATCTCTTCACCATCCATCCTGATGCTACCAATTGGTCCAGTGGTGAGAATCTTTGTCTTCTTGACATTGATCCTCAGTCCATACTGAAGGCTGCAGTCCTTGACGCTCTGCAGTAAGTGCATGAGGTCCTCCTCAGTTTCAGCGAGCAGGGTTGTGTCATCTGCATAATGCAGATTGTTGATAAATTGTCCACCAATCCTAATGCCACACTTCTCCTCATAGAGCCCAGCCTCTCGGATAATCGGCTCTGCATACAGGTTGAAAAGGTATGGAGATAGGTCACATCCCTGGCACACACCCTTCCCAATTTTGAACCATGCAGTGTTACCCTGCTCTGTTTTGATTTTGATAGTTATACATTAATTCACTTGTTACCAAACTAATTCCTCAGGTCATATCTAATGAACTACTAAACAAAATTCTACCAGGAAATAGGCATTCCAGGTTTTTTACCTATTTCAGTATCTGCATTTATGCTAAAAACGCTGCATCTTACAATGATAGAAAAAAAGTGCCTATAAATGGACAATATAAACCTAAAAGATCTAAGGATGATGATGATGACAGTAATGAAGATAATGTTGAAGAACTACCATTAGAGCTTGAGTTTCTAAGGAAAAATTTTCAGCTAAGGTTTTTAAAACATTTGAAAATGTTAAAAGGTACCAAAAGTTGTCACTCAAGCAATCAAAGTGAAGTTCAGTAGAAGTCCTCTTCAACAGAAAGGACAGAAAGAAAAAAGAAGTATATAAACTAACAAGGAATAAATGTTTTATTATTTACTAATAAATTCATACATCTGAAGAGTTAAGAAAGCCCATTTAAAATCTATTATAATAGTGAAAATGAAAAACAGTAATTATTTCTTACAATCTCAAATCATTTTTTTTAATATAGTATGCCTTTAAACAACCTAGCACAAAAAATTTCTGGTAATTATCTAATCAATACAAGTGAGAAATTCTAGACATATTTCCAGCTCAGGCCAAACTAACACTTCCACATCCTCATCCTCCCCTTTGCATCTCCCTGCTCTTCTCTCATTCCCTCCCATTCTCTCTCCCCTCTTTCTTTACATCTGTTCTCTAAAGGTGACAAAAATACTAGCTGGATGTCCATGTTGCTGTTTGTTAAAGGAGAATACATTTGTTTTCTTGAATCAGGAGACACCTGTCCAGATAAGACCTTGTCTAAACGTGTCCTGGGAAGGATTTAACAGTGAGGCCCTGATTGGCAGCATTTGCCAATTTCTTTGATGTGGGGACAGGTGGACCTCGTTTTATTGTGCTTCACTTTATTGCACTTAACCACTTTTTGCATTTTTGTTATTGGTTTTCCTGGTTTTTGTAAAAATTGAGGATCTGTGGCTAACCTTTGTCAAACAGGTTGATGGTACCATTTTCCCAGCATCATGTACTCACTCCGGGATTCTGTGTTCCACTGTGGCCATTCCCATTAAATTCTTCATAATGCTGCTTCACACTTTCTAGAGTTGATGTTAATTCCAATGTCCCTTTTCTCTGCACTGTTGTTACTGTTGTCCGGTGCGATCAAGTCAACTACGACCTATGATGGCCCTAAGAACAACAGATCTGAACCTTTTCCTATCCGATGCCTTCCTCATCGTCTCTGATCCACTTGAGCCCATTCTGACAGTCAATGTATCCACTCATCTTACTGACGGCCTTCCCCTCTTAGTAACCCTCTACCTTTTCCAGCTTGATGTCTTTTTCCAAGGACTGCCTCCTGACGACATGCTCGAAGTCTGTGAGATGATGTTTCACCACGCTTGCCTCCAAGGAGCACTCTGGCTGCACATCCCCCAGGAGACTTCCTTGTTCTTCTGGCACTAGAGAAGCAAACACCGTGTAGGACTCACTTGACTGCAATGTTCACTTTACTGTGGTGCTCTGGGACTGAACCACCAACATCCCTGAAGTCTGCCTGGACTCTCAGGTACGACAGTAACATCCAGGGACACAGCCACTGGAAGGTCTCATGTACCCAGCTTCTACCCATGAGCTAACCAGAGGAGTCAGAGAGCTGGAAGTCATGGGAAGGGTCAACAGTTTGTGGTAGCCGGCCAGCTGCCTGGAGATGTGAGCACTTTTTAAAGGGAGTAAGCTGAAGTCTGGCTCGTTACTCAGGTAAGAATGCTGACACAGAGGAAAATGACCCAGAGGAGAGAGGGGAACAGGTGAACACAGTTTGGGCCTACTTGTCTTTATTTCAAGGCCTAGTGAACAAAATTCTATCTTTTGCCCAGCTCAGACCTTCCTCCCAAGTGCAGAAGAAACGCTGTTCTATTTGTGGGTAATGATGGGACTGCACCCCCACCTCACTCCCTGTTCTCAGATTTTGTTTGTGGCTGAGAATATTCATGCTGAAAATGGAAATGCTGAAAGGATGAAAAATAAAAGATTAATTCAAGATTTTTTGGCTTTCATTAGGTTCAAATTTATCATTTTTTATTAAATGGGAAAGAAATTTTTATCTCCTGCCAACAACGGCTGAGTCTTGTTGGCTTCTATTTCAGCCTGTGATGAATAGCCACTAATTGCACACCAATAGTGATGAGGAATGAACTGTTTCAGGCATTGAGCTCAACTCCAGCTGTATAAATATGTGTACACAGATAGCAGTGTGAATAACCAACTAGTGAGAAAGGGGTTAAAAAGTCCTTTGGGTTGTGCTGGATGGGTGGCTCATGGCTGACTGGCATCTTGTGCAAATTCTCCTCACTCTGAGCTGGTACTGGGAAAATAAAAGCACAATACAAAAAGATAAAAGTGCTGGTGGTGCAGTATTCGAGAGCTCAACTTCTACTTGTGAGGTAAGAGGTTCAAACCCACCAGACACATCACCGGACAAAGATAAGGTAGCCTGCTTCCACAAAAATAACAACCTTGGAAACACTTTGTCATACTGGGTTGCTATCAGTTGCAATCAATTCTACAGCACACACAACAAAAACAGCAATTTCTAATCTGCTTAGGTTGGTACTTTTTTTTGTTAACAGAGCATCTCAAAACTATATGGAGTTCTCTTCTGTTTTACAGGTCCATTCTGAGTCACAATCATTAACTAACAATATTTTGGTTTGTCTTGTATTTTTACTACTAAATGAGGCGGACATTCCAGGTCCATTCTGTTACATAATTTTCTAGTTCTTCTTTCCTAACATCACCCCTTTTTTCAACAAATTACTCTAGACAGTCTGTGGACTCTGTCTTCTTATTTAGAAGGGGGTCACAGAACTCAAGGTAGACCAGTCAGACTCTCCCTCTTGAGGAGAGGAACAAAGGAACTATAGTCCCAAGTCTATATCACTCGGAAGTATTGTGATGAGCTCTTGGGGTGCAACATCCCTGGAAATTAGGTGCTATTAAAATACCACCTCCATTCCAACCTTGTGAGGGAGGGAGACCCAGAAAGCTGGCTAAAGGCACATGGCCCCTACAAGCTTACATGAACTAAAGTCTAGAGTTCCTGAGACTGAATTTCACTCTCTTTGGACCACCCTGCTTCCTCCCAATGTGTATCATGGGCCAGACAGCCACTGTGTGGTTGTGTGCATCACCGCAGGACCACCAAGCTTACACAAGGGAGGAAGAGGAGGTGAGTAAAATGCAACCATTGCCCTGTGACACCAAGTCTCTTTCTTCTGTCTTGAATTCTAAAATGCCTCACTTCTAGTCTCTTGTACTCTCACTTTTAGCAGATACTCCTGAGCTCAGTGGTAATTCCCTGTAGACTGGAGACAAACCAGGAGCCCTGGTGACACAATGGGTTAAACACTTGACTGCAAACCAAAAGTCAACCGTTTAAATCCATTAGTGGCTCCATGGGAGAAAGACACACTTTCTGCTTCCACAAATATTACAGCCTTGGAAACCCAAGGAGCTGCCAGCTGTGGTCAAAAGCCAATCTCAGAGACAGGTGTGGGGTTACTAACAACAGTCTAATATATACTGATGTATGAGGCAAAGGTATGAACAACCAAGCCTGCCTACTGGTCCTGGAGACTGAGAAGTTTGACAGGAGATGGACATGGATCCCAGAACCTGGGGGACTTTGCTTTTTCTGGGGTATTCTGGGTTATGACTCTGTCCTGGACATTCTGACTTGCTCTTACACCCCACTGGAGATGGTTTAGTATCTCCCTGCACATCACAGAAAGGCTCTCACTGTTCTGACTAAAGGACGAACAAGTGAAGATTAAGATCACTGTGACTCACAGCCCCAAAGGGAGGTAAGTTTTAACCACCATCTACTGACATGAGCAGATATAATCCATGAACACTCAGAATTTACCCTGCAGCTACCCTAAGGGACAGTTCTATTCTGTCCTACACGGTCCTATAGTCAGAATCTTCTTGGTGGCAGAGGGTTGGTATAAAGGGACATATCAATACATTTGCTTTTCTTTCCTTACATCTTTTCACCATCATGCCCCTGATAACTAGGACTGTCAGATGGGGAAAAAAATACTTGGTTAAAACTGAATTTCAGACAATCAATTATTTTCTATGTATATATACATCCCAAATATTGCTTGGAATATACTTGCATTATTTTATGCTATGTTATGTTATCTAATGTTATGTTGTTGTAAATGTTACATCACATCACGCCAGGTAAGGTTTCCTGACTTGCTGCTGTGTGGACAACTCACAGAAACCCTGTGTGCATGAAAACCTTGCCCATCCTGCACCATCCCCATCATCTCCATCAGACCTGAGCTCCCTGTCACAGTCACTGTCAGTCCAGCTCACTGAGGCTTTGCCTTTCTTTTGCTCACCTTTCCCAGCATGATGTCTTTTCCCAAGAACTGGCCGCATCTGAGAAGATGCCCACAGATTGTGAGATGAAGCTTCAGCATTCTTGCCTAGTCTAAAGAACAGCCTGGCTGCATCTCCTCCCAGAAAGACCTGCTTGTTCTTCTGGCAGTCCATGCTACATTCAATACTTCTTAAAGTCTTATTAATTATTTGACTGAAATTCAAATTTAATTTGAGACCTAACATTTGTATTTGTTAAACTAGAAAACCTTACATGTAACAGATACCTCTTCCTCCTTCTTCTATGAGGTATATATACAGTGTCTCCATAATTACATTTTTTCCCTCATTCTTAGAAATAACAATTTACAAAGCATGAGATCCAGAGGGAACTATTTTAAATCATTCCCTCTACACCAGATACTGTATCTCATCTCAAAGTCACCTGTGGAGCAAATAAATGCACAATCCAAATCCCAGTGAAAAAAATATTTCCATTTCCTTTAATAAATGCCAGTACTGAAATCTAGAAGCTATGGAGAGATGTTACGTTTAAACCCTACTGTTCTTATGCAGGTTTGATATTTTTAGTCTTAAGAAATGAAATTCTTATTCAAAGGACAAAAGGGAGAAGCCATTTGTGGAAGTTTATCATCAAGTGTATTTGATAATAATGACCAGAGTTGCTGGCTCCATATTTTCAAAACAATGAAGAGATTTGTAAAGGGCAACGAGCATCTTCAGCCTGTTACTGGTTTTGAAAAGATTTCTGAAGTTGCAAAATTGCACTAGACAAAAAGAAATAATTTTTAATTTGGATCAGATATGAGTATTATAAAATAGCCTCCCCCTTTACAACTGAAATATGGGTGTTACATTATGGCAGGTAGGAAGTGGAACCTGAGTCAGAAATATCTGGTGGCAACAGGGTGGTTCTGGTTATTCCCACCATAGTAAGAAAACCATAAAAGCAGGATTTTTCAATAAAATTCATGGGATTACTGCAATTGCCTGGAAATTTTAATATGTAATGTGGCCCTAAAGCATTTCCTAGAGTCTTCAATATGGATTAAAGCTCAACGTCAAGAAAGACAAAGATTCTCTGCACTAGGTCAACTGGCAGCACCAAGATTGAGGTTGTTAACAATTTCAGCATGCCCAGCTCCACAATCAACACTCTTGGTACAAGCAATTAGGAAATCAAAAGATGTACTTCACTGGGAAAATCTGTTGTCAGGAACATCTCCAGAGCACCGAAGAACAAAGACGTTAAGTCTGGAGACTAAGATCCAGACCATGGTCTTCACAATTATTTGTTATGCATCAGAGAGCTGCACAATGACTAAGGATGTCAGAAAAATGAATTACTTTGAGTTGTGGTGCAGGAGAAGAGTACTGAAAATGCTGCGAACTGCCAAGAGAACAAACAGGTCTATCCTGGAGCGAAGGAAAACAAGTTGCTCCTTGGAGGTAAGGATTCTAAAGCCCCATCTCACATACTCTGGGCATGCTGCCTGGAGGGACCAGTCCTTGGAGAGTGACATCATGCTTGGAAAGGTAGAGGGACAGCACAGGAGAGGAAGACCCTGCATGAAATAGACTGACACCATAACTGGGGTAAAGGAGGTAGGTGTGACAGAGGCAGTGAGATTGGCTCAGGATAGGGCAGGGATTAGAACTACTGTGCATAGGGTCACTAGGAGTTGCAGGTGACTTGTGGGCACATAAAAACAACAACAACAATATGAGTTTTTTAAAATGGCTGTTTAGTATAAACAGGAAGGCATGCCAACTCAGCTATTAATTCCCTAACAGCAAGGACAAGGTAATGGACTCTTTGGTTGATTTGAAAAGATTAATGGGTGTGAAGAGTGGATAGCAAAGTGGGATTACACACCAAGAATATCAGGAGAGGCAAACAAAGACAAGGAACACCTACCTGAGGAGGACTGTGGTCATGTCCCTCAGGTGGACCACAAGGCCAAGTGAAGAATCTAGACAGGGAAAATCTAACCCAGCTGAGACCACACAGATACTGAGAAGACAAGGCACTCCTGCTCAGAAGACAGCTTTGATAAGTTGGAAACCAGGGCAGGTATCCCTGGCACTGAGCCCTCACAGCTTCATCCACACAGCTGATGCAGTCACCACTGGCCACAATGAGAACCGAGGGAAGAGCCCTTGGAGTAGCCAGGACAGGTCCAGAGCCGCTGTGTAAGCTCGCTCTCACACCTTAGCAAAGAGAAGCCTTCAGAGCTCTAAGAGACAATTCTCTCCTATCTGCATGCAGTGCACATGGCCTGCTCATTCATCACCAGGGCCAGTACTTTTACTGCTGGTCAGCGGTAGTCCTAGTGGGGTGTGAGAATAAAGCAGCAGACTCTTCCACGGAGCTCACATTCCAAACTCCCATCCCAGCTCATAAGTTGTTCTCCAAACTCCTCAGACCCCTGTCTGACAACGGCCACAGTAACATCATTAATGACGAGAATTCCAGTGATCACTGTCCCCATGGACATACACACGCATGCACAGATCTACATGGACACACAAATGCAAATGTGCCTGCATGCACCCATACACACAGGAACAACCACGCACACACATACGTGCAGACACGTACAGATAACAAACCACAACTTCACCCCCGGGCTAACAAACAAACCCACAGTCCTGACAGGTTTCTGGACAGACCTGGGGCTGGTGGAGTCGCCCTTCCTGCCCCATTTGTCCTTGTCTTCCCTGAGACCAGAGGAAGGTGCATGTGGAAGGTCCCCTCCCAACACCTGCAGAGAACAAGAAGGTCTACTGGCATTTCAGAATCAGTTTATAAATGGAAATGAACTCTGAGCTGAGAGCTTAATTCCACAAGCGGACTTCAAGGAGAGAACAGGGCCTTTCCCAGCAGTCTGCTTGAGAACGATCCTCCCCAATCCAGGCTACTGGCCATCTGCTGAGACCAGAAGCATTACTGGGATCCTGAGAGTCTTCAAAGGGAAACCTGCAACCAGGGCAAGCTGAATGCCAAGGTCATGATTGGGAGTTGTGAGATTCACCACCACAGACAACCAGAGGGTGGGGCAGGCTCCCATTTCACCCTCTGAAAGGCTTCTAGCTGCCTTGAAAAATCTTCTAAGTGAGCAGGTCAGAGGCTGCCTCCTAAAGGCACCAAGTAGGAAGTCTGCGTTCCAGCCAAGCATCTGTGTCTCAGTAATCCAGACACCCACACACCCCACCAGGCAGACCTCGCTGCCAGGTGTGTCAGGGGCCAGGGGTCGGGGGACCTACATGCCTTCATCGCTGTTTCCAAACCTCATCCAAGTCTCCCCTCCACTCTTTTGCCCTTATTGGTAAAATTATTTTTATCTTATTTCAAAGGTAAGAAGAGAATGGTTTGACTCTCCACTAAAACATATTCAAAAATAAATAATAATATAAAAAATAAATAAGTTAAGAAAATTAAGATTTTTACTTAAAAGACAATTAGGTTTAGGAAAATGGTATGTGACTTTAAGGACCTCAAATGTAAGCATACATTTTAAGTTAATGGCCAGCCTATGGTTCTTGAGAGTAAATGAACCTCATTCGATGGCATTATCTGTTTCAGAAGAAATACGGCCAGATTGTTCCTTAAAGGGATGATTAAAAGGTGACACTTTGTCTAGTGTACTTTGCTCATGGGGAGGGAACAGTGTCTGCAGAAGGACTTTACACTTGGTATGAAGTCAGTCCTTGACACTGGGATTGATGAGTACAGATGACAGAAGAACTGATGCCCCTGACCTGTGGTGTTGAAGAAGAGCATCCAATATGCCATGGACTGCCAAAAGAGCAAACAGGTCTGTCTTGAGGGAAGTACAACCACAGTGTCCCTTCAAGGCAAGGATGGTGAAACACCATTTCACATACTTTGGGCAGGCTGCAAGGAGGGATCAGTCTTCGAAGAAAGACATCATGTGAGGAAAGGCGGAGGGTCAGCTAAAGAGAGGAAGACTCCCAAAAAGGTGGACTGACACAGTGACTGTAACAACGGGCAGAAGTCTATCACAGTGCTGAGGACGGTGCCAGGGAAGGCAAGGTTTATCTGCTGTTCACAAGGTTGCTATGAGTCAGAGTTGATTCCAGGTCGCTTAACAACAACATGTCAGTGAAAAAGATGATGACAACCAGACGGGCTGCCATAGAGGCGACGATGAGGACTGTGCTGGCATAGGAAGGGTTTGGTTCTGTCGGATGTAGGATCACTATTAATCATTATCAACTCCAAGGCACGCAGCAACACAACAGTGGTTTAGTCCCTTTTCTCTGATTTCTTTCTCTTCTTCCTCCTTTTTCCTCTATCAAAATATAAATAAAATACTGAAGTGTATGTTTAAGCAAGCAATCCATATAAATATTTTCTGTATTACTTTAATTTCAGCCTTGTTAGGAGAAAAGATTAACTCATTTGCGCTTTGACTTACAAATCAAACCCACAATCTTGAACCTTGCAGAAAACATGCCATTTTTTATGCAATAGATGACAGCTAACATGGTGACACTAGTATTAAAAAAAATGCAAAAAGGAATCAGGAGGACAGCAGTAATCTGAATTGTCAATATAAAAAGATAATTTAATTCATTGTCCAGGCTAAATATCAGACACTGTCTACTATTTTCCTACTGGGCTGATTCTTTAGCGAAAGAAAAGCAAATAATATCTAGTGGCCATGGGGTTATTAATTATGTGATATTACTGAGCTAAGACCTAGGGATTACTCATATCTGGCACAGAAAATTTGGCACATGAATCCACCGATGCAATAAATGGAGCTTTAAAAGAGAAAATTATTATGAATATGTTACAACCTTTTGCCTGTGCTCCACTGGACTGCAAGGAGAAATTACATGGCAATTTGAGATTTTTAAAAATCTGAATGACTGGCAAGAGGATATGATCAGTCTCACAAGAAACAAACAAAAAATTAGCTGTTAGTTCTTTACTTTCTTGATGGCTTTACCTCCATTTTCCTCTCATTCCACAAAATCATTAGTTTTCACTCAAACCTGTTAGAACAAAATAAAAAAGGTAGGAGGAGGAATCAGACATATTTGTCATCATAAAGCTTATTTTCTTTACTAACCAGAAGGCACTAGAAAAAATTAAATATAAGAGCCATGACTTTAAATTTAAATTATGACTCATTCTAAGTTTTAAAATGACTCTAGATTTAATTTCTTGGCATTCAATCCAAAGGCTGTGTGTGCCTCTTTGGTGACTCAAATCCACCAGCAGCTCCAAGGAAATAGACGGGACAATCACCTCCTATGTGGTTTACGGCCTTAGAAATCTGCCAAGGGTCAGCTGGGAGTGGGTCTCTACACAATGGCAGTGATTTTGAGGTTGGTTTCAGGGGACTTTTAGGCAGTCAAATGTCTGAACTTTGCTTCAGGTTTCGTGCACGAAGAGACCCGACCGTGTGGTACGTTATGTGTTGGGCTGCTAGCGAGCAAGTCACTGGTTCCAATCTACCAGTGCTCAGAGGGAGAGAGAGGCAGTCACCTCTGAGAAAGACTTCCAGCCTCAGAATCCCAGTGGAGAGATGCTATGAATCACAATTGATGGCAGGTTTGGTTTTATTAATTTCTTTTCATTTTATTGTCTACATAAAATTAAATCTTTCAAACAAACATTTCAAAATTCGGTGTTCTGCATCCAGTAACTACCACCAATAAAACACAGTTACTTTCATTCCTTCCTGAAGGAGCACTAAAAGCACCTCAATGAATTGTTAGAAATATAACCCAGGACAAAGGACACAGCAGAAGAGGCCACCACATGGGAGATGGACTGTGGAACTGCAGGGATGGACCAAGAAGCTGAATCCTATCATGACAGACTGAGAAAAAGGCTTGTCACAGCTAGGAAAACTCAACAAAACTCCAAATCAAGGTAAACTCAACAGAACTCATCAATGTTGACTTTCCAGTGGGTTTTCAGGAGGCTGTATGTACATAAACAGCACAGGAAGAAATGGCCCATCTTTCTCCCTGGAGTCTTGGTGGATTCAAGCTGCCAGAACGGTCATCTTTGGTGTAGCAACACAACTCCCCATGGACCATGTCACCAGAGCTCCCTACCATACCTGGGCCTCCATCCCCAAATTGCAAGTCTTCAATCAAACCATGAGAAAACATCATCAAGCAAGCCCAAAAGGAAGGCCGTTCTAGAACATGGGCAGTGATCTTCACTGTAGACCAGAAAATCCTGAAGCTGACTGCAAGACACTGGACAACTAAATGCAATGTGGACTGGATCCTGCAACAGAAATAGGACACTCATGGAAAAACTGATGAGCATCAAGTATATGTGTTTAGATAACATTAATGCACTAGAGTTAATCTCTCAGTTTTTAGAACTGCTCTAAGGTTATGAAAGATATGAACAAAAACTGATGGAAATACTCAGTATTGTAACAGGAAGCTCTGGGGCTGTGGTTTGTAGGGAGTTGTGCTGCTAACCCACAGGCAGGGCCTCTGGTGGTTGGAATCCACCAGCAGCTCCGCAGGAAAAAGATGGACAGTCTCTTCCTGTGAGATGTACAGTCTCTCAAAAAGCCTCTGGAGGGTCAGCTATGAGTCAATTCTAACTCAACAGCAGTAAGTTTAATTATTCCAACAGCAGGCCCTAGTCCACAGCAACTCATGGAAACAGGAATAAAGAAATCAAACAACATACTGCACTGGGTACCTCTGCTGGCAAGGACTTTTTCTAAGGGTGAAAAAGAAAGGATGTCAGGGAGCTCTGGTGGCCTAGTGGCAAGAAGCTGCACCGCAATCCCAGAGGGACACGGTTCAAATCCACCAGATGCTCTGCTGGAGAAGGAGGGGCAATCTCCTCCTCTACCAGTCAGATCCGATTTTAAAGTAATACACAAAAATAATAAATAAAAATTAATAAAATAATTATAAAAAAGGGGGGAAAAGGAAGGATGCCACTTTAAAGACTAAGATGTGCTTGGCCCAAGCCACAATACTGTGAGTTACTTCTTACATGTGTGAGAGGTGGACAATGAATAAGGAAGACTGAAGAACAGAAGTCTTTGAATTGTGATGCTGGCAAAGAATGCCGACTATCCCTACCATGGGTTGTTACAAGGGGGGGCACATACTGGAAGAGGTGCAACCAGAGTGCTTCTTACAGGCAAGGATAGTGATACTTCATCTCACATACATTGGGTATGGGGTCTGGAGGGGCCAGTCCTTAGGAAAGGGCATTATACTTGGAAAGCTAGAGGGTCAGAGATGAGGGAAACCTTCATCAAGTTAGACCTACATAGTGACCACAACATTCATCTTAAGCAAAAGGAGATTGTGAGTGTGGCTGGTGCAATACTGGGCAGGATTATGATCTACTGTACACAGGTTTCACTATGAGCAGGAGTTAACTCCACAACACCTAACAACAACAGGGAACTAAGACAATGTTCAAACTCAACAAGATCCTATTCCACAGAATGCACTGTGGTCGTTCAGTGGCATATGACTTTTACTGTTTTTTAAATGTTAATACTAATATGGAAGGAACCGTCAAGTAAATGAATGACAGATATAAAAGAACAAAGCATGAAGTACAGGCACAAACCTAAATTCTTGTGAAATTCCAAAGCACCCTGTATCAAGAAAATTTATCAAACTTGTTTTATTACCTGCGCTATTAGCTATCAAAATATTTGCATTATTACTAAACTCATCCTTTTGAAGAAAGCCTGTTCTTCCTTCTTTATGGGCCATTTGCTTTATTGTATGTTACGCCAACAAGAGAAAAACTCATCTGACATTTACGCTAATCTGTGATTTGACATAAATATGCATGAGTCTCAAATAGATATTTTTCCTACAACCATAAGCCAGAAGTTTTTCTCTCCTACAAATTCCAGGAAATGTTAAAATAATTTTATAGTTCACTTAGCCTGAGGATTAAATTTCTAATTCAGTTGTTCTCATTATAATCCAGGTATTAACTGCTGACCACATTTCAATAACCAAAATAAATATATTGAAAAGATGGAAAAACTGGCCAAAATCACCTATGAAATTAACATTGATAAGAAAGGGTGCCTTTGAGTTGGCACTGCCGACTCAAAGGCAGGTGATTCAAACCCTATAGCTGCTCTGAGGGAGAAAGACGGGCACTCTCCTCCTATGAAATCTATAACCTGGGAAAACCCACTGGAGGGTCAGCTATGAGTGTTCAAACGCAACAACACATAACAACAATGTAAGAAAGAGAATCCTATGTAAACTAGAAAACTATTCTGTGTAGTCTTCTTTAACTTCCTAGTCTCTGCAGCTCAGTGTTGGGGAGGTGGTGGTTTAAGTGTACTGCATAGGATATCCAGACTGGATACACCTACTGGTCATGACCTCAGGTTCTACAATTTGATGGCTTGACTATATTAAACTCAGACTCCATCTCCTATTTGCTCTGTTCTGAGAAAGTTAATTGCTGTAGTGTTGCAAAAGCTTTGAGAATGAAGGCAGTAAGAGGAGGGCCAAGCAAATTAAATGAGCCTTGATCAAACCTTGCCTGAAGGCTAATCTAAACAAAATTAAAAAACAAACCAGATTCCAATCCTGGGGACCAGAACAGAGCGGCCCTTTCAATGACTCCAGGGAATGAGGTTACCACATTTTTATTCTAAGGAATCTCTGTGTGGATCTGACCCAATTTTCCAGTCTGTGGTTCAGTGTTTTAACACATGCACCACCAGTGGACTCCTGAAGACCAGCCTCTCTCTCCCCTTTCTGTAAACTAATAAATACCCTCTATGTTGAAATCAGATGAAGAAAGGATTGATGTTACATGCGCCCCAGAGTATGCCTACGCTGATCCCCCAAGAACAGCGCCTTTCCTCAGGTCAGTGTGATGGGCCCCATGTTCCCTGCGCACGTGCTACACAGCACACTGGAGCTCAGGATCACTCAGAGCAAGGAGAGGAAGAGCAACACAGGCACGTCTCATTTTATCCCACTTTGTTCTGTTTTGCTTCCCAGATCCTGTCTTTTTCACAAATAGCAACCCTACATCGAGCAAGACTACTGGCACCATTCTTCCAGCAGCATGTGTCAATTCACGGCTTTGTGCAAATCTTGTTCATTCACGAGATTTCAAACTTTTTATAATGCTATTGCACACTTAGCCAACTACAAAACTGTAAATCAAACTTGCATGGAAGCAGACTGCCTCATCTTTCCCCTCCAGAGGGCCTCTCAGACTCAACTCGTTAACCTTTCAGCTGGCAGCCTGACACCTACCACCCTATTCCACCGGGCTCCTTGACAGGCTACTGTAGAGTGTAAACATGATGATTTCCATATTCTGTCATGGACTTCTCCAAAATGCTGAGGAGCAATGGTGTCAGTTTGAGGACTAAGGTGCATGTGATTCAGGTCATAGTCTTTTCTATCACTTCCTATGCATCCGAGAGCTGAACAATGAATAAGGATGAGAGAAGAAATGTCTGAATTGTGGTGTTGGAGAAGAGTTCTGAACATCCTATGGACTACCAAAAGAACAGACATGTCTTAGAGAAAGTGAAGCCAGAGTACTCTTTAGAGGCAAGAAAGGTGAAATTTCATCTCTACTATTTTGGGCACGTTGCTAGGAGAAGCTATTCATTAGAGAGGGACATCATGCTTGGAAAGGTGGGGGGTCAGGGAAAGAGAGGAAGAGCCCCCAGTGAGACTGACGGATGCAGCGACTACAACAATGGTCTCTAGTGTATCAGAGATTGTGCGGATGGCACAGGATAGGACGGAGTTCAGATCTGTTGTTTACAGGATCACTCTAAGACATATTCAACTCGACAGCACATAACCACAGTATACTGAGAAATGAAAATATGTATGTGACTCATTTATTACAATATTCTTTTCACTGTGGTGGTCTAGAACCCAAGGGGTTTCCTGTCTAAGTGGTTCCTGGACAAAGTGAAAATGAGGAAGGAGAGAAAACCCTTACTTTGCAGGTGGGGGAAAAAAGGTACAAACTACCCTGAGTGGAGTGAAGGGAAATGTGGAGGAAAGCTCAAAAACACACACAAAAAGATCAGAGTGACTGGCTGACAGAGACTAGGGAAACCAACAAGACTCTAGTACTTAGTCACCTTTAGACCCCAGAACAAAATTCACCCCCTGACTCTCTACCAAGTGAACTCACCCCGATTCTACTTTATGTCCTTCTCCAAGAAATGGTCCCTCCGGATCACATGCCCAAAGTACATGATATAGTTTTGCCATTGGGGGTAAAACCTTAACAGACATTTTTGGAGACAATATTCAGCCCATAAGACTCCCCTTAATTATTCTCAGGTATTTTCTCCCAATAAATCTCTCGCATATTTAATCCCTTTTTGGAATATGTTTCTTAGAAGACCCACTGGAGACTTCACTGGGCTCCATCTCAGCCTAGTGCATGCACATCCTAGTGAATCTAGACAAGTCCTGGGGAGCTGGGCTTGGAATCCTGGGCCCCTGACTCCCTCATCTGACTTTGGAATCACTGACTGCCTCCTTAATATTACAAGAAAAGATGATTACTGGGGACCATCACTGGTTCCTAAGAATCTGCTTCTACAATACAAACAGCACTGATTCCTCCTACCCTCTCAACCAGATCCCAGTACATAACAGTTAGACCCAGTCACATTCCTACCATAATACTTATTTAGCAAATTTTTAACAAAAACAGGAAAATGACAATTTGACAGGTGACAATCTAGCCCTGTTATAGCAGGTTATCCATTCCTGTCCTGATAGTTTTTGGATAATATTCAGCAAAGCTCAAGGCAGAGCCATGCTGGAGGGACAGACTGAGTGGCCACCTTCATAGTCCTCAGATGCATCCACATAGTCTTTCAGGGCCCAGGCTCCTGCTCCTTCTGCTTCATAGCTTTGGATCCCTTGGGGCCTTACAGACATACCTGGATCCTCTTCAGGTGGCTAAGAGATAAGGAAAGAGAACAAGGACAATGAAGGAGGTGGTGTTTGAGAATACTGAATACCCCACAGCTAAGAGAACAAGTCTGTCTCAGAGAAAGTGCAACCAGGGTGCTTTTTAGAGGCAAGGATAGTGAAACTTCATCTTACTTACTTTGAGCATGTTGTCAGA
The DNA here is from genome assembly GCF_000299155.1 of Elephantulus edwardii. Lineage (NCBI taxonomy): Eukaryota > Metazoa > Chordata > Mammalia > Macroscelidea > Macroscelididae > Elephantulus > Elephantulus edwardii. The sequence continues at coordinate 2,426,347 of NW_006399898.1, forward strand.
AGGGACTAGTCTTTGGAGAAGGACATTATGCTTGAAAAGGTGGAGAAAGGTCAGAGAAGGAGGAGAAGACCTTTAACAAGAGGGACTGACATGGTGACTGTAACAACAGGCATTAAGTGTATCAGAGATGAGGAGGATGGCACAGGATAGGGAAAGGTTTAGATTGGTTGTCCTTAAGGTCGCTTTAAGTCACAGTTGATTGAACAGCACATAATAATTATTATTAATTCATAACTGCAAAACACTTCTATATTATCTCTTGTCTCTAAGGCCAGAGTCTGGTGTGGGATGAAAGGATTCCTTTTGGAAAGAGAGATAGGTGCAAAATGGTTTGATATTTGCTGGCAATACTTGATAAGAAAATGTTCCATGTGAACAGTCTGTGTCCCTTGAGCCACTCTCTCTGAACAGACAAAAGTGCTCAGAGTTGAGATTTTGTTTCCTACAGACCCCAAACCATTCCTGTGGGATGAGCCTAAAAATATCTCAGATATGGAGGCAGGGAATCAGTGAATTCAATTCAGAGGCTGCGGGGAATTCAGAAGTAATAGAGTGTCTTCCTCTGTTCTCAAAGGAGGAAAAGGCAATAAAAGAGGTTATGAGTATCTTGAGCCACTGGCAGAAACAGATTTAAATTTTTTTTTTTTTATTCATCAGCCTTGATCCAAAATCTTTATCACAACAAATGGTAGTTATTAGGTAAAGATGCTTGTTGTGTCCCTGGAAAACAGCAATGGTGCTTTCAACCCATTTTAGCTGGTTAAGCTTTCATGGATTAAAAGCCTTTTAATAACAGTGACTGGAAAATTTCTCTCCCCCAGTGCAATGCAGTAACAAAAATCACTTCAGAGCCATTACTGGGAGCTTGGACTGGAAAGATAATGGGACAGCTCTGTAATGTCAGATGGAGAGGCAGACTGTGCCCCATGGACAGGCGAATGACTCAGTTCACTACACATCCAACAGTTTAGACAGGGATCTGTATTTCAGCATCTGTGGAGGTGCAGGTCTGCCCACGGACTTGTCCGCAAGCAGCTTTACCTCTTCTGACGTGAGGAGGCTTGCATGTGGCTGTTGCCCAGCTGTAGGGTTAGGGGACCCAAGATGAGAATAGCAGGCGTTGTGAGAAAGGAGAGCATCTTCCAGCTCTAACACCTGAATGATATGTTGGTGGGTCCCTCAAGTGCCCCAACTTCCAATGAAACCAGAGCCCTCCCACCTATGCGTTCTCAGATGACCCCAAAGGTGGGACAACTCAGAAGACCCAGCGCCTGGAAAAGGCCTACAATGGTGATGGGTTCTAAGTAACACGCTGATGTCTCCTCAGAGGATGCACAAAAATGTGAGTAGCTCTGTCTGCCTTCTGACACTGAGTCTGCACGGAGAACCTTCTAGAAACAAAATCCTTCCTGGGGTACAATGAATAAATCACTACATTTCAATGTAAGGAGCTCCCATGATGCTGATGTTAAACATCCTCTACTAACCACTCACTCAAGGGGTTTACACCCACCAGCCACTCTGGGGGGAAAGAGGTGGCAGTGTGATTCCAGGAAGATTCACAGCCTTGGAAATTCCAGGGACTTTCCCCTCTGTCCACCTGGGTCACGGTGGATGAGTTTGGTGTATTTCTTCTTCACATACATGTGGGACCCTGCTCCCCACTCCCTTTAATCTCCCGCCCCCCCTCCTCGCCTCTCTCCCCTGCTCCAAACCTCTGCCTTTCTTCCACCCTCAGTACCACAATTTCCTCTTTGGTTCATTTTTACAGTCAAACGCTTATGTCTTTTATTACTGACTAAACAAGTGTGAGAGTTACTTAGGTCTCCTAGGTACATCTACAGTGGGACACAAAAAAACAACAGAGGCAGGCACCTAGGACAGGTAACACACGCACACACTACACACACACTCCCCTCAAACTCTCCCACACACACATCTAGAGTGGGAACAAGGGATGAAAGGGGGAAACACAGAAGGCAACTAAAAAATGTGCTGAAACCATGGGTGTATTTAAAGATATAGACTGTAGACACTGGGTTATTTTCTGTTCCTTCTTAAGAGTGCTAATAAATCTTTAAGAAGAAAAGGAAAAATCATGAAAGAATTTCACAAATTTAATGTGCTGTCTCTACTGCCGGACATCTCAATCAACTCTCACCATGAGGAAAGGGCCAAACTAAACCCTTCCACCATCATCTCCCTCAGTTTGGGTTCGTTCTAACTATGTACTACTTTCTCTCCCCAAAAGATCCAGAACAAGGACCCTCCAGATCTCACTACTCTCTCCCCCTAAAAGCCTCCAGAGACACACCCACACCCACACCCCAACTGAGAGGCTGGGTGCCCATGAGTAGATTCCAACTCCTTTATAGTCTGTCAGACTGACGCAAAGGAAGCCTAGACTCTTCCAGAAATGTCAACAGAAAAGCCATTCCATGGAGTCAGGTTCTCCCATCTCAGATTCTGGATTCTCCTCCTTGGCACGTGCACCTTCACACCTGGCTACCTGACGACTCTCTAAATGACCCCAGCAGCAGCTCTAACCTGTTCTCCAGTGGGAAGTAGCATGCTGCCCATGTCAACAGCTGTCTTTTCTGGCCTGAAATAATAGGAAATAAGCAAGAAATAAGATCTGCCAAGGGATAAGGGGAGAGGCAGGCATGCCAGTCCTGGACACTGCCCATGAGAATCATGCGAACAAAGACACACAGGGCTCGGAGAAGACAATGGGCTAGGGCAGGGAAGGAGGAAAGCACAGGAAACAGAGGCTGCTGCACGAAAGGCTTATTTTATTCTACAATAAGTACCCTGGAGACACACACACACACAAAAAAAATCAAACTCACTACTGTTGAGTCAATTCCTATTCCTGGGGCGCCTCTGCTATACTTCCAAGGCTACAAACATTTACAGGAGGAGAATGCTTCATCTTTCTCCCACAAAGTGGCTCTTGGATTTGAAATGCCAACCTGTCAGCAGGGGGACACACAGTGCTCCATGAGCTATAATTAATAATGAGTGATGACAATAATTAGCAATGACGGTGACCAGGGAAAAGCTACTGACTCCCACATATTTTATGTAGGGGACACAATCCCATCCACAAAAGTGCCTTGCTAAAACCATTCACTGGCTCCAGTGTACAACACAAAGACGGCCACAAAGCTGTTATTGTTGGATGTCATCAGGTTGGAGGTATAAGATCAGTAACAAAAAACCAAAGCAAAACCACCTCTCAGCAGCCCTGTAGGATAGAGCAGAACTGTCCCATGGGGTTTCCAAGGCTGTTGTCTTCATGCAGGCAAACTGCATCCTCCTCCTCCCACAGAGGGGCTCTGGGACTGCGCCGCTGACCTCTGCATTGGCAGTGAGGGCTCAGCCATTGTGCCACCAGAGCTCCTTACAAGGGCTCATTAGTGAGTCCAAGAGAAATGACTGGAACAGAACCAAATGGAAGCAAATCAAATTACACATGGGGAAAAAACCAAAGAAAACCCTCAAGGCCAAGACCTGCATATCTGAGGTGGAGAAGTGCCCAGTATGATTCTGCTGCTTAATATTCAATGATGCCTCACCCCTCCCCATCCCATCTCGGTTCCTCTCCCGCTTAATCTATCTTGGACACTGTTCTCTGCACCCTAGTCCCCTTCCTGGGTAATGGGCATCTCTCGCTGATCCCAGACAGGCAGGCACCACAGCAGAGGAGGGACAGAATGAGGTCCACTGCACTGAGCTCATCTGCGGAGCCACGTGGAAGCAGTCTAGAGGCCAAGACTTCCAGACAGAAACATCACTTTGCCTGACCTCGCAGTCCCACAAGGCCACTGTAACTTGTAAACGTCTTAAGACTGAGGGGATCCTGAGGACCAGTCCCATCAGAGGGAAGAGGTGAGCATCCCACAACCTTTGTATGGGGCTTCGACTCACTCACATCTTTAAGAATGCCTGCCTTTCCTTTGGAAATTATGTTTTCAAAACAGAATGCCTGGCCTCCTACCGAAATGGGTTGCAGATGCGTGAAAAACCAAGACTTTATTTTCACTAATTTGGCATTGGGAAAGATCAAATTTTTAAATGCATCTTTAACTTTTAATTATATTTTCCTTTCAGCTACAAGATAACACAAGATACTGTAAACCTATCCTCTATGCTCTACACTCCAAGGAAGAGAAAACAAAGGAAGACGATTTTATGAATTAAGATTAATGCTGCACAGTATCACTTCCAACTTTATTTATGGGTAAATATTTTTTTTTACTTTCTTTAAAATTTATTATTAATTTTGATGAAAATTTACAGATACTTTGGGTTTCCATCATTCACTGTTGCAGGGTAAATATTTTTTAAAAATGCCTTCAAAATGAGAATTTGTGTGTCTCTATCCAGTGTTAAAGCCATCTTGTTGGGAGTCTCCCTCTACCTTTCCAAGCCTGATACCCCTTTCCAAGCAACAGCCTCTCCAAAGTATGAGAGATGAAGCTTTGCCATCTTTGCCTCTAAGGAGCACCCTGGCTGCACCTTTTCCAAGACTTATCTGTTCTTTGGGCAGTCCACACAGTAATCAGTACTATTCTTCAACACCACAGTTCAGAGGCATCAATTCTTCTCTTGTCATCCTTATTCACTGTGCAGCTCTCAGAGGCATGGGAAGTGACTGGAAAGACCCTGGTCTGAATCAGATGCTCCTTAGTCTTCAAACTGACATCAGTGCTCTTTAGTATTTTGAAGCGGTCCCTGCCAGTGGACTTGTCCAAAGCACTATGTCTCCTGATCTCCTGACTGCTGGTAACAAGGGTGTCGATTGTGGAGCCAAGTAAGATGAAATCACTGACCAGTTCAATCCTTTTTCTATCATGATATTGCCTACTGAAGACTCCCAACAAGACGGATTGACATGGTGCCTGTGGCAATGTGCTCAAGTGTTATCAGAGGTCATGAAGCTGGCACAGGATAAGATAGGATTCAGGTTTGTTGTCACTATGAGGTGTATTCAACTCAACAGCACATCCACCCAGAGTTCTTTCTGTGCATGTACTACACACAAGAGAAATACAAAGCACTGTTTTAACTACTTGTGTTTCCATAAATTATAATGATCACAGTAATAGCAGACATTTACAGATCAGAACTAAATCACCAAGCACTGCTGTACACAATTTCCACACATTAACTCATTTGAGTTCCATCATCATTCCACAAGGTTGGCAGGACTTTACCCAGTGGCTCAGCTGTGCTAGGCTCAGTGCCCTCGCTGGTGACATGAGGACAGGCTCCCTCCCTGGCTGCTTCAGGTGGTGAAGGGCACACAGAACCCTAGCGCATGACATCTCTCTGGTGCTGGTAGCAGAGTTCTTTCTGCTTATGCTCAGCTGGCTCCACCCTCTGTGGCCAGGTAAACACTGGCTTCTCAATGCTTCGGAGATGAGGTCTGAAAACCACTGGAGAGTGAGCTGTTACTCTTTCCCTGCACATCAATCAAAAACCAGATGGGAAACTGGGAACCTATGTCCCAAACTGTCCTGTGTGTTTGTAGAGCTGTGCTCCTTCTGCAGGCTCAAGAGGAAATCCATTCCTGATTTTTTGAGGTGCGGAAGCCTACTTAGATTTTTTTTGGCCTTGTATCACCCTCCACTCAGTGTCACTTATGCTTGATTTGTACCACACAGTATTTGTCACCTCAAAACTGTGTGGTATTGGCATGTGACTTAATCTCTCCAGGTCTCACTTCCTTCAACAGGGACAAACATAACAAGACTAACTAGCTCACAGCATCATAAACACAGATGATGCATTTGAAATGTACTTAGAAAAGTGTCCCCTCATATCATAACAACTGGACCAACAGGTAACATCATGATGAGGAGGGGAAGAAATGGAAATTGTCAAGAATTTTCATTTGCTAAGTTCCACAATCAATGCCCATGGAAACAAAAGTCAAGCAATGAAGCACTATGTTGCTTTGGGCAAAGCTGCTGCAAGAAACCTCTTTAAAGTGCTAAAGAGCAAGGATGTCACCTTGAGGACTAAAGTGTGTCTTACTAAAGCCACGGTATTTTCAGTCACCTCATGTATGTGTCAAAGGTAGACAAGAGTAAGGAAGAAGAACTGAAGCCTCTGCCAAAAGGATAAAATAGTCTGTCTTAGAAGTGCAGCCAGAGAAATGCCATTCTTGAGGCAAAAACGGTGAGACTTTGTGTCACATACTTTGGACATGTGATCAGAAAGGGTCAGTTCCTGGAGAAGGGCATCACACTTAGTCAAGTAGAGGGTCAGTGAAAAGGAGGAAGACCCTCAACAAGATGGACTGATGTGACAACAGCAACAATGGGCTCAAACACAGCACCAGCCGTGAGGACAGCGTCAACTGGGCAGTGTTTCTTTCTGTTTTACAAGGATTTGCTCTGAGTTGGAACTGACTCAGTGACACCTCACAACAGCAATAAATCGTAAAGGGTAAGTGATTATTAGCTTTAAGTGTTAATGGTCCATACCTATCTTCGCCACTCCTGAATATGAAACCCCAAAGGCAGAGACCCTGCTGGCCAGGGCGCCCTCCTGTGGACGATGTGCAGTAACCCCTTATCCAGCAGACAAATGTGAAGCAGAGTGAATGAGTACAATGCTGAGCACTTGCAAGATGGAAGCACAAGCATGTTTGTGAGAAGCTGTGAAGTAACACAGCAGATCCTGTCGCTAAACACAGCTTTCCTAACTGCATTTGGACTTGATTCTATCAATTTTGCCAAGATCCCAGCAACCCATTTCTTTTTTAAATGTCTTTTTTACTTTTATTTCTAGCTCTTTTATTATTAGTGTTATTATTATTTATCCTGTCTACTGCATGAATGCACACTTGGAAAGAAAGGAATAAACAGATCTCTCTCATTAGCACAAGTTGCCTTTAATCTTCCACACCACTTTAATTTTATTTGCCTGTTTAATGCTCACCAATAAATTCTACAAAATAAAGACTTCAGACCAATAACGTAATTTCACAAGTCCCCGCTCTGGAAACTCTGCAGTTCCGACAGACTATACTCCAGCTGCCATTTTCAATTTATTCTAGAACAAAAATGAGCCCATGGCATTCATTCAAAGGCAATGTCACCCCAATGTTAACCTGTGGTTCATCCAGCCTTGTAAGACCGTGCAACCATTCTGGAAGGCAGTTTGGCGCTTCCTCAAAAAGCTGAACATAGAAATTCCATATGACCCAGCTATTCCACTACTTTGAATATACTCTAAGAAATCAGAACTGAAGCACAAACGGAGATTTGTACACCAATGTTCAAAGCAGCATTATTCACCATCACAAGAACATGGAAACAGCCCAAATGTCCAACCACAAATGAATGGATTGAGAAATTATGTAAATTCACACAATGGAATACTATGCAGCACAAAGGAGCAATGATTTTGTAAATTATTTTCTAACTTGGGAGGGACTGGAGAGCATTATGCTGAGTGAACTAATTCAGTCCCACAAAGATAAATATTGTATAAGACCATTATTATAGAATGAGTATAAGGATCCAGGAGGGGTGGGAGAGGGATGAGGATGTGCAGGGGGGAGGGGGAATTAATCATGGGGTTGTACAATTTGATGGGAGGGTTGAGGAAAATAGAAAGAATTTGTTCTTGAAAACAATGTGTTCGAACTTTTTAAATAAACTAGTAGAAAAAAGAGTAGTGAAGGTAAGAATGGGAACCCTAGTGGCACAACAATTAAGCACTGAGGGGCTAACCACCTGGTGGGTGGCTCCATAAGCCAGACTTGGTGATCTGCTCCTATGAAGACCCAAGCCTAGACAACTCTATGGGGCAGTTCGACTCTGTCACATGGGGCTGCAACAAGTTAGAACAGATTCAGAAGCACCAAAGGACGACTAAGGCAAATGCTGACTTGATCTGACCTTGGAGCCACCATCACATGTGTCTATTACCAGCAAGGTCGAGTGACCCGCACCATTCTGGGCTGGAGAACGTGTTGGGTCCCTGGCTCTGTAGACACAGATCTGAGTCAAGAGGTCCCCACCTCAAGCACCTCCAGTGTCCATGCAGGTGACGAATGAGTAAAACATGCTGGTTCCACAGAGCCTGCAGAACCTAGAGGAGGACCTCTGACGTTCATGAGCAAACACACTTTGCACTTTTCAGGGACTGTCTGCCGCTCTAGTTTATGTCTAGTTTATATTTACTTACTTTTGAGAGACACATGAGCTAGGAGGATACTTCACTACCATGACTCCTGAAACTCTCTTATTTTACTACAAAAGTAGACTTAGCTCTAATAAGTCTCCCCAACACTCAATAATAATCTTTCTCTCCATGAGAAAACCAGTCTCATGAGAAAACCAGGTTAGAACTCTGGGCAGGAACCAAAATCTACTGGGATTACCTTTTCCATGTTTTTACTTTTCAGGAAGGAGGTAGAGATTGGGCAATACCTATTATGTGTGGCAAGTAGAATGAGTTTTCCATTTACTGAAGTAACATAAAGGGTCCTTGTAAATTCATTTATTTGAGTGGCTCAGACATCTAAGAGCTCAACCACTAGCTGAAAGGTTAGCAGTCAAACTTGACCGTGAAGTGCATCTGAAGACAGACCTGGCTTCTGAAAGGTCAGAGCTGGGAAAGCCTGCAGAGCAGAGAGGTTCTACTCTGTACCTAGCACACCCAGGGTTGCCATAAGCTGAGACAAACTGGAATGCAACCAGTAAAAAAAGTTTACAAAGGTTTTTTTGGGGGGTAAGGTTAATTATAATTTAACAGCAAAAACATGAACCAACTAGCCACTCCCCAAGAGAATGACAAGGCAGTCTGCTTGTGTAAAGATTTCAGCTTCAGAAATCCAACGGGGCAGTTCTACTCTGTTCTGTTGGGTTGTGACCAGTCAAAATAGGCTCGATGGCAATAGTCTGGTTTGTGTTCTTGTTGTTGTGTTGTGGTCCATTACCCCATTTCACCGACACACCTCAGCGCAAAATGAAAAGTATGGGTTCCAGATAAATTGAAAACAATAAATTGGAGAAACTGCTCTCTCAACCACATTTCATTCATATTCTTCTATATTGCGTTTTCCCTCCAGTTCTGTGCAAGCATGAGTCATCTAAAGCAAAAATCATAAAGAAGGTCAAGTCCATAAGGTCCGCCCCTCCCTATGCAACATAAGGACTGCTGGCCCCACAGACATTCAGTTCAGAGTGCAGGTCTTTGGAGCCATGATGAGCACGCTGAAGCTAGATGACATTTAGCCACCACCATTAAAAAGCTACAAACCATCTAGTCCTGGTGGCACCATGGGGAGGGGACATTTTTTATGAAAGTGCTTTAAAAACCTGGCACAAGGACAGGTTTCTGCAAAAGATGTAGGTGGACTCCACATATGCCAGTAACTGCTTATTCTAAGGGGACTTTGAAAGGTCAGCTATCCAGCCAGCGCACTCAGGAAATCCAAGGGCTCCCCTCCCACCCTCATATCCCAGGAAGGGTTCTCACTCAGGCGCTGCCCCCCACAAATTTCCACAGGTTAACAAGACTTGAAGACTTAAACGTCATGCCTGGCTTTGTTTGGCCAGCAGGTGGCAGCACCCCCCTTTACACGTCCAAGCTGGGAGCACCCTTGGGGTTTCCATTCCTCCGGCTCAGTGTCTGATTTTGGGAAAAGTCTTGAGACCCACAGAGATTAACTACAAGTGTTCTTATAGTCTACAGGATATTCTTTTTCTCTTGTTAAAATAAAAGCAGGAAAAAGGTCCCTCCTCTTTATGATTTTAAAATCATATTTTCCTGTCAATTTCATCCAATCAGAATTTCTTCTTCCAAAGTTTCTGGATTATCCATACTTAAACTTTTAGGAGGGTTGCTTGTGATGAGAGATCCTCACAAACAGCTGCCCCATCAGGTCTGCTATTCCTTCTGGAGGACTCTGCTTTAATCTGAACATGGATTTCAATTCATACTTTGAAACTGATTTTTCCTTTTCAAAAAAAAATTAGTTTGCATATAAAATTCATATACATTGGGATTTTTTTCCATATACTCTGTTACACACATTTCTTCATTCACATTGTGTTTCATGCAGTAATTTCCATACACGGTGTTTCATAAAATGAATCACCAACAATCTATGCCTACTATTACTCTGTCTTTTCAGATCCCCAATGAATTAGTTCCTAATTCCTTCACCCACTGATTTAAGAAAGAAACTGGTGCCACAGAAGTTCTTTTTCTAAGGAAGAGTTAAAATCATACAATGATTTACAAGAAATGCATTTTCATTTTCTTATTTTCCATTATTCCTGCTTACTCCAGGCCACACTCAACTTGAACAGAGGTTTTCATTTGGATAGTTCAAAGCAAGTTTCATAAAGCCTGTGCTTATCAGCCCCAAAGGGAGGAAAAAAAGCTGGAAGGCAAAACAAAGCAATGGTATACAATGACCATATCTTCCTATGTGATATTGTATCACTGTGCTGGGAAGTGTCTGGTATTTACTAGTTAACTTCTGAACAATGAATTAAAAATTAATAAAGAAAAATAAGATTTCAGTTTCTTTCATCCCTTGGTATACAAACATCTGAAGTAATTTTCTTGTTATTTTGTTATTGTTTCACCTATTTTACCAGAGCCACCCTGAAGAAGACTGCAACCTTTAGAAATCTTCCATGACTCCGTATCTTGGAATGAAAAGCTGCATAGGATCTGGGAGAGTACCTGGGATACACATGGGTCAAAGGCGAGAAGCATACATACCTGTGGTCTGGATGAACACAAGGCAAATGCTGTGACAACTGCAGCCTACTGAGGCATCAACAAGAGAAACCTATTTGTTAGGAATGTGTCCAGCTCCACATAACTGAACTCATTTCTACAATCAGGCAGTTATCTGGCCAAAAGTCCTGACGTGCACACAGCAATGTCTGAACATCTCAGCAATGGCATCAAGGCCCCAGACTCCTTTTCTTCTTCTAATTCTCCATCCTTAGTATACTGGCTTTTGTGTGCAGGTTTGTACCTTATGGTAACAAGAGAGATATCATTCCCTCATAGTTGTTGTTGGGTGTCGCTGAGTTGAGTCTGACTTAAAGCAACACTGTGAACAGTAGACCTAAGCCCTGTTCTATCCTGGCTAACCTCATAGTCTCCAATACACTTGGGCATTGCTGAAGTCACTGTGTCAGTCTTATCTGGTTGAGGGGCTTCCCGTTCTTTTGCCATCTCTCCACCTTTCCAGGCACTCTGTCTCTCGCCAAGGAATAACCTCACCTAACATACCCAAAGTTGTTGTTATATGCCAATCTAGTCACTTCTGATCCTAAGTACAATAGCTCTGAAACTGGCCTGCCTATCCTGAGCCTGTCTCACTGACTCCAACACACCTATCCCCATTACCCCAGTTACCCTGTCAATCTATCTCACCTGGGATCTTCCTCTCCAGTTCTACCACTTTTCCAAGCATGATGTCCTTCTCCAAGGACAGTTCCTCCTGACTACATACCCAAAGTATGTGAGATGGACCTTCAAAATCCTTGCCTCCAAGGAGCAGCTTGGTTTCACTCTCTTCAGGACAGACATGTTTGTTCTCTTGTATGATGGGACCACAGCAGTTCAATACTCTTCTCCAGCACCGTAACTCAAAGGCATCGATTCTTCTTCTATTGTCCTTAGTCACTGTCCAGCTTTCTGAAGCATAGCAAGTAACTGTGAAGACCATGGCTTGGATCAGGAGCACCTTAATCTCTAGACTGACATCATTGCTCTTTGGCACTCTGGAGAGGTTCCTGAAAGCAGATTTTCCCAGTGCAATTCGTGTTTTGATTTCCTGACTGTTGAGGCCGAGAGTGTTGATTGTGAAACCAAGCACGCTGGAATCGTTAACAATCAGAATTTCTTCTCCCTCTGCCATGATGCTGCCAATTGGCCCCCTGGTGAGAATCTTTATTTTCTGGATCCCAAAACAGGAAGAAGGACAGCAAACAGAAAGGGACCGTCTTAAGTCGCTTTTATTTTTATCAGGGAGGGAAAAAAAGATTGTCTGAAAACTTTTAAGTATGTTTGTGTGGGTTACAACTCATCCTAACATCAAGAACTGACCTAGGGAAATGGAAAATACCATGAATGGGCCAACCATGCTCCAAGCCTTGGACTTATTTGTTGTTAGGTGAGTTGAGTATGACCTATGAGCAATAGACCAAAACCTTGCCTATCCCATGCCTTCCTCACAACCTCCCATGCTCACTCACTGTTGAAGTTACTGTGTTAATCTACCTCACTAAGGGCTGCCTTCTCTTTCAGTGGCCCTCTAACATGCTACCACGTACTGTCCAAACACCATCTTAAACATGGTTGCTGGGCAGGAATTCAACACCAGTCAGAAAGTGTGGGGTACTCACAGAGGCAGAGGAGATGATTTTAGGTGACATGCCAGATGGCTTTCCATATTATTTAATTGGAGAGTTTAAATATCATTAAGTAGTTTAGTGGAGGAGCAGTTCCCTTTACAGTCCTCTTGGGGACAGTGTAATTATTCTGCAGCCAAAGTCTCAGTTAGCTGCTGGTGTCTTTAACTCCTCTCAAAGGCACACTCATCTCCCTGTATAACAGGAAGCAGGCATGAGGCTTAGAACTGCATATAATGTTTTGCTCTCATTGCATCTATTTTCATAATTGTCTCCTATTTATGGCAAGTGATTACCGTTTCCATTTCTATTGTTGATGTCATTCCAATTTTAAATACATTTATTTAAGCAAATGATGTTTAAATAAAAATAGTTAAGCAACAGTACAAATTTTATGGCAAATATAAATCACAACGGTGTTGCACACTCCAGTGAAAACTGGGAAAATGAAGGAAATAGTGGAAGAGTGAATCTAAAAATGCACCAGTCTTCAGACAACCAAAGACCTATTAGAAAAACTGAAAACTGCATCTACTTTAATTTAAGGCAGAATCAACAAAAATCTAAGCTCTGTGTCAGGATCTCTTCCCTTTGAGGCCATCCCGTCACTCCGAATAAATCCCCAGACAAATCCCCAGCAGTTGTGGATTTAGGCATGAATAGATACTGACTTGTCTCATCACTCACGGAACTCTACGCAGGCATTTCTCATCGACACCATCCCAATTACATTGTTTCTGAAAGTAGGAAGTCAGCGACTGGTGCATTTATGGCAGTTGTGTGTGATTTATCTTTACATGATGTTTCTAAAGTAAAACTTGAGTTTATGGAAAATGCTAACTTGTGCAGCGGTGGCATGAAATGGCATGTGAATGTCATGGTTACCAGGCCCAAACACTGGGAGCTGACAAAGGCTGACCTCGCTCTCTCAGGCACCGTGGGTTAACCAGGGCAGGGTCCACCCTCCCATGGGAGCAGCACCTAGAGGCCGAAGGCAGATGTGTGAGCAGCACTGGGGATTCATACCGCCCACTGTCATGTTCTAAAGCGAAATCCCCTTGTCCATCCCTGATGGGGTAGAATCCCCTGGATCTGTAGGGCCTCCTGAAAATTCACGTAGGAAAGTAAAAGTGAAAGAGCCTGAAGAGTACCTTTATGAAAGACGGAAATCCACAATCACATGGTTGGAGAAATGATGGTACATTCACAAGATGGAATTCCACGCAGCATGCAGGAGCAATGACTTCGTAAATCACTACATAACTTGGGAGCAAATGGAGAGCATGATGCGGAGTGAAATAACTCAGTCCCGTAAGGACAAATACTGTATAAGACCATTATTGTAGAAATAATTAGTAAAACGTGTATGAGGATCTAGATGGGTGAGGATGTGGGGGTAATCATAGGGTCACACAATTTGATGGGTGGAAGGAGGGGTGGGTTAAGGAAACGGAAAAGATCCGGTATGAAAAACAGTGTATACGAACTCTGCAAGTAAACCAGTATAAAATAAAAATTTTACATTTAAAAAAATAAATGACAGAAATGAAGCAAAACAAACGTGTCCATTGTTCTGTGGGCAAGACTGCAAGGACAGATAAGCCTTTATCTCAGGTGTGTTGTTGTTGTTGTTGTTGTTGTTGTTGTTGTTGTTGTTGTGTGCCGCTGGGTGCACCCAGAGCTGACCCTCAGGTGGGTTTTCAGAGGCCTGTTAAGTCCACAGATTGGAGACCTGGACAGTGAATCAGGATGGCAGAAAAAGAACGGATGCCTCTGAGCTGCGCTGTTGGAGAAGAGCCCTGGGCATCCCATGGACGGCCACGAAAACGAATGGACACGTCTTGGAGAGGATGCAGCTGGAGTGCTCTCTGGAGGCAGGAGTGAGGAGGCTTCACCTCACATACTTCGGACGTTGCTGGGAGGTGCTATCCCTTGGAGAGTGACACGATGTTGGGAAGAGTGGAGGGTCAGCAAAGGAGAGAAAGACCCTCAACCAGGTGCACTGACAAGGTCACTGCTGCAATGGCCTCTTGTGTGTCAGGAAGGGCGAGGATGGCGCACGACAGGACTGAGCTCAGACCTTTTGTTCATAAGGTTACTGCGAATCATACTCAAATCGACGGCACCTAACAGCAACAATTTCATTTACTAATTTTTTTTAATTTAAGTGAAAGTTTACAAATAATATTGGTTTTGTTCGGTGTTGGGGTTTTTTTTTTCCCCTCACTCATCAGTGGACTTGAACCTCGAACCTTTGCGTTGGCAGCCCGCCGCCTTACGACTACGCCACCAAAGCAGAGGAAAACTCGAAATCTCAACTTTAAACACACTGAGGCGACGCTCATTTTAAAATTTTCCATCATTAGAAAGCAAAATGCTGTCACCTGCAAACCCAGGCGCAAAGGTGTCATTCCAACACCATGGACGGGCGTCCGACGCGACCTTCCGTAAACGGACAAGCGGGAATCGTCTTGCTCCCACCAGACCCTGAGGTCTTTCGAGTTTTGCTCCCGTTTTACGTTAAACGGCGAGGGCAGAGGCAATGGCCCCGAACGCGGCCGCGAGGACCTTCTGGTTAGAGACGCGGGAACGCACCTGTCCAGCGGCCTCGTTCCCGCCCCGAAGGCACCGGAAGTCACGGGACAGCGTGTCCGGCACCACTGAGCCCCACCGCGGCCCCGCACCGTGCTGAGACCGCCCCCCCCCCACCATGACCCTGCCCCCACTTGTCCCCAGGAGGCCGAAGGGCTTACCTGTGACCACACGCCCACCGGACCCGGGCCACGTGCGAGCCAGGCTGCCGGCCGCCATCTTCCCTCCTGAGGAGAAGGGCGACCGGAAGTGCCCGGAGCGAGGGCGCGTGTGGGCGGGGCCAGCGGGACGCGTCGTGGGGTCGGCTCGCAGAGACCCACGGGAACTCAGTTACCCCGGGACACGTCGTCCTGGGAGAGTGGGGGGAGGTCCGCTCGCAGAGACCCCCGTGAACTCACAATCATCCCAGGATACGTCACAATCACCCCAGGATACGTGGGGGAGGTCTGCTCACAGAGACACACACACACCCCGCGTGAACTCAGTCACCCCGGGACACGTCGTCCTTGGGGGGGGAGGTCCACTCGCAGAGACTCACGGGAACTCAGTCACCCTGGGACACGTCGTCCTTGGGGGGGGAGGTCCGCTCGCAGAGACCCGTGGGAATTCACAATCACCCCACAATATGTCACAATCACCCCAGGATACGTGGGGGCGGTCGGCTCGCAGGAACCCCCGTGACTCACAGTCACCCAATATGTCACAATCACCCCAGCATACGTGGGGGCGGTCTGCTCACAGAGACCCCCATGAACTCCCTGGAGAACTCACAGGGACCCCAATCCGACCAAGTAGATTTTATGCAAACCCAGCGGAACAAAGTAGGGCTGGGGGCTACCCGGCTGTGAGAGCAGAACTCGTGATGACCAGTGTGACGGGGGCTCTGGTCAGCCCAGTGTGACCGGGGGGACCATGGTCAGCCCAGCATAACGGAGGGCTCTGATCAGCCCAGCGTGACGGGGACCCTGATGGTCCTCGCGTGGCCCCATGCCCACCAGCACTCAGCAGCCCCCGGGACACGGCAGGTCTGTGCCGTGGGATTTTCTGGCGTTTTTTTTCCCAGGGCCATATCGCTGCTGGTGGCATCCAGGCGGCCGCCCTCCCCAGCAGGCCCGCACCCCACAACGCCGGTGGACACTGACACACAAGGCCGCCTCTGTCCGATCTTCCCTTACAGGCACCCGGGGCGTCACCCTGGGGAGAAAGACCGTGACCTCAGGACCAGTTCATGGGGAAAGGGCAGGAAAGCTGTCACCCGGCCTTGACCCACCCAAAAATACTGGGGGGAGGGGAGCCCACCAAAGGTCCACTCCATGCAGGACTGCGACAGGGTCAGAGGGATGGACTCAGAGTGCCCACCCTGAAGGTGCAGGTGGCAGTCACATTGCTCGTGATGGTTGACAGGTGATGAGGAGGCTTGACAGGTGGTGATGAAATTCACCCTATCATTTTTATTAAAATACGAATGTATAAAGTATACATTTTATAAAAAATCAAAATAAATGCTTAAATAATGTTGCCTGTGCAATGGCCTTCTCAACCACCTGCTGTGCATCAGAGAGCTGGACAATGAACAGGGGTGACAGAAGGACCCATGCCTTTGAACTTGGTGTTGGGGGGGAGTGCTGGCTAGCCCAGAGATGGCCACAAGAACAAACAGGTCTTGAAGGAAAGTACAGTCAGAGTGTCCTTGGAGGAGAGGATGGTGACACTTCATCTATGTCAGACATGTAGCTAAGCCAGAATACTCCTTGGAGGGGGACCTCATGCTTGGAAAGGTGGAAGGTCAGCAAGGAAAGGCAGACTCCCAACAAGATGGGTGGACACTGTGACTTCAGCAGTGAGCTCCAGTGCCTCAGAGGTGATGAGGGTGTCACAGGATAGGGCAGGGGTCAGGTCACCTGTTCATAGGATCAATAGAAGTCATACTCAACTTCACGGCACCTAACAACAATTAATAGACGGATGGGTGGGTGGATGGATGGATGGATCAATGATAGAGATAGATGATAGATAGATAGATAGATAGATAGATAGATAGATAGATAGATAGATAGATAGATAGATAATGTATAGATATAGATATCATGCTTGGTAGGGTGGAGGGACAGCGCAGGGAAGGCCCTCCATGAGGTGGATTGATTCTGTGACTGGGGTAATTGGGTTGGGAGTGTCAGAGACAGTGCAATTGGCACAGGACAGAGAGGAGTTTAGAGCTGTTTTACATAGGGTCGCTATGAGTCGCAAGCGACTCGACGGCACATAACAACAACATATATACACACACACATATACCATATATATACCATATATATACCATATATATACCATATACACGCTCGCACACACACACACACATACATATATACCATATATATACACTCTATACACACACATTACAGCTCTAGTGGCATATCCCATAAGTACAAATCATATATGTATATAAATAAATGTATCTAAATATATTTCATTATATCATTTGTACTTATGGGATATGCCACTAGAACTGTAATGTGTGTGTATGTGAATATGTATGTATATGTATGTATGTATGTGTGTGTATATATATCTATGTATCTCAGTCCTTGGAGAGGGACACCATGATTGGGAAAGTAGAGGAACAGTGCAGGAGAGGAAGATCCTCAATGAGATAGATTGATTCAGTGACTGGGGTAATGGGTTTGGGTGTGTCAGAGACAATAAGATTGGCACAGGACATAGCAGGGTTTAGGACTGTTGTACACAGGGTCACTGAGTCACAAGCGACTCGACAGCACAGAACAACAACAACAAATGCACACACACACACACTTCTTTATATATATAATTATAGGTTCTGGTGGTGTCATCTGTAGGTTGTTGTGCTGCTAAGATAGTGCCTGTCTGGTAGTTCAAATCCACACGTGGCTCTGGGGAGAACAGTGGGCAATCTCCTCCCTTGCTTAGCCTCTGAATATACTTGAGTGTCAGCTATGGGACAGCTCTGACTCAACAGCAGTAAGATGACGACAAGATATAGATATAAATAGGATAGTTATTCTATCATTTTATATCTCTGCAGTTATCTGATGATGTAGTCATTGGACATTTTTCAGTGTGAGGTAGCCATCCTCCACTTTTACAAAACCTGACTGTGGTCTTTGGAGCTGACTGGTTGCATAACCTGACTGGTCTTTGGAGCTTCATCACAGCAGTTATGTACAGTGAACAAAACACATGGTCTTCAAGGGTTAAGAAGTCTGGCTGACTTCTGTCTCATGTGAGAGGTGCCATTGCCCCACACAACCATCTATAGAAGCTCATATTGAAAATATGTATGTGAAATCTCCTTTTGTCAGCCTGGCAAAATGGCCCTGTAATTTCCCTTAGCCAACTGTCAATACAAATCAATAGTTATGTCTGAACTGGAGTTCAGGCATAATCCTTTCTCAAACTGAGGCCAACATCCAGCTCCCAGTCATTGTCTCAGCCAGAACTCCTCCCCCAGCTGAGTCCCCGGGGGCACACATAGCTGATCCATCCATCAGAATGCCCCCAAGCCAGGTATCACCCTCTTACAATAATCAGTGATCACATTAGACAATTGCTTCATTTACAGCCCAAGAGGACATCATTTAGGGAGATTCAGTAGGCTGGACTGGAGATGCCCATAGAGTTTACAGCAACTGGTAGTGTCAGAACAGATGGAAGTGATGCTGGGTGATGCCTGGTCATTGCTCATCTGAGCAGCTGACATTCACTCACAAGGTCCCAGACTA
Organism: Elephantulus edwardii; assembly: GCF_000299155.1. Classification (NCBI taxonomy): domain Eukaryota; kingdom Metazoa; phylum Chordata; class Mammalia; order Macroscelidea; family Macroscelididae; genus Elephantulus; species Elephantulus edwardii. Next base: position 2,445,101 of record NW_006399898.1, read on the forward strand.
TGGTGCTTCCTCCAACTCCCCCCTCCTCCCATGCTGTCAGGGAGACCCTTTGCCGCTGGGCACAGCAAACGAGGGAGCCCCCTTGCTTCTCCTGGAGCAGCTCCACAATAAGTAAATAGCAGGTGCCCATTATTCAAATGGCATTTTAATTAATTCAGAACTCATTCCCAGACTCCCCACGACAGCTCTGCTCATGATGATGTGCTCTGGACCCTCCCCTCCGGCTTGTCATGTCCTGTTGAGGGACGTCTCTAAAACACTGATGGTGTTCAGTGGTCCAAATCTGTGGTCCTGAGTCTTTCTACCTAAATATTCCAGACTCCAACACCACCCCAGGGCCTCTTCTCCTTCCTTCTTTATCTGTGATAAAGCAGATGTTTTTTGAGTAAGCTTTTTTTTTGGACACTGCAGAGTCTCAACTCATGGGATCGGCTTTAGGGTTTTCTTTAATGTGCATCCTTGAAAATCACTGCAGCTCTTACTCCAGCCATTTCACAAATGACACAGCCAGTACCGCTTGATCACCTGTTACCCTTCATTCCTCACGCAGCAGACTCCTCCTGGGCTGAGGCAGTGAAGGGTCATCACCTTGGCTTGGTCATGGTCTCCCAGGATGTCAACAGACTGAGCCTCGGCTCCAAACCTTCTACAAGCTCTTACTGACGTTGTCACAGTTCCACCTGCAAGAGGTCCCCACCTGTAAGTAAAGGTCATTTGACCTGTCCTACTTCGTCCCCAGGGATCTCACAGAGTTGTAGGCCAGGACACAGCACTTGGGAGAATGGATTTGGGCAAATCACAGTGATAGTTAGAGAAATGACCTCCAGTACCCTTTCCTGAACTCTCAGCCGGTCATTCATTCTCTGTGTCTTTTCACAAATGGAGATCAAAGAGGACAGTGCAGTAAGAGAAGGGAGGAAGAGAGGGGGAATGGACAGGGTTCCCATTGCTTATGAGAAAAATAGCAATTGTTTATTCATTATTAGCTGGGAGATCTATCACTCCCCAGCTCCTGCCACATTCTTCTCAATGTGTGCATCTACTTTAACCCATGATTTATGAATGGAATTAATAGAAACCAATCAAGCATGGTTATGCCCACAGTGCCGTGTTCAACAACAGATGTTTCCCATAGTGATTATGTGAGAATAATAACAACAAAGCAGGAAAATGCCCAGTCATCAGCACTGGGCTGGGAGTGCTAACAAGACGGATGGTTCCACCAGTAACGCTGCCGGCGAATGGAGCTGGGAAGAGGACAGTGCAGCTAAGGCTGCTCCCTGTTGTCTGCCCGTCTTCGAAGCAACCATCCCAACTTTCTGTGCCTCTGTTTCCTCCACTGGGAACTGGGGCAGGTTATCTAAGTGTTTCAGCTGGTCCTGCAAGACACACACCTACTGGAAAATCAGTGTAGGAGGCAGGAACCGGCGTTTCTCAGGCAGAGTCCTCTTGAAGGACTGAGTGCATGTAGGCTCTAGATTGGGGAATCTGTGCCCTGACTGGCCTTCCACTGTGCCCCAGTGTTTAGCTAGTTAATGTCTCAATCCAGTAGTTTGTTTCTTTCTGTTCCTGATTTGGTCAATATAGCCCAGTGACTGTACTGATAACAGTGGTTAAGACGACCTGGGTTCAAGGCCTCTCTTCCTGTCCTGACTGCCCATGCTGCTACAATACAGGCCGTCCCACTGACAAGTGAGATTTGTTCCCTGTGTCTATAGGAATTTATAGGTCATTAAGAACTGGTGCCTTCATTACTCATTTAGCCTTTAGTGCAAGAGAAAAGCCCTGGTGGTGCCATGGCTAAAGCCCTCTGCTGCTAACTAAAAGGACAACTGTTCAAAGCTACTAGCCACCTCTTATAAGGAAGATGAGGCCGTCTGCTTCTATGGTTTATAACGTTGGAGGGAGAAATCCCTGGATCTCAGTGTGTTCACTGGGCAGTTCTCACCAAGACAAGACCTCTTTACAAATCTTCAGTCCTTTCTCTTCTAAAAAAAGAGCTAATACCCTAAAAAAGAGCTAATGAGCAGGCCTGAGTCAGAGGGCAGGAACAGCTATACACACACACACACACACACACACACACACACACACACACACTCTCAGTACACACACTCAACTACACAGAGTATCAACACCCGCACACATACACAGTGTCAACATCTACATACAGAGAGAGAGAACCCACACACAGCAAATCCAAACACAAAGAGCTACACACACTTCCACTAAACCAAACAATGGCTTAGCACAGCTCATCATCTTGAACATTATTGCATTATTTGTTCATAATTAGCTCTGCTGTTGATCTAATCATCCAGGTTTAGAATTAGGCTCTATCCCAAGCTAAGGAATTCTGTTCTCAGCCGCTCCATCAACCTACCTGATGCTCAAAGGCCACTGCTGTGGTTGAAGCTTTCTCTGAGCTGGCCTCCAGGATGCCACGGTCTGACAACGCTACAGGTAGTGAAGGAATCTCATTTCCCCCAAGCCCTAAATAATTACAGTATGCCATCACAGCCTGATGAGTATTTACCCAACAGAGCGAAACAATATGCTGATTCCTGATCCAGCCAAAAGCTTAATTGTCATTTAAATAGGGCATGATACTTAAAATATTAAATTCATTATCTTGCAGCATCTTATAATTATAAGTCTAAAGTCTTGTTCAGAATATATTTGCATGTGTAAGGAGAGCATCCTTATTGTTTCTGGGTGGCACAAAACACGGGCTGTTGATTTGACTTCTGAACCTGAGTGACAGGACTCTGGGCCTGGGAGATAATGGAGCATGTCTGCTTGGAACTTCCAAGGAACATCTGAAAATAGCAAACTTGAGACTGCAAGGGGCAGGCAGAACGGGGGAGGAGAACAAATGAAGGGTGGTTGGGAGATGGAGGGAGGGGAAGGCCTGGTCCCCCCTTTGGAAGCATTTTTAATCTTGAAGTGGTTTGAAAACATTTCCCTTTTCTGCTGCCAACTCAGTCACTAAATTAAAAGTCACTTCAGAATCATCCAAAGTTCAACATCAGTCTCAGGCAGAAACACTAGAGATTGTTACCTGACTGGGAAATTCTCTAAGGAGCCCAAGGGCATGGTGGTTAAAGTGTGTGGCTGCTAACTGAAAGGTTCGAACCCAACGGTCACTCTGCAGGAGAAAGATATGATCATCTGCTGCTCTTAAAATGACCCTGGGAAGCCCTATGGGGACCAACTGGGAGGACATGAGTGGACAACAACTCCTTGATGGGTGGGGACACTGTTCAACTGGAATTGCTGTGATATTTTTCTAGGCTGGGTGCTCCAGATGTTTCTGGCTGTGCATTTGTCAGAGAAAGAGGGCTTCTATGTATCTGTTAAACAATGCCTATGAGGGCAGCCCATACCTCTGCCACCACATACTTCCAATTGCTTCTCTATTCTTTTGTTTGTCCCTCCTCTCCCCATCCTCTCCCTGAAGTACTCTCCTCTCCCTCCTCCCCCTCCC